>NW_005366214.1:907243-909376 GCF_000412655.1 Myotis brandtii
GAGATCCTGGCTAGGCTGCTGATCAACTGAAGGCTGTCTCCGTGTCATTCCTTCTTCGCCGACTCCGTCCACACCTTTGGGGACCCCTGGACCTGCTGGGGTTGGACCCCAGCACCTAACAAGAAGGCTTCTCTGATTTATTGGACGAGGTTGGGATTCCTGTTTTATGCTCTCATGGTCCCTGGTACTTTTTCCTGTAACACTACACATGCTTACAGTTATTCTCACACACACCTATGCATATAGTGGAACTCTTTGGTTAACATGTGCCTCTCCAGTCGTCTAGACTGTCAACCCAGTACTGGCCAGGGCCATGAGAACCTTGCTCACAAATACATTGCCTAGCACCTACCACAATGCCTGGTATTTAATAAATTCTCAGATATCAAAATGTACGATCGAAAGGGAAACAATCTGACAGTTTTAAGAGCTCTCAAATGTTCATAAATATCAGGTATAAAAAGCAAGGAATCAATATATAGAGCGAGACCTACTGTGGAAGTTTACTACAGCTGACGCTCAGTGTTTGTACAAACGTTTAAAAAATCATGCTTCTGTCTTTAAATTAAAATACTCTGGATTTGCTACCAAACTAATTGTGAAAGAGAACACATCAGATAGGTTTCCCTTTCTTTAATATAACCAGCTAAACTGTCTATATTGCAAGAATAATTCCAATTGTTCATATAATACAGGATTGTCAAACAAAGTAATTACATCAAGTAATGCATCACACATGCCTTGACTGGACTCTAATATAGCACAGCAGTTAAAACCTTTGCCCGTGGATGCAACTACCAGTGCATTGGCAAGTCTTCTCTACATTATCATTTGGGTAAAAAACAGACCAAGAAATGAATGTATGTATATGTATGTATGTATGTACATACATATGTAATATATATGCCTGAATATCTTTGGAAGAACATATAAAAAATTGGTAACACGGATTGCTTCTGTGAAAAGAAACTGATGGGAGAAAAAATTTTCATGGAGAGTAGTCCCCTCTCATCCATGGGGGATGTGCTGGACCCCCAGTAGACGCCTGAAATGGTGGATGGAACCTAATCCAATATAACTGTTTTTTTTTCCTATACATACATACCTATGATAAAGTTTAATTTATAAATTAGACATAGTAAGAGATTACGTGTCTTTAAAAAATAAAAAAAAATTTGCATAGTCTGTTACTGTTTTGTGAGCACTTCCAAGTAACTCTGTAAGAGCTATAGCACAATGAAAAGATCACTAGTTCAAGAGCCATTTTTATTGTGCTTACAATTCTTCATACTTTGGCACACTGTAAGGGTCTCCATTCACACCTGCCTATAGGAAAGTGAAAGAGCGACTATTCACATCAGAAACATGGCTGAGTGAGGCAACAATAAAAATGTGTGAATTCTGATTGATTTCCAGAGCTCTCATTTCTACACTGATATGATCTCACAAGCTACTGCCAATAATTTACGTTTAATAAAATGGTCTGGAGAATTCTTTTTTAAAGGTTGCATGGGGACTAGGAAATACCATCTTTACCAGAAATCATTATTTCAAATTTTTGTTACCTAGTTTTAGCCTCACAATTCTAGTAAAGTGGGTGAGAGCAGATACAGCAGCGGAACAGTTTCCATGAGCTACATAATATAAAGGGGGCGACTCGTAAGTGGAGGTACATCACCCACTGACTTAACTACAGGAACCCCAAAGACCACTGAGCTCATGCAGTGTCTCCCTGCTCAGAGGTGCTGACTCAGATGCCTGTGTATAAGTTACCCACAGCCAACTTGAAATCTCTTTGGTTTGCATACTTGGTTGGTTTCCTCCTACAACTGAAAGGGTAATTAACAGGTATAAAACTTTTGAATATGGGCATCTTTATGATTCCTAACTTCCGGGAGCCAGTCCATCCTTGCTGCTTGACACAGTCGCTGCAGGGAAGAAACATCTGCACAGCATATGTTTCAAGGGACCTGGCGTATATGGCATACTGTTCTTAATATGTTTGCTCCCCTTCTTGGTGCTATGTGTTTTAAACAAGACCACCTCCCCGAGAAAAGTTGTTTCCCCAGGTGAGGATTTTTTCCCTGGAGTTAGGGATTAACAGGACTAAGGAAGAGAATAAATCAGTGAAAC
>NW_005366214.1:909750-912671 GCF_000412655.1 Myotis brandtii
CTGCTGATCAACTGAAGGCTGTCTCCGTGTCATTCCTTCTTCGCCGACTCCGTCCACACCTTTGGGGACCCCTGGACCTGCTGGGGTTGGACCCCAGCACCTAACAAGAAGGCTTCTCTGATTTATTGGACGAGGTTGGGATTCCTGTTTTATGCTCTCATGGTCCCTGGTACTTTTTCCTGTAACACTACACATGCTTACAGTTATTCTCACACACACCTATGCATATAGTGGAACTCTTTGGTTAACATGTGCCTCTCCAGTCGTCTAGACTGTCAACCCAGTACTGGCCAGGGCCATGAGAACCTTGCTCACAAATACATTGCCTAGCACCTACCACAATGCCTGGTATTTAATAAATTCTCAGATATCAAAATGTACGATCGAAAGGGAAACAATCTGACAGTTTTAAGAGCTCTCAAATGTTCATAAATATCAGGTATAAAAAGCAAGGAATCAATATATAGAGCGAGACCTACTGTGGAAGTTTACTACAGCTGACGCTCAGTGTTTGTACAAACGTTTAAAAAATCATGCTTCTGTCTTTAAATTAAAATACTCTGGATTTGCTACCAAACTAATTGTGAAAGAGAACACATCAGATAGGTTTCCCTTTCTTTAATATAACCAGCTAAACTGTCTATATTGCAAGAATAATTCCAATTGTTCATATAATACAGGATTGTCAAACAAAGTAATTACATCAAGTAATGCATCACACATGCCTTGACTGGACTCTAATATAGCACAGCAGTTAAAACCTTTGCCCGTGGATGCAACTACCAGTGCATTGGCAAGTCTTCTCTACATTATCATTTGGGTAAAAAACAGACCAAGAAATGAATGTATGTATATGTATGTATGTATGTACATACATATGTAATATATATGCCTGAATATCTTTGGAAGAACATATAAAAAATTGGTAACACGGATTGCTTCTGTGAAAAGAAACTGATGGGAGAAAAAATTTTCATGGAGAGTAGTCCCCTCTCATCCATGGGGGATGTGCTGGACCCCCAGTAGACGCCTGAAATGGTGGATGGAACCTAATCCAATATAACTGTTTTTTTTTCCTATACATACATACCTATGATAAAGTTTAATTTATAAATTAGACATAGTAAGAGATTAACAATAACAAGTAATAATAAAATAGGACAATTATAATAGTATACTGTAATAAAAGTTTTGGGAATGTGGTCTGGGCTCTCTCTTTCTCAAATATCTGGAATTTTCCATTTAATATGTTGAGCTGCAGTTGAGTGCAGGTTACTGAAACCGTGAAAAGCAAAACCATGGATAAGGGAGGTAGTACTGTGTACCGTTTGTGCCTTCTAAATTTTGGACCGTATCATATTACTTATTAAAAAATTACCTTAAAAATAAAATTGTCGCAAGGACTCAATCATTTGACAAGTTTCATGAACACAGATGCCCACTATAGCAATTTTGATAGTAGTGAAAAGCTAGTATATGAAGTATATAAATCTCTCTCTCACACACACACACACACACACACACACACACACACACAGAATTATTCCATACAGAAACTTGGTTGTCACTGAAATATAGTTTTCCTAGGAGGAAAGTACAGCCCAGACTGGTCCAGGGGCTGGTGTGTCTCCCCAGGTGATTCAGGATGGTAAACACTGCCCTAGACAGGCTTCAGGTTACGTAGGAGCCTTTGGAATATGGGCATGGGTTGACTGAAATTCATGCTCTTGGACTCTCTCCTGGATTGTTTCCCCTGCGAGAGAGGATGTGGAGGCTATGGAAGCTGAAAGGATCTTGGCGGAAACTGAGAAGTGTGATACTTGGGAAAGTCATGTCCTCTTATGAGTTGACAGTTTGCATTCTGCACTGGTTTCTAGACTTTATGGGAGGAAATTCCATGTATCGACCCGAGAGTGACTCCACACCCTCTCATTAGACCTGAAGTGTAGATCTAAACCTAAAGATGTAGAGACGATAAAAACTTTGAAAATTAGAAGAGGTAGGAACCTTCTGAACCTAACAAAGACACCAACTGCAAATATCGAGTTAAGGGTGAAATGTCAGAATAATTCTTTAAAAAAATCAGGATTAACATGAAGGAGCCAGCCATTAATACTTTCATTCAGCATAGTTCTGGAAGCAGTGACCAGTGTAGATAGGACAGAAAAAAATTATAATTAAAAGGAAGAAACAAAAAGGGGTCATTTTCCACAAATAGTGACTGTTGACATAGACATCCAAAAGAATATGTAGACAAATTATTAGAATTAGCAAGAGTTTTGCAAGATGGCTGAATATAATATCAATATATAAAGTTAGTCACATTTCTAGTCACCAGTGATAAACAGAAAATATAACCAGAAAAAGGCAGAATGTTCAATAGCTTCAAAAATAACACACCAAGAAATAAATCTAACAAAAGATGCACAATACTATGTAAAGAAAATTATAAAACATCATTGAATGACTAACAGGAGAAACATGCCACATTCAAGGAACAGGAGTACTCAATGTCAAAAAGATGTTAATTTTTCCCAAATTAACCTACACATTCAATACTACACAAAATGCTTCTAAAAGTTGTGGAAAATCAAAGACCCAAGGATATCCATACTAAGGTGGGAGAACAAGGTCTGGGCACATATCATGCCTGAAATAAAGATCTGATTTGAAAGCTAAGATAAGCAGACCAATGGGACAGAGAACCAAGAAAGAAGTTCTGTGTATGTGGAAACATGATATTTGACACTGGACTATTCAATAAATAGGCATCAGGACAACTGACTATCCACGTGAATAAAAAAATTGAGCCTTTAACTCAAAAGTTACTCAAAAGTTAATTCTTCAGCCCTGGCCAGGCGGTTCAGTCGGTTGGAGCATCGTCCCATACACCAAAAGGTTGCAGGTTCAATCCCAGGTTG
>NW_005366214.1:913845-918081 GCF_000412655.1 Myotis brandtii
AAGTGTGATACTTGGGAAAGTCATGTCCTCTTATGAGTTGACAGTTTGCATTCTGCACTGGTTTCTAGACTTTATGGGAGGAAATTCCATGTATCGACCCGAGAGTGACTCCACACCCTCTCATTAGACCTGAAGTGTAGATCTAAACCTAAAGATGTAGAGACGATAAAAACTTTGAAAATCAGGAAGAGGTAGGAACCTTCTGAACCTAACAAAGACACCAACTGCAAATATCGAGTTAAGGGTGAAATGTCAGAATAATTCTTTAAAAAAATCAGGATTAACATGAAGGAGCCAGCCATTAATACTTTCATTCAGCATAGTTCTGGAAGCAGTGACCAGTGTAGATAGGACAGAAAAAAATTATAATTAAAAGGAAGAAACAAAAAGGGGTCATTTTCCACAAATAGTGACTGTTGACATAGACATCCAAAAGAATATGTAGACAAATTATTAGAATTAGCAAGAGTTTTGCAAGATGGCTGAATATAATATCAATATATAAAGTTAGTCACATTTCTAGGCACCAGTGATAAACAGAAAATATAACCAGAAAAAGGCAGAATGTTCAATAGCTTCAAAAATAACACACCAAGAAATAAATCTAACAAAAGATGCACAATACTATGTGAAGAAAATTATAAAACATCATTGAATGACTAACAGGAGAAACATGCCACATTCAAGGAACAGGAGTACTCAATGTCAAAAAGATGTTAATTTTTCCCAAATTAACCTACACATTCAATACTACACAAAATGCTTCTAAAAGTTGTGGAAAATCAAAGACCCAAGGATATCCATACTAAGGTGGGAGAACAAGGTCTGGGCACATATCATGCCTGAAATAAAGATCTGATTTGAAAGCTAAGATAAGCAGACCAATGGGACAGAGAACCAAGAAAGAAGTTCTGTGTATGTGGAAACATGATATTTGACACTGGACTATTCAATAAATAGGCATCAGGACAACTGACTATCCACGTGAATAAAAAAATTGAGCCTTTAACTCAAAAGTTACTCAAAAGTTAATTCTTCAGCCCTGGCCAGGCGGTTCAGTCGGTTGGAGCATCGTCCCATACACCAAAAGGTTGCAGGTTCAATCCCAGGTCGAGATTCCTATGGGAGGCAACTGATCAATGTTTCTCTCTCACATTGTCTTTCTCTATTTTTCTCTCTAAAATCAATGAACACATATCTTTGCGTGAGGATTAAAAAAAGAATCAATTCTTCAATGAATAAAGATATAAGTTAAAGAGCAAAACATGAAACTTTCTGAAGAAAATGTAAGAGTTTATCTTTATGACTTTAGTATGAAGATGTCTCAAAGGAAACAGAAAATGAAGATATTGATAAATTCATCTATATGAAAATGACAAAAAAAATATCCCCCCCCCCCCCCCCCCCCCCGCCCCAAAGAAATTCTTGGATGGGACAAGACATTTGCAATGTCTATATTCAACAGAGGAGAATTATCTAAAATAAATAAGTAGCTACTTCAAATCAATAAGAAAACAGCCCAACAGAAAAATGAGCCCAGGATATAAACAGGCAATTCATAGAAGGCAAATCTGAAAAGGTGATAAACATGAAAGAAATGTTGAACTTACTAGTAATTCAACTACAAAGAGATACCATCTCACCCCTATCAGACTATCAAAAGTTTTAAAAAATTGACAATACCAAGTGATTGGAGAGAGAATAAATTGTTTCCTATTGATATAATGCATCAACACAGCAGAGAGGATGAATGAGTTGTGGGTATCAACACTTATGACTCAAAATCATAATAAGGGGAAAAGGTTGCACTGTATGTGTTATATAGTATGGTGCTGTTCATGTAAAGTTTAAAAACAAAAGTAATACTTCTATATTTCATTGAGAACTACGGACACATGGTAAAATGATAAAAAAAAGTGCATAAGCATGGTGAAAGAACAAATTCAGGGTTGTAAACACTTCTGGGGAGGGATTGTTTCCTATTGATATAATGCATCAACACAGCAGTGAGAATGAATGAGTTGTGGGTATCAACACTGATGTCTCAAAATCATAATAAGGGGAAAAGGCTGCATTATATGTGTTATATAGTATGGTGCTGTTCACGTAAAGGTTAAAAACAAAATACTTGTATATTTCATTGAGAACTACGGACACACGGTAAAATGATAAAGACGTGCATAAGCCTGGTAAAAGAACAAATTCAGGGTTGTAAACACTTCTGGGGAGGGAACATACTTTGAAAATCATCCAGGACACTGTAACTGTATTTGTGATGTTTTACTTTTCAGCTGAGTGATGGTTTCGTGGCAGTTTGTCATATCATTTGTTAGGTTAAAAATATTTTGCATGTCAGATATATTAAAATGAAGGGAAAAAACTGATTTCTAGCACAGCTGACATATGAGACTACTTAGTTCTTCCTAATTATTTCAATTTGACTGAAGTCACTGAAGAAAACAAACAAACAACAGAAATATTTTGCATGTCAGATATATTAAAATGAAGGGGAAAAAACTGATTTCTAGCACAGCCGACATATGAGACTACTTAGTTCTTCCTAATTATTTCGATTTGACTGAAGTCACTGAAGAAAACAAACAAACAACAAAAACAAGACAAAATACATTCCAAAAGGCTTTTGATGTCTTTTAAACATCAAACCTGCAAAGAGGGAAGAGACCCGGCAATTCCTGACCTGGAAATTTTACGGATGCAAATTCCTGTCTGCAAAGGCCTAAAACAGTGATGGCGAACCTATGACACGCGTGTCAGAGGAGACACTCGAACTCATGTTTTGGGTTGATTTTTCTTTGTTAAATGGCATTTAAACATATAAAATAAATATCAAAAACATAAGTCTTTGTTTTACTATGGTTGCAAATATCAAAAAATTTCTGTATGTGACACGGCACTAGAGTTAAGTTAGGGTTTTTCAAAATGCTGACACGCAGAGCTCAAAAGGTTTGCCATCACTGGCCTAAAATATGCAGAAATTTTTGCTAGTGTGATATTAATTAGGCAGAATACAGTTTGGAAGGTTTTATAAAAATGTTATAACTGAGCAAAAAAACTCAACCCACTGGCTTTTAAAAAAACCTGAATTCTTTAGTCATACTTGACTCTCATTTCAATGACACGGTCATTTGGTAAGGGGACAGCTTTCAATGTCGTCTCCAAGGCCACATCTTCCATCTCCGCGAGCCAGACAGAAAGAGGGTCTGAGTGAAACCACGAGGGTCCCAAAGGCTCTCATTTTCACACATGGGTCTCAAAAACCATGGGTTCTAATTCCTTCAGAGACCAGGATGCTTTGTTAGATAAAAGATAGGAAAAATGCTTTCCAACTGAACATGAAAACTTGGTTCCAACACAGAAACGGAAAGGCAAACAAACTCTGCAACTCCCGGGGAAACAGCTGAGCGTGACCGCGCACGCCCCCCTCGGCTTTCAGTACCTTAATCAGCTCTTTCTCTTTCTGGAGGTCCTCGTGAGGTTCTGGGAGAGGATCTTTACTTTGTGCCTTTAAAACGTGCAGCCTGCTTTTCAGCTCCTTGATTTTCTTTTCACACTGGTCCCAGGTCTATTTGAAAACAGCGTTAAGATTGGTAAGTACTTTGCTATTTAAGAGTAAATGACAGAACCAGAACAACTCATGTAATCCACGGAAGTGCGCTGCCTAATGTGTTTTTGTAGATCACACAGAAACCCAGTTCCTTCCTTGAACAAACCGTGGTCTAATAGAGCCGAAGGAACACCACTCTGGTTCAACACCTTTTTGCAGCTTCATGTGTGGCTCATTTCAGCCACTGGGTTGGTTGGTTTTTGCTTCAAAATACAGCTGACCCTTGAATGACTCGGGGGTGAGGGATGGTTAGGGGATCCCACCTAGAGGAATTGAAAATCTCCATGTGACTTAAGTTGACACTTGGTATCCACAGATTCCCAACTGAAGATGGAAAATAGTTTCCAATCCGCAGTTGGTTGAATCCACAGATGCAAAACCCAAGGACTTTGAGGCCTTTACATTTATTGAAAAAAAGGAGTGGACTGGTGTTGTCAAACCCGTGTTGTCAACCGTATTTTTTCCTCCCTCCCCATGACCCTGGTCTATGTGATATTATTTCTATTTTGATACTGAGACAGTTCACATTTAAAAGGCTGCTATAAGAACCAATCTTTAGCATTTACAGACTCAGGCATGCACTGCAATAGCATCGTAAAACCAAAAGCACT
>NW_005366214.1:918607-933677 GCF_000412655.1 Myotis brandtii
GATGTGTCTCTCTCACATCAATGTTTCTCTCTCTCTGTCTCTTCCCCTCCCTCCACTCTTTCTAAAAATCAATGGAAAAATATCCTCAGATGAGGATTACCAGGAAAAGGTGAATAATAAAAAATGAAAAATGAGGCTCAGAGAAAACAGACTGGCCGAGGAGATGAAGGTAGAGGCAGCTTAGCCGAGAGGTGCCCTAAGGCTGCAGGTGCCCCCCACGCCCAGTGCCATTCTTTTGCACCATCTCTATTTCCTTTAACCTTACATTACTGAGCAACTAGTTGCCTGCATTTTCAAGTTCACGGTGCTTACAATTGGTTCATTAGGGTTAAGTTTCTACTGCTGAGGTGACTAACAGCAGACAAACATAAACTCAAACACTATTTTAATCCTCAGTACAACTGCTATCTGAACATACTTGGGTTGGCCCCATTCTATGGTGACAACTCATGTAAGGGGAGGCCACTGGTCCAGCAACATCAAGTCCCTGGAACACAACCAAGAAAGCAAAGCAAGAAACAAAACTCTTCTCCCCCACCAACCCGGTAACTGCAATTACCATCATGCTTTCAAACATGACCGGAGCTCAACCAGTGTTTCTAGTTCATGAATTTTTCAGTCTGTATACCAAAGAAGATTCAGACACTGTTCACAGGAGAGATGCTCAGGCCCTAACTCGGGACATATTTATTCTTCATTCAGAAAACCACCTCTGATAAGCTTGGTTATCTGGTTTTGACACACACACACACACACACACACACACACACTCAATAGTGCAGCGGTTCTCAACCTGTGGGTCGCGACCCCTTTGGCGGTTGAACGACCCTTTCACGCCTAAGACCATCCTGCATATCAGATATTTACATTACGATTCATAACAGTAGCAACATTACAGTTATGAAGTAGCAACGAAAATAATTTTATGGTTGGGTCACAACATGAGGAATTGTATTTAAAGGGCCAGAAGGTTGAGAACCGCTGCAATAGTGTAAAGAGGAGAGTGGGCTTATCAGGAGTAGGTATGCTCAGAGAAACAAAAAGTAAAAAATAGATAGCTTCATATTCTATGTAGCGAGAGGAAAACCATAAAAGCCACACGAGACCTCAAAGAGCACAGTAGTGTAGGGCCTAGGTTCAAAGCAGCTCAGAGTCCTTGAGAAAAACTTGGTATTTTAGCACAACAAAATGATTTTCCTAATACTGACCAAGGAACCTTTCAGTTCTTAAAGATATGATCATAAATTACCTGTGAAATTCATTTATATAAAAAATGCATTTCTGATGATAACAGAAAGATGAAGTATCGCTGTGTTTATTTTCATATACTATCCCCAAGGACAGACCAAATGTGGAACATTCATTTCATATATGGAACTTCCACGGAATATTAATAAGTTCTCTGTTTGCCTTGGCTGGGTCGCACAGTTGGTTAGAGTGTCATCCCGTTCACCAAAAGGCTGTGGGTTTGATTCCTGGGCAGGGCATATACCCAGGTTGTGTGTATGGGAGGCAACTGATCGATGTTTCTCTCTCACATGGATGTTTCTTTCTCTCTCTTCCGCTCTAAAATTAATAAACATATCTTTGGGTGAGGATTAAAAAACGTTCTCTGTTTCATAAAAGTAAATATAAAATAGAACCTCAAGTATTTACATATTTAATACTGAGTTTTTAAAATGCTCTTATTATTATTATTCTACATTCAGTAACTGGCAAGATTCATGGAATAGTAGGACCTTTGGAAAACTCACAATATCATCCCATAAGCATTCCCGTTGTCACACAGCAAACATTCTATGTACTGCATCTGAGTGTCATGAGTGGGAAAGTAAGTGGCGAGTTTACCTCTATGATGCTCTGGAAGTGTTTAATCATCTCTCCTACTTGGGTCTTTGTGTCCTTCCAGTTGTCCTGAAGTTGACTGATTCTCTCGCTAACAGACTCTTTACTTTCCGGGTTAGCTGTGCTCAGCAACTTTTCCCCAGCTTCCAAGGTTAGTTCATAGGTGGTTTGCCATCTCTCAAAACGAATTTCTTTATTCTAAAAAAAGGAAGAAAGTGACTTGCCTAAGCCATCTCAAACCTAGCTGATCGAAAGACCTGCTCCTCCTCCAGTCTTCCCTGACTTGGTCAACAGCACACTATTCACCAGGATGCTCACAGCAGGAACCCAGAGCCATCTTGATTTAGATTTTTATTTACGTGCCACATCCGAACCATTAGTAAGTCTTGTAAATGCTACCCACAAACATACCCTTTTTTATCTTCACTGTGATCACTCTTGTATTATCCATCCTAACAACTCGCCGAGACTACTGACATAGCCTGACTGGATCTGGCAGAATAATTTCCACAAAAAGGCCACAGCGATATATCCTGCCCCACGTGCTCCTCCAGAACCTGTCACTGGCCAGCCAGTGGCGGTGCCTCTGTCCCCTCCTCTTGACCCCGTGTGGGCACGTGTGATGGCTAAAGACGACAGTGGATGTGACACATGTGACTTCCAAGGTGAGGTCTAAAAGGCACAGAGCTTCTCCCTGGATCTCTCTTTCTTAGGACATGGCCTTTGCAGCCACGAGCTGCCATGTAGGAAGTCTGGCTACTAGAGTTTCCATGTGGAGTGACCACAGGGAACGATGCCGTGGAGCCCAGCGGTTCCAGTTCCTAGCTGTCTGAGTCTTTCCAGCGTAAGTGCCAGACACGAGAGTGAGCAGGCTGCCAAATGAGTCCAGCCCGAGCCATCACCTGACCGAAACTGCCTGAGACCCCCCACAAGAATGGCCTTGCTGAGCCCCGCCAGCCCCCAGAACTGTAGGAGGTAAGCATCAATGATGGTTGCTATGCAGCAAGAGATGGGAAATATACCGGGTTCCTGCTTCTCCTTTGGCTGCTCCACCATCCATCCTCCTCAGAGCAGCCAGAGGATCTTTAAAAGATACAAACAGAATCATGCTGGCCCCTCTTCCAACTGAAACTCCTCAGCGGTCTCCTCTTACACTGTGACTGTGATCCAGCTATCATGCCTTGCCTGTAAGACATTCCTCCCTGCCTGCGTCTCAAATTCATTTCCTGCCATCGCAGCCCCACTGGCTGGGCTCCTGTCATACCAGCCTTCTTTCTGTTCCTCTGCGTCGATAAGCTTGTTCCCAGCGTGGGGAATTGGGACAGCCATTCCGTCTGTCTGAAAGGCTCCTTCCCCAGACTTTGCCTTGCTGGCTCCTTCTCATCACTCAGGCTCCAAAGATGTCACATTCCCAGAGATCGCCCATTCTAAAGGAGCCACCCAGCCCCTCCATTAGCTGCAGTTTAATGAAGTATACATGCCTTATTGCAATCAGGTATTTTCTTATTAACTAGAAGCCCGTTGCACAAAGATTTGCGCAATAGGCCTTCCTTTCCCTGGCTGCTGGCACCAGTTTTCCTCTGGCACCCGGGACCCAGGCCTTTGGTCCGGCCGCAGGCTTGGCTTCTCCGCTGTGGCTGCAGTGGAGAAGCCAAGCCTCTTCAGTCTTCAGTCCTCATTCCGTGCCTGTGTATGCAAATTAACCGCCATCTTTGTTGGGTTACTTTGCATAGTTGCTCTGATTGGCTGGTGGGCGTAGCGGAGTGACACCAATTTGCATGTTTCTCTTTTATTAGTGTAGATTTGTCTGACTGCCCCCACGAGCGTGGGAGTCCTCTCTTCGTGCCCACCATACTTCAGCACTTAGAACAGTGACTGGCACGGAGCAAGCGCTCAATAGCTGATGACTGGGAAGTGAATAGGGAAGTGCAGGGTTTCAGGAGGCTGGTGTTTCATTTTGCCGCATCCTGAGAGAGTGGTTCTCTAGCTCAAGGGAACATGCCTGGGAACGGCCAACGAATGACTCTAGCCCTCTGCTCGTCAAGCACCTTTCTGATTGAAAACTCTGTTGCCTAAACGGATTAGCCCTTCACAAGTAAGCAGGAGTCCCACTGTAAACTACCACACCGGTGGCCAGGTTATATCTTACTTAGTACCTTAAAGGCCTGGGTGGGGTGAGTCTGTCACCCAAACTTCTCCCACTGGACCCACCCACCTCCACTCCTTCCCTACTCCCACAGCCCAGGAGAGCCTCACTACTGCTGGGTGGATGGAGGAGATTGGGTTTCTGACCCTGCAAGGCTAGGGACCCTAGCCCTCTGGCCTCCCCTTGCAGAGAGCACAGCTGCACCATGACATCTTCGAAAACCTAAAACCTGGAGGGGATGTATGTCTTCCACAGAATGACCCCCGTGGTTCCCACACTGCGGCGGCTGGGAGTACCTTCAGCTCATGGATCAGGCTTCTGGTTTGGAAGAGACTGTGGCAGTCCTGGCTCCTGACCGCAGACAGCAGTTGGCTGGTGGCGGCGAGGAAGCGGAGCAAGTCCCCCTCCGGGGTGGAGAAACACCGCCACTGCCTCACCAGCGCAGTGACCGCTCGCTTCCTCTGCCGCACGCTCTGCGCGGCGCTCTGCCACCGGGCCTTCAGCTGCGTGAACTTCGAAACAAATGCCGGCCTTGGGAAAACAGAGGGTTAGGGAATCCGGACATGAACAGGTAGTAAAATAACTATCACAGCATCATAGAAACTCAGATTTGCTATTGATATGTGCAATTTACACAAATAACAAAGTTCTTATGAACTTAGCACCACTCCACTCAAATACGATGGGGAACTTGGAGCAGGGGCAGCATGTGGTTGGCAAAGATTTTTAGCGAAAGATATTTGCATCGGACCTGGGTACTTTCCACACATGACAACCATTCCTTAAATGGGAGCTGTTTTAACAGCCATTATGCCAAATGCTGCACGGAAAACTACACACGGGATCGGAGGGACAGAGATGAGCAGTTGGGTATCTGGTAATGTTATCTATTATTGAGGGCTTTACTTCATGTAATTTCAGCAGTAAAAAACATGCTTCCTGCAGCTACTCAATCAGTTCCTTTCCAGATAAGTGACACCCTTCATATGAAAAAAACAAGGCCTTTCAATTGTTATGCGGGAAGTCATGCTTTGCTGTACTGATCAAACCAAAACCAGCTGATGATCCTGGAACTGGCTTCATTACTTCCGAGCTGGGAAGAAATGGGCTTTAATTTCTTAGTTATGCTGAAAGATGCAGAGGTATATGGTGGTTATGGGGAGGGAAAACCATCCCTACCAGGACACTGGAGAAGTATTCAACAGGCCAGGGCACCTCTGGGCTGTCTGCCATGGGTACCTGTTGTGTGGCAGGTTCAGCTATTGTCACCAGGATGGCCTAAGGGGCTCTGCT
Source organism: Myotis brandtii (assembly GCF_000412655.1). NCBI lineage: Eukaryota > Metazoa > Chordata > Mammalia > Chiroptera > Vespertilionidae > Myotis > Myotis brandtii. The sequence goes on from NW_005366214.1 coordinate 923,892, forward strand.
AGAAATCCGTCTTTCACAGCTGTGACAAAGCTACTTGCTAGGAATATTCAGAATTATTCTTTAAATAGCAAAACATCATGAGGCTGAAGGTAGAGAGGAAAACATTCTACAGAGAATCCTTTGAGGTAAAAAATCAGTAAACTGTACTTGACGAGTGGGTCTGTTCTGCGAACCCCACTTGCCTACCATAGGGGAGAGTGCCACCACGGTTTTTATGGCCCCAGCAAGACCCTATCCTAACATTGTCCCAAGACTGCCCCGTGGTGGTCCATCAACTGACATGCCCACAGGAAACGGATGGGAACAAGATTCACATGGTGGAAGGCCTGCTCTGACTGCATTACCTCTCTCTCTCTCTCTCTCTCTCTCTCTCTCTCTCTCTCTCTCTCTCTCTCTCTCTCTCTCTCTCTCTCTCTCTCTCTCTCTCTCTCTCTCACACACACACACACACACACACACACACACACCAGACAGCTTACCTCTTCTCTATTTCTGTTGTGTCCAAGAGTTGTAAGGACTGGGTGACATAGCAATCAGCAATTGTCTGGTTTATAGAAACTTCAGCTTCCAACATCTGTATGTGAATTAAAATATTAAATATCAGCTTGTAGAATTCATTTTATGAACCTGGACCTTATATTTCCTATTAAAATCTAAGCTCACAGAGAACACCTGAGGAGATCAGTTTTCAAATTATTTGAGTCTAACTGCAAAAAATGCTCAACCATCACATCAACAGCACCTACAAATGTAATCTTAGAAGGAAAAGATCCAACAGTAACTATGGTTAACTGCTATTTGCTAGACACTATGTAAAACATGCATTATCTTACTTATTCCTCAAACTTTGGATTTAAGTACTATTATAATGTCTATCCGAAGAGGAGGAAGCTAAGGTATGAAGTTCAGTAATTTATTCAAGGCCACTCAGCTTTTTGGCTGGGAGGATTTCATTTTCATTGGATGACAAAGTGACAGTGCAGCCAAATCGGTTATGTTAGAAAGCTGCGGTGAACTAACCGTGCCCACTTTAAAGGGGCAGGATCGACCTATAACCAGCAAGAATATTTCCAAACAAACATCAGCACAAGTGTGGGAAAGCTCCCCTGTGAAATTATTAATGAGGCAATTACAATTATACCAAGTTCTTCCCTATTTTAGAGAATTACTCGGTGAAAATGCAAAGATGAGCTGAAGTACTTCAACATGCTCTTGGTAAAGTGGTATGTTTGCATCCTGTGGAAGCAAAGTGGTGCTAGAAGATTGCACTTACTGCAGAAGATCTAGGAGTTCTGTCATTAATAAAATAGAGCAATAAAACAAAATGTTGAAAGTTGTGAAACATGTTAAGAATTTTGCACGTGATCAACTGACAACAGGATTTGCTTAGACATACACTGACAGGTACTCTGTATTTTATCTAAATCCATCTTTCCCTGCCCTAGCCGGTTTGGCTCAGTGGATAGAGCATTGGCCCACAGACTGAAGGGTCCTGGTTCGATTCCAGTCAAGGACTTATACTCGGTTGCAGGCTTGATCTGTGTGTGTGGGAGGCAACCAATCTCTCTCACTTCAATGTTTCTCTCTGTTTCTCCCCCTCCCTTCTACTCGCTCTAAAACATTTAATGGAAAAAAATCCTCAGGTGAGGATTAACAAAAATAAATAAATCCATCTTTCTCTGCCCCCTGCCCCAGGGTGAGGGGCACAGGTTACCTCATATGCCTTCTGCTGCTCCAGGAGAGCTGGAAGGCTGTCAGCAATGCTCATCTTGAGCGTCTCTTCTATCTTCTCCAAAAGGCGGACCCACTTTTCACAGCAGTAAAGAAACTGTTCATGTAATCTGATTCCCTGAAGCTCACTAAAGAGGTTTAAAAACAAATAAAACAGAGCCATATAACGTTGACATTGCTGAACTCAAGCTGTTCATTTTACCAGAACTGAAAGGGAGCAGGGGCGATGGGCTGTTCTGACCTGCAGCGTTCCAGCGCCGTGGCCGTGGCGCGAATCCACTGCCGGTTCATGTCTTTCAGTGTCTTTACAGCCACGTCGCTGAGTGGGAGCCCGAGGCTCACTTCATTCAGCTGCTCCGCCTCCGGCGAGTGGGCTGCCAGTGACAGCACATGATTCTATTAAAAAAGGAAACCAATTCCAGATGTGAGGGTAACAACGAGATTTCCACCTGATGGAAAGGTCGCAGAGATGCTGTGGACCATCCTCATCTGAAAGAGGAGGGGACAGGGGCCTCTGTGTGTAAATGACTTGCCCACCGTCAAATCGCTAGTTGGTGTTAGAACCCAGGTCTCTCAATCCTGCGGCTTTTCTAGAACAACAAGCTGCACATAGGGCCAGAACCTAGACAGCCCAGGAAATAGACAGTGGTCTCAGATTTTGTTTTTGAGGAAGGTGAAAATAAGCTTTTTCATTTTTTTATTTTTAAAAGGACCCATTTTGGACCTTCAAATCCCATTTGGTCTGCCAACAACTTGACCTTCAAGAGATCATGCAGTTTACCCACAAGTCGAATGAAAACGTAATCCTTAAAATACTAGTAAAGCATGGTACCTAAACATCTGCATTTTGGTAGAATGTGAAATGATAGAAGAATTCGAACTCATCAAAATTTTATTTTTAAAATGATATCCCAGGGACAGCCTCTAGGTTGAAATATGTAAAACAAACATCCTTTACAATACCCACACTGTCACTACAGAACTCTGCTCTGATAGTCCAGGTCAGCCAACTTCTTCTGTGAACAGCTAGATCATAAACATTTTAGTCTTTTATGGGTCACAGTCACCTCTGCCCCGTAGCATGAAAACTCCAACAAACAACTCGTAAATGGAAGGGAATGAGCGTGTGCCCTGGGTTCCTGACTCCTGATCCAGGTTATGTGGATTGGTACTTAGGAGTATGCAGGAGCCAGTATTCTTTAAATCTCCCATTCATTTATGTTAACTAAGCTAATAAATGAAAAAAAATATACAATTAATTTAATAGGGTATTTTACGTTCGATCTTCAACTAACCAGAAAAATTTAATCACCATAGTGAATTCCTAGATTATTCTAGTTAACTAAAGCTAATTAGTAAAGACATCAAAAGTTAAAAATCTACTAAAATTACTGTGGCATATTACTAAAATAGATCCCTATGTTGTCATACTTTCCTAGAAGTTAGGGAAAATAGGACAAGAATGAATGACATGTAGATTGCCGTGCGTAAGAGTTATGATAGAAACAGATTTTATAGTGTGACCGTAATTAGCTTATGTTTTATCCTATGCTGAGTCTAAGCACTTAGAAATGATAAATATTGGCAATACCAGGAATGAGTCAGGATTTCCTTCTTTTTCCTGTTGGTAGAGTTTATCCAAATTCTCTTCTTCATGTGTAATACGACCTTTCAAAGATTCCAACTGGTCCCCAAAATCCTTAAACTGTGATAGAACAAACTAGGACAAGAGAAGTTTTCATTAGAGACAATTGCATATCGAACAGAATTAAGCACAGCCGTGGGAGCTGATGAAGTCCAAACTGTTTTCACACCCCCCCCCCCCCGCCCCCCCCACCCCCAGCGCATTACTGTCTTGAATATTCAGAGGACTCCTGGTTTCCCCTCTGTGCCTTTGGCAAAGCACTGAGCCTCCAGGGATGGATGGCTCACCTGCTTGAGGGACTACGCAGAGGAAGGTCAGTATGTACTCTGCTCCCTCAGTCCTGCTAGTTAAATATTTTTTTTCCTGCTGCTATTGAGATGTGACACTGGAGTTCCATGGCCTTCTGTGCAGCTTTTTGACAGTGCATGCACAAAAAATTCTTCAAAAAATGAATGCCGCCCTAGCCAGTTTGGCTCAGTGGATAGAGCGTTGGCCTGCAGACCGCAGGGTCCCGGGTTTGATTCTGGTCAAGGGCACATACCTTGGTTGCAGGCTCCTCCCCAGCCCAGGCCCTGGTGCAGGAGGCAACCAATTGATGTGTTTCTCTCACATGGATATTTCTCTCTGTCTTTCCCTCTCTCTTCTACTCTCTCTAAAAAATTAATGGGAAAATATTTCTGGGTGAGGATAAAAAAAAAAAAAGTGAATGCAGAATCCAATAAATGGCCTATGGCTCAATGACCCCACTTGGAGATCCAAATAACTGTTGAGATCTGAACAGTGTATGAAATACATGACTTCTTAAACTAGCACATTCAACAAAGACGAAATGGGTGCTTAAGACCTGCCCATTGCCCATGCGATGGAAAAATCACCTACTTGAAGAATCATGTCAAATGGCAGATACTTTCAGGGGCAGCTTTACTCTGTAGTTGCCCTAACGAGCCCACAAAACACGAATTGCCCTAATGAGCACGGATTACTATCACTTCATAGGACACAAGGAATTAAGGGCAATGGGCAAATGTCCACGACTACAAGTTGAATGAAAAAAGAAGATGAACCTCAAATTCATTTGCTTTCACAAGCAGCATCTTTTCCAAGTAGGAAGCCCTCTGGAGGGAGTGCCGTTGACCAGAGAGGAGCACGTGTGTGTCCGGCTCCGCGGGTTGTGGGAGGCGATCCAGGCAAGTGGAGTTTTGGACAAAGGCTTCTTTTGTCTTCTGCACATCACACTGCAGTTCCTAGAGAAGAAAAGGTGATCCCCAAACATCTCCTCCTCCTTTCACCGCAGGAATCCCCCACTCCCTCTGCCTCCACATCTGGGAGACTTTCTGCCCTGAAATTGTCAGCATGGCTTTTTATTGTTTATCTTAAAGAGCTGAAAAAGCGAGGCTTTGTTTACCTGATGCCCATCACTGGTGCTGCTCTGAAATCTGCCAGTGTGGGGAGAAAACTGACCACTGACCAATAGGGTTGGGGCTTCTAGTTTTTAGAAACTGGAGACCACCTGGGTGAGTCCTGTGTGTTATGTCTTTAATCGTCGGACATTTTAGGAATCTGCTTTAATGGCATTTTAAGGATCAATGCAATCCTGTCCTTTGAGACTTTGTGACATAAGTGGATTTATTTGCAGAGACTGTAGAATCTCACTAACCACGCTGATTTTAAGGCTCCTCTGGAAATACTGTGTGTGTGGATGTGTTTTTTGGTTTTCTTTCTTAAAGAACAGGTCAGGTAGAAGCTGATCAGAAATACAGATCACATCTGTTGGATTCCTGTCATTCATTAAATTGGTTAATACTTTCTGATTTGTCCTATAGTATCAGAAGATACAGAAGGCAGCTGGTCACCCAGTTTAAAACTTGAAAGTAGTCACTTTCTGGGCCTTCATCAACATAACAGGATAAAACCACAGAGGAAATTATACAGCTCTTAAACATAGTCTACTATCACTATAACTACAGAAAAGCCGTATCAACATGGAGGCGAGTCCATAATTATCTTTTTTTCCATGATTATTTCTAAAGCAAGAGATTCAACATCTATTATTCTTAGATAACCATATTCAGTTGAGATACTTTTGCTTTGAGACTTTGTATGAGGCGTTGGCTTTAGAGATTTACCTGCTGGAGTGACAGGGGAGACTTGGAATGAGGTGCTGACAGGTGCCCCCAACCCAGCTCCCTGCTGCCTGCTGTCCAGACCTGGCCTCTGAGCCTCCACCTGGCCCCCCGAACCCCCCACATCCCAGTCTCATCCGTATCCAACACAGCCTGCGCATGCACTCCTCTGTCCTCGTGCTCGGTCCAGTCCCTGGGTCTTACCCCTTGGCTTCCCCAATGGGCTTTGCACCTACCTTTATGCCCCGCAGGGCCGGGGTTAGGATCTCTGCCAGGTTGTTTCCAGACAGGTTGATGTTTGCAAGCTGGTGGTACTTAGCTTCCTGCTGGTCCAGCCTCATTACAGCCTCAGTGTGAGCACCGGCATAGGCCTCCCAGAGATGCAGCAGACCCTGGGCCGTCTGCAACTGCTCTGCAATGTCGTGGTTTACCTGGGTCCACCTGTCAGGGCAACATGAACAGGTCCCCAATCCCATCCTTTCCCTTGCAGCAAAAGCTCAATGCACACTCTCCCGGATCGCTAAGACAACACTGTTAAATGCCTTTTTTATTAATTGCACCATCACTATCTAAACCAGTGGTTCTCAACCTTCTGGCCCTTTAAATACAGTTCCTCATGTTGTGACCCAACCATAAAATTATTTTCGTTGCTACTTCATAACTGTAATGTTGCTACTGTTATGAATCGTAATGTAAATATCTGATATGCAGGATGGTCTTAGGCGACCCCTGTGAAAGGGTCGTTCGACCACCAAAGGGGTCAAGACCCATAGGTTGAGAACCGCTGAAAACAGAAGTCCGAACTTGAATAGTTACCTGACTTTATAATTCTTAACAAAAATGACAAAATTTGTGATTGGCAAGGACTATCTATTGTAGTATGGATGTCCCTTAGGCAGACGTGGAGAAAGCACTGACTGTGCGCCTGATGAAACAGCTCCCCATGGGAGGGGCTCCTATTTATAGAGTTGGGTCTTTAAGGAAGCCTGTTTAAACTGTGTTTATGACAAATTTATTCTCCAATTACAAAAGCCACACACATTCCTAACATAACAGTGGGAGTACGGGTAACTGCTCTCACTCTATATGCAGACTGTTGTAGCTTACCTTTCTCTCCCATCACTAAAGCAGCTTGAGGCCAGCTTCCATATCGCATTCAATAAAATAAAAGACTTGCAATTAACTAGGGCCACACCTCTTAAGGAGCTTCCTACCACACAGGCTTCATCAAGAATCAGTTCCCTGAAGGTATTCTAACATCCCCTTTCTTCCATGTCTAATGTTCCTTGTGGCAAAGACCTCCCATCTGGCCCGTCTCTTAGTCTGTTTCTGCCTGGGGCATTGGTGTCCCTGAGGATTACACTGGGCATGTATTCTGACAAATAGTAGCCTTCTACTCTGGGGCTGTAATCATGGTATTTCCAAATTGATTATACCAGACACTTGAACAGGGCGGGTAAGAGCCTTCACGACATGAACTCGTACATGAATTAGATCCTTCAAATCAGTAGAGGCCAGAAGAGTATGAAACCAGTCATCTCAGATGATTAAGATTAGACTGTCCAATGCCCATGACACTTCACTCAATACAGGTCATTAAGATAACTGATCTGTTATTCAAATTGTATCTTAACACAATAAGTACCTGGTGTGAGTATGATGGCGTTTCTCTTCGATTATCTCAGCAACTGAGGGGCAGTAACTTTTGAGTTTTCCAATAACCTCCTGGAGCTTCTGCCAACGCCCTTCACTGCTCTCAGCTTCGTCCTGAAGAGACTAGGAGAACAGAGCAGGAGTGTCAGTTTCCGAATGGCCTGGCCAATTCCAAAGAAGGCAGCAGCTTTTCAACACCTTCTCTGTGTCACAGTAATAAGAAGACAAACCTTGATAAGAGTGGGACAAATTATTAAAACTGTGAGTAAGAAAACAACTGAGAAAGTATTATTTTATTCGAGACAAAAACTCTTAAAGTGTACTTAAAAAAGAAACCCACCCAAACCCAAAACCTTTACGTTGCAAAATAATATGAACATTAAAAATGAAGAAAAATTCAATGTGCACTTTGACAAAGTTTCACTCCTTTGGCTCACGTGATTCATTCTGGAATTTCAAGTTATACTTCTGATGCTGGTGTTTAAAATACTATTTTGTGCTTCTCTGTTGAGAGCCCAAACGCAGTTGTGTCCATGACTGCGCTTGCTTCCACTGGAGATTACCTGCCAATAAAGTGCCGTGCCAGGACCTGGTTAGTTTACCTGAAGGTTCTGCACCTGGCACTTCAGGGCCTCCAATGACAGAACCACAGGCTTGCTGTGCTCCATGCAGTACCCGAATCGAACAGTCATCATGTTCATGTCATCAGAGAGTTTATCGTAGATCTTCCACTCCTGTAGGAGGGGCTGCAAGGAGGTCTTGAGCTCATTGACCTATATGAAAAGGGGAAGCATATTTAGCAACTCATTGGGAAGAGGCTCTATCATCATTTTTTTTTTCTTCCTAAGGACTCTATCCATCACTTAGGCATTTCAATCTGAAAGCACTGGAGGAGCTTCGGTGACTAACTGAAGGTGGGAAGGGTAGACCAATGAACAAAAACTATCAGAGACGGCTACGTTTTACGGTAGAACAGGCAAATGGAAAAGAGCCCTGAGACCAGAAGGATCAGCATGGAGAGCGTTCAGCTGAGGGAGGGGCAGCCCCTGGACAGAACACTGGGGGAGGAATCAGAATCTGTGAGTGTACCGGCTTCCACATAAAAAGTTGGCGTAATTTCTGGTGCTCTTAAGGGTAACCCCTTAGAATTATAATGATAGCTTCACAGAGAAGAAATGCCACATGTGGTCTGAGGGAGAGGAGAAGAAAACCACTGAGCAAAATTCATTACACTAAAGCACGAAGCGGAATAGCCAGCAGAACAGCATGCACTGAGTGCTGCATAGGCGTCACTACGAAGGTAGAAAAGAGAGAGTAGGTATCATCGTCCCCGTTTTATAGACTAGAAAACTGAGGCTTAGAGAGGTTAAGTGCCTGCCCTAGGTCACTAGGAAAGATAATGGTGCGGCCAAGATCTTTATTCAGACAGAGAATGCAAAGCTCTTGCTCTTAAACACTAGGCTATATTGACTCTGGAGAGCTTCTAGAAGGACAATTTAGGTCTTTGTCTTTTGTATTATTTAAAAACAATAGCTTTAGCTCTAGCTGGTTTGGCTCAGTGAATAAAAGAGCATCGGCCTGGGGAGTGAAGGGTCCTGGGTTCGATTTTGGTCAAGGGCACATGCCTGGGTTGTGGGCTCAATCCCCAGTAGGGGATGTGCAGGAGGCAGCCAATCAATGATTCTCTCTCATCATTGATGCTTCTATCTCTCCCTCTCCCTTCATCTCTAAAATCAATATATTAAAAAACAAAAGCGATAAGCTTTACTCTGTAATTATTTCTAGAATATTTTCATCATTCCCCTAAAGAAACCCCATACCCATTAGCAGTCACTCCTCATTCTTCCCCCCAAACCTCCTCCAGATACTAATCTACTTTCCATCTCTATAGGTTTGCCTATTCTGGATATTTCACATAATGGAATCACATAACAAGGCCATCAATGTTGTAGCATGTATCAGGACTTCGTTCCTTTTTATGGTTGAATAATATTCCATTGTAGGAACATACCACATCCATTTATCAGTTGATGGACATTTTGGCTATTATGAATCACGCTTCTACGAACATTTGTGTACACATTTCTGATGTGGACATATGTTTTAATTTCTCTTGGGTTAGGTACTCAGAAGTGGAAATGCTGAGTCATATGTTAACTCAATGCTTAACCATTTGAGGAATTGCTAGACTTTTCTGAAGTTGCTGCACAATTTTACATTCGCCTTCAGTGTACTTGCTATCATCTAGCTTTTTGTTATAGCTATCCTAATAGGTATGAAGTGATATTTCATTATGGTTTTGATTTGAATTTTCTTGATGGTCAGTCATATGGAGCATCTTTTCATGTGCTTATTGGCCATTTGTATATCTTCTTTAGAGAAATGTCTACTTAGACTATTTGCTCATTTTTTTCATTTGGATATTTGTCCTTTCATTATTGAGTTATAATAATTCATTATGTATTCTAGATACAAGTCTTTTGTTAGACATAATTTGCAAATATTTTATCTCATTTTGTGGTTTGTCCTTTTACATTTAAAAAAAATATTTTTATTGATTTCAGAGAGGAAGGAAGAGGGGAGAGAGATAGAAACATCAATGATGAGAGAGAATCATTGATCGGCTGCCTCCTG
>NW_005366214.1:933825-955850 GCF_000412655.1 Myotis brandtii
AAAAAATTTTTTAATTTTAAAAAAGTCCAATTTTTTTTTTTTTTTGGGGGGGGGGGGTGTTGCCTGAGCTTTTGATGTCCTATCTAGGAAACCAATGCCTAATCCAAAGTCATGAAGATTCACAGCTATGTTTTCTCTTAAGTTTGTAGTTTATCTCTTAGATTTATATTTTTGATCCATTTTGAGTTAATTTTTGTATGTGTTGTGAATGAAGAGATGTAATTTCATTCTCTTGTATGTAGATATCCAGTTGTCTTAGTAGAATTTTTTGAAAACACTATATTTTCCCACTAAAATTGTCTTGCATCCTTGTCAAAAATCAATTAACCATAAACACGAGGGTCTTGTACTGGACTCTGAATTCCATTCCATTTATCTATATGTCTATCCTTATGCTAGTACTATTTGCAGGCTTTTTACATGCATTATCTAATATTTTTCCCTCTACATTTTTATTATATTGTAATTTATTGTATTATAATTATCTGCTCAAGTGTTTCCTCCAGTAGCCTGTGAACTCTTTAAGAGTAGAACCCATCTATTTTCTTGTTTATCTCTGTATCCTTGGCAGTGAGACTAGTGCCTCACAAAAGACATGTTTAACAAATGCCTCGCACACAAGATATGTGCAGCTCAACCCCTATTTTCCTGCTTGGGTTCCGGGGGAGGAATGAAGCTGAGGGTCACCTATGGATTTCATTCACACAGGTTATCCCCAACTCCCTCTTGGGACAAGTGGTTAAATGTAGACTTTAGCAGATGATAAATAATCCACTTGGACTATCTGGGAACTATGGACACACCTATAACTGGTTAGTATTCACACTTTTCTCCCTCCATTTGTGGGGGGACGTCAAGGTGGCAAGTCTAGAGGTGCCTGTCCTTTCTCTTTCGGTGCTCTCCTCCGGGAAGGGGTAAATGCAGACTCGGACATGCCTTTTGTAAAAGGACTGGACTTCCTCTCTTCTCTCTCCTCCCCACATGGCCTGTTTCTCCCCACCTGTGGAGTTCTCCCTGTGCTGACCATGCTTCTAGCTTAAGAGAGAATGCTCCAGACAGGCCCGGTCTCTCCGAGGCACCTGCCTGGCTGTGGGGGATCTGAGCTGCTGCTTCACAGCTGCTCCTGTTGTCTGGCCAGGACACATTGCCAGATGCTCTGCTTGGTTTGGGGGATGAAGACATTTTTGTCTGTGAGTACATGAGACAAAACAAAGATAACCAAGTAGACTTCTAGATTGCCCATGATGTTGGAATTGGTGGTTTTGCCTCTAATTATCCAGTGCAAAAAAAAAAGGGGGGGGGGAGGGGAAGGACTTGGAATGCTTATTTTACTTCATTTCAGTAATTTTCTCAGCAAGTTTTCAGCTTTTCGTCTGGAGCAAGTCTCCACGATTAAACAAGAACAACAACAACAAAAAAGATAAAAGACGAATATGTGAAGAGAAATAGCGCCCTTCCAATGAATTCTAGTACCTGGCTGATAACACTGCTCCTCTTTTGAAATAACCCGTCGATTCTGGATGCTGTGTCTTCTAACAGTGGCACTGTCCCACTCTCCGAAGTCAGGCTGCTTTGTCTCAGCTCATCCAGTGCTTTGGATTTCACTGCAAGTTGATTTTCTATGTCCTGGAGGGCAAAAGAAAACTGTTTTCATATGTACAATATCACAAAACAATAAGGCGGAAGAGACAGGAGTTTGTTTTCTCAAGTAAAAATGACCTGAGAGTATATAATTAATTAACACTACACCAAAGACATTCATCATAACACTCCAGTTTTTATAAGGAATAATTACAATATAAATGGATACGATTACAGTATGAACTTTTACAATAATTTTCTAGATTTGAGAAGAGTCCAGGCAACAAGTCTTTATCATCGTGGTACATGACAAAGAGGCCAGCAGCCTAGCGCCCACCCATGTCCACCCTGTACTGGCTGTTGGACCAGGCATTTAAGTCATCAAACTCCCAGGTCGGCACTTTCCCATCTGGAACACAGTGATGATACCCCATGTTGTACAGAGCTTGGAACTCAAGCGAAGCCGGGTGGCCTCTGGGGGTGCGGTAGCACTGAGCTGTGGACTGTAGGCTCCCGGTCAGGAGGTATGTGGGATCTGAGGTGGCTGCCAAAATTCTGAAGTGGAAGTGGCTGGTTAGAAAACAGGGTTTGAAAAGCTCTTATAGTGAGTGGTGTCGCTGCTCACACAGCATGGCCCGCATTGTTCTGTAACCTTCTAAGCAGAGCTGCGGCCAGGCGAGCAGGGCTTCGGTTCTGGGCAGCAGGGGCAGGCGTGGGCAGCCACAGGGACAGCTGAGTGTCTTCCAGGAGTGGCACAGCTGGGCAGTGCGTATGGAGGATTAATCTACATCTGGGCGAGGGCACCTCAAAGATTAAGTGACCTGGTCAATGGCAACTAAACAAACAAGGGCACGACCTCATCCCAAGTGGGATTTGGACAGCGGTTCCAAGGGACAAGCAGTCCTTTTAGAACACGTTACACAGCAGGTAAAAGAGAGTCCTTTCCTCTGAAGAAACAGAATAAAATACTCAAAATCGGTGAAACTTCAGGGTAATTTTGTGAATATTTGATGCATTTTTTAAAAGACATAACAATTGGAAAACACCACATTCAAAATTCCCTTCGAACATTTTTTCCTTAGGAGTAATAGTCAAACCTCTTAAGAATAACAATAACTGCGCATTGTTATCAACCAAAGAACGTGCATGAATATATATGCATAACCCATGGATACAGATAATAGTGTGGTGAAGGCCTGGGGAGGGGGTGGGGGCGGGCTAGATGGGGTAAATGGGAGGAAAAAAGGGGACATATCTAATACTTTCAACAATAAAGATTAAAAAAAATAAGCCCCCCCCCCCCTCCAAGAATAACAATAACTATGCAAATATTTGGTTCGGTTTACCATTAAAAAAAGCACCACCGCACTTGCTGGTTTGGCTCAGTGGACAGAGTGTCAGCCTGCAAACTGAAGGGTCCCGGGTTCGATTTTGTCAAGGGCACATACCTCAGTTGCAGGCTCAATCTCTGGCCCATCCGGGTCAAGGTGCATATGGGAGGCAACCAATCTCTCTCTCTCTCTCTCTCTCTCTCTCTCTCTCTCTCTCTCTCTCTCTCCTCTCTCCTCTCTCTCTCTCCTTCTCTCCCTCTCTCCCTCTCCCTTCCACTCTCTTAAAAAACAAAATCTCAATAAAACATATCCTCAAGTAAGGATTAACAAAACAAAACTTTCTATCTCTCTCAAAAAAAATTCAATAAAAATATATATTAAAAAACACACCACACCCTGGATAATTATCTCTTCGACATAAAAAAGTAGCACATGGGGGTTGGAGGGGAGTCCGGAGAAACGACCATGGCTGGCCCTACTTGTGGACTAAAGACCCCGCCCCGTGCCGACAGGAGCCGTGCGGCCCTCACCTGACAATCCAGGAGAGTCTTCTGCACCGAGACCACACTTTCCGGTTTCTGCAAAGTTTTCAGTCGCTCCTCTTGCACCTCCATCCAGTTGTTCAAAATCTGTATTTTGTTTTCATTCTCACCGATACTTTCCAAAAGCTGTTCTAAATGTTGTATCTACAAGTTATCAATGAGACAATTTCTTATTTTAAACCATATGCTCTAAAAAGTAAATGTCATGATATGTTTTAAATAGGATGACATATTTTCTTCTGAGATTTTTAGTAAGTATAAGGTTTCCCAATAACTTTTGTAATAAAAATTCATAAATCAGGAAATAGAATTAAAATTACCTTTAAAAAAAATTATAACATTTGAAATGAAACCTAACCTGCTAAGAAAGCTGGCTGTTTTGGAGTTTCATAATATCTGAACAAAATAAAATCATGTTGCTGACACTCAATATTATATAATATGTAATATTATATAATATATATATATATACACACACACACACACAGTATTATATAGTTACATATGCATACATATATGAAAAGTTTTGTATTCGACTTCCAATATTTCATGGGCACTTGCTTGTTATGACATATGCCTTTATTAATTTAAAAGGCTTCCCAATATTTCATTGAATGGACACAATATAATTTGATTAATCTTTCCTCTGTAGTTGGAAAATTAAGGCATTCTACTTTCACCAGTAACAATAATTGTGAATTTAATACTTTGTGAGCATATCTTTTCCTTTTTGAAGGACTATTTACTTAACATAAACATGTAAGAGGTGGATTGCTGAGTAAAGCAGTAAGATAGATGATTATTATGATTCTTGAAATTTTCTGGATGCATTCCAAAAGGGATTTAAGCCATTATCTGAAATGTATGAATGCGATAAAGATAAAAGCCCAAGGCTTATTAAATTTTTCTAACTTAATAAGTGTATGTTATATTAATGTTTATTTTAAATGTCTAACTGAAGTTGTAATATTTCCATATTTACTTGCTAGTTATAGTTTTATCTTTTGTGACTTGTCTGTCCATGTTCTTTGTTCACTCACATACTTGAATTTTAATTGTATAAATCCATTTGTGTGCATCCCTCCGCAATAAAGAAACCAACAGACTGACCCTATCAATTATATACAAACATTAAATATTTTCCAGGAATAAGTTCTCTTCATTTTTTCAGAGTCATGGAATAAAAATCTACCAAAAGGTCACATACATTTTTCTTCCTTTTTACAATATTTTCCAAACTGAAATACTTTGCCACTTTTGAACATCTACTTTCACAGAAAATGTCAAAATCTCTGACCAGTTAGTAGTCTCACAGAATACTAGACATTTTCTTAAATAAAAATTTCTCCTCTTCACTTGCCTAACTCAATTTCCCACTAAGAAATCTCAAAAGAAACACAAGAGCTATTTCATACTCTCCTGTGGAGAATGCTAAAACACAGGGTTATTACGGGTTATCAATGAGATGATGATGAGGCTACACTGTAAATTAACTATATGAACATCTTTCAAAATTCTTCCGAACGCGTTATTTTGCAGAGGCCAAATCCCACATCAGACCGTGACACATGAGCACACCTTTCTGTTGAGCGTCCCGTGTACCCGCTGCCACTGGCGGTTCATCTCTCCCAGGTGCTCTGCAAATTCCGTTCTCTCGTAGCGCTTACTCTCTACATCACAGGTGCTTAGCTGAAGTAATGACTGGTTAACAAAGTCAACTATCCATTGCTTATAGTCCATTTCCATCCTAAACTCCTAAAACAAAAGGAATAAACAAAATTAAACCACCAGAGCCTGAAAAAGAGTAGGTTAGATGAACTGGAGTTCCCCTCTGCTGCACTCTAGGGGGCGCCAAGCTCTCATCCATCAATCAAGGGGCACCTGTCAGGAGCTATGCTCTACCTTCTCCTACCCCACCAGCGGCCTGCTTTATTTCAGTGGACGGTCTTTTTGGAAATTCCACATTCCTGGGACAGACGGACCAAACAAAATTAAACCACCAAAGCCTGAAAAAGAGTTAGGTTAGATGAACTGGAGTTCCCCTCTGCTGCACTCCAGGGGGCGCCAAGCTCTCATCCATCAATCAAGGGGCACCTGTCAGGAGCTTTGCTCTACCTTCTCCTGCCCCACCAGCGAGCGGCCTGCTTTATTTCAGTGGACAGTCTTTTTGGAAATTCCACATTCCTGGGACAGACGGACTCACCGCTTTCAAGCAGACTGAACTGTCACAGGCAGCATCAGGCACGGTGGCTACCTCCTCTGAACCAGCAGCAGGACCAGGGACTGACGAAGGGTCCCTGTGAGAGGCTGCCTGAGAGTTGCCCTGGATTTCAGAGCCAACCTGCAGGCTTATGGAAGCGACAGGATGGGACGTCTAAAGGTAAGACTCCCAGGCCACCCAGGCACTTTAGGAATGTAGGCAGCTTCTCTCTTTCTCTGGGGACAGTCTCAGCCACCCAGTTTACAGCAAGCCGAACCCCAGGGAGGGCCAATCACATTTCTGTCAAGCCTGCAACTTGTTGGGTTTATTCTGGCAAGTTCTAGCACCTCCTTTGGAGACATCCAAAGGGGAAAATCAGGTGGTACATGCGGTTACTAAAGATGAGAGAATACACCCATGTGGACCCTCTAAAGATTCCACTATCACTGAAGTTACATTTGTGATAGAATCTATACTAATAAAAGGGTAATATGCTAATTAGACTGGGAGACCTTCCAGACGTCTTTCTGGACAAAGCCATGGTGGCGAGGCCAAGGCAGAGGCGGTTAGGGCAATCGGGCCGGCAGGGGGGCCAGTTGGGGGCGAACAGGCCAGCAGGCAGAGTGGTTAGGGGCAATCAGGCAGGCAGGCAGGTGAGCGGTTAGGAGCCAGTGGTCCCGGATTGTGAGAGGGATGTCTGCCAGTTTAGGCACGATTCCTGGGATCGTGCCTAAACCTACAGTCGGACATTCCCCGAGGGGTCCCAGATTGGAGAGGGTGCAGGCTGGGCTGAGGGACACCCCCCACCCAATGCATGAATTTCGTGCACAGAGCCACTAGTATAAAAATAAAATGCTTGCTAACATCCTGCTTTGTGATTAAGCCACTCATCTTCCACCTGTGAGGTCTTTGAAAGCCATGACCAAGGCTGTCACCCCTGTGCTTCTAGGGGCGAACACAATGCCTGGCACACAATAAATGTTTGTGTGTGGCTCGTTCAATATGACTTAAATCTACTTGAAATCAAATATCACGGAGAAAGCCGTGTTCACGCCTATTTGTAGGATACCAACTTTTCCTTATGTTGATTTTCCTATATCAACTTATTCTCTTATTCAAAGAACATTTACTCAAAACCTACCGGCTGCCAGGTACGGGGCTACGTGTGCTATTTCAGGGAGCTGAAGGACAGCTTCTGCTCTCAAAACGCTAAGTCAAGGTGGGGAGAGAGGCAACCAAGCACATAATTCTAATACCGTGTGGTAGGAACTATTGATGGCGCCATAGTGACAGCTAATCCTTGAAAGTAAACTAATCCGGCCGGGAGAGTCAGGGGTAGATTTCCAAATGAGAAGATACTTGAGCTGCCCCTTGCAGGATGACCAGGAGGGTTTCTCCAGGTAAATGCGGGCACTGGGATTCCTGGTGCAAAGTCCAAAAGCATGAGGAGAGAGAGCACCAGAGCAGTTGAGGGAGCACAAATCATTGGGTCCAGGCAGAGTCCAGGGTTTGCGAGGGGGGATGAAAAGAGGAGGCTGGAGAGGTGAGGGACCAGAATCAGTTAAAAGGTTGGCTACTGTCGCCCTGGCTGCTGGTGGTTCTCGGCGATTGGAGTGTCAGAGAGCACCAAAGGGTCGCGTGTTTGATTCTCAGTCAAAGGCATGCACCTGGGTTACAGGTTTGATTCCAGACCCCTGTCAGGGCGCATGCGGAAGGCAACCAGTCGGTGTGTCTCTCTCATCGATGTTTTTTTCTCTCTCTCCCCTCCTCCCTTCTCTTTCACTCTTTTTAAAAATCAATGGAAAAAATATCCTCAGATGAGGATTAAAAAAAAAAAAGCTTGGATACTGTCCTGTGGTGAGAGCTACTACAGGAATTTAAGCAGAATAAGAACAAGTATACGAAGTTCTCTCTCTTGAGAATCATCCAGCACCCCACCCCCCACACCCAGAACTAGTTCTTCTAAATTATATCCCACGCGTGTCTTTGTTCAGTATTTCCTCTCCGACTGCCTTGCCTTCCTGTTTAATGGAAAGGCCTCCGCTCTTTCTGCATCATTACCTTGTACTTCTGAAGAAGGTTTTTAACTTGAGATGCAGAACCCGGAGAAGGCGCGGCGTCTTCGCCTGCAGTTTGACGTTCCACATTGTTCATCCAGCTAATCATCTCGGTGATTGCTTTGCGCGACGGCAATTTCTCCATCTGAAGCTGCAAGGACAAAACGATTTCCATTTAATTACCCGCAGTTAACAACACGAATCAGGGCATCGCTGGAGATGATATCGGGTTTGATAAAAGGTCCTGCTACATAATTATGCAGGTTACTCACAAAAACAAACCCCGCATTCAAGCTTAGAATAAACGACCCCAAAACAATGACAGGGACCTTCACATCAGCTACCACAGTGGTGCAGATACACGGGGAAATAAAGTAATTAAGCCTGATTTCTCTCTGCAGAAAGATCCCATTGGGGGAGAGTCCAGTAATTAAGACCTATATTCAGCGGTGCCAGGGAAAAATAGGGAGTGTCAATGAAAATTATTGAGTCAAAGGAATAATTTTAAGACAGTTGTGAGCTAACAAGTGAGTGCTAATTTAAATGCTTTAACGACTTGCCTGGTGAAGTTTTTCCTGAATGCCGGGGAGCTGCGTGACGAGCACTGTCCATCTCTGCTCGAACTGCGCCAAGGCAGCTCGCAGCGCAGCCGCGTCGGCCTCCTTCAGGTGCAGGAGCTGGTTCCCGGTGCTTATCACCGCGGTCTTCAAGGAGGACTTCTCATCAAGCTCCTTCGAAAACGCCTGGAGACCGTTTTAAAATGTAGAAACTTTAAAAAATGTTCAATAGAGAACAGAATGGCTAAGAGCCAAAATAACTGGTTAGAGACCAAAACCAAATAACTGAATTCAATTCAAACAGTGAATATTTGTAGGTGGATGTATAAGTATGTATGTGGATATGCGCACGCTCACACACGTGTGTGTCACAAACACATTTTTCCTACTAAGGGTCAGACACTGTTCCAGGCATTAGCTATGTGGAGGGGAACGAAAACAGTGAATTCTTGCCCCCTGAGTGGCTTACAATATAGGGGATTAATATTTTAAAAGACAGACAAATCTTTATTGCAACTTTAAAAAACAAAGTGAGCACCCGGCTGGCGTGGCTCAGTGGTTGAGCATCGACCTATGAACCAGGAGATCATGGTTTGATTCTCAGTCAAGGCACATGCCTGGGTTGTGGGCTCGATCCCCAGTGTGGGACGTGCAGGAGGCAGCCGATCAATGATTCTTTCTCATCACTAATGTTTCTATCTCTCTCTCCCTCTCCCTTCCTCTCTGAAATCAATAAAAATATATTAAAGAAAAAAAGTGTGGAACACAACACAAAGTTCATATTAAATATAAACTAAATGCAACAAATTTTTAACTAATATATTTGAAATCGTTCCTGTGCACTTATAGGTTTATTAAAAGTATATTTAAAAATATCTGTTTCAATACCAAAGTAAATAATCATAGCTACAAAGTATAAAAAATGGAAAGAGACTAAAAGGTTTCAAAAGTACTATTTTCCTTTAAGAAAAGTCTCAAAACAATGAAACAATAACATTTTAAAAAATTTATTGATTTGAGAGGAAAGGAGGAAGACAGAGGAGAGGAGGAAGAGAAGAGAGGTGCGGGGCGGGGGGTGGGGGCATTGGTTGATTCTTATATGCTCCCTGACCAGGGACTGAACCCGAAACCTTTGATGTAGCAGGATGATGCTCTAACCAACTGAGCTACGCAGCCAGGGCTAGAACAATAACATTTTAGAAGAAATATCAGTTCTATATGATGAAAAACCATGTGTTTCCCTGACCAGTTTGGCTCAGTGGCTAGAGCAGTGATGGCGAACCTTTTGAGCTCAGCGTGTCAGCATTTTGAAAAACCCTAACTTAACTCTGGTGCCATGTCACATATAGAAATTTTTTGATATTTGCAACCATAGTAAAACACTTATATTTTTGATATTTATTTTATATTTTTAAATGCCATTAAACAAAGAAAAATCAACCAAAAAAATGAGTTCGCGTGTCACCTCTGACATGCGTGTCATAGGTTTGCCATCACTGGGCTAGAGTGTCGGCTTGTGGACTGAAGAGTCCCAGGTTCGATTCCAGTCAAGG
The DNA here is from genome assembly GCF_000412655.1 of Myotis brandtii. Taxonomy (NCBI): domain Eukaryota; kingdom Metazoa; phylum Chordata; class Mammalia; order Chiroptera; family Vespertilionidae; genus Myotis; species Myotis brandtii. Next base: position 943,647 of record NW_005366214.1, read on the forward strand.
GCATGTACCTTGGTTGCAGGCACATCCCCAGTAGGGGGTGTGTTGGAGGTAGCTGATCGATGTTTCTCTCTCATGGATGTTTCTAACTCTCTATCCCTCTCCCTTCCTCTCTGTAAAAAATCAATAAAATATATTTTAAAAAAACACAAAAAACCCCCCATGTGTTTATTAACTTTAATACTCATGACTTCCTAACCTTGTGTGGTTCTTGCGGGGCAGGAGAGTTATTTTCTGCATTTGTAAAACGTGCCCCATGTCAGAGCAAGTTTTAAATTTATATATATTTCATAGGGCCAATTAAAAAATACTTCATCCTTATTCTAAGTGCACAAATAAACTGCATAAACAATCAGTTCTAAGTTTGGAGAATGCCGCTGCTCTCAGCCTGTCTTATTCCACATCCACAAATGACGGAGCCTCTATCGCAGCCGCCCCCAACACTTTCCCCAGATACTGATTTCTGACCATGGATTATCTGGGCATATTCTATGACAACTTACAAAGAAACGGTCTATGTTGCTTCTGATTGTATCCAAGTCCTGAGACACGTTGAGGGACTGTTCTTTCCAGTAGTTCAGAGTTTGCTGAGAAGATTCCAACCACTTGGTTAACTGGTCCGCATCTCTGTGATAACTAACAAGAGCCACATGAAAGGAAATTAGAAACGCATTCTATGGATGATGTGCGTCCCCCGCATATTTTCTTCTTATTTTACTGGGTGTTTTCCTGTGTTCATCAGCCCTATTATTCAGAAAATGATCACGTTTATAAGGACTATATCCTGTTTTATCCCAAATCCGATGCTCCTGGCATGTTTATGACTCTCTCCATTATGACTAATCAAGAAGAAAGAGACATTTTAAAGCCTTAAATATTCTATCTTTAATTTCTTATTACAGCTACACAAAAATAAATCCATGGGTAAGGACGGAGATTATCTTTATGCATCAAATGTCCTCTAATAGACGTGTTTATAGTAAAAATACAACCAGCATTTGTATAAGTTATGTAACAAACAGCAAAGTGCGGTTGGCCAGATGCCAACATATTTAGCTGCTGTGATGAAAATCCCCAAGCAAAATGCTACACTTCTTGTAACTTCTAATCTTTAGGATAAGACAGCCCCTTAACAAGTAGAGATGAGAATGAGGCTTAAAGGTTCTACATTCTGTACTTTCCTCAAGGGGTTCAAGATGATTTCAACTAAGGAAAAAAAGTCTCTGAAGAATTCCAAACATCTTTCCAAATTATCCTGTTAGCTATAATTATTACTTTATTTTAAATTTTAAAACTTTTGGAAGAGGAAAGAGCAATCTCATGGCACAGAGGTAACATGCATTATCTGATAAATCCTATCTTCCACAGAACTGATTATACATTATCCTGAGTCTAGCAAACCAGTACCAGCGACTCTAGGCCCCACGTAGCCCAGCAGGGGGACCCGACTGCCTCAGACTGTGGAAGAGAAACTACCTGGGGGGCCACGTGTAAAAACCGGGGACTGCAGGAGCCCCAAGGCCTTTCTGCACAGCAAAACTTGATGCCGATCGCGCTCTAAGAAAACGTACCTGAGCAGATGCTTGAGGAGCGTTTGCAGTCTGTGGAGTTCATGGTCGATTTTTTTGTTCAGGGACAACCACTGCTCCTCTAGCTTTGCGATCTGGCCCTCTAACTCAGGACAGCTCACGAAGGCCACCAGCTGCTTGCCTTCATTCAGAGTCTGGTAAAGCCGGGCATGCTTCTCATCGACGTTTCTCTTTATTTGCTAATAAAAGTCAAGTCACAGAATGAATTACTTGGAAATGAAGCCAACGAACCTGCTCCCGAACACTTCATAAAAGGCCAGCGGTAGAGTCTACGGAAGAAACACTACCCCTTTCCTAACCCTCAACGCTCTTGCAGTCTAGTCTGGCTGGACAAACAGGATGACTGGCTTATTGATCACTTTTCTCAACGCCAGTTTCTAATAATGTATTTCTACCGCACAGATTAAATCTATAGACTTAGACGTGTGAACAGAAAACAAAAATCCACACACCCACCTAAAAACAAGAAAGCTGGCAGCCTAGGGGGCACAAGCAGCTTACAGACAGGAGTCTGTGACCCAAAGATTATTTTAAACAACAGGAAATTTTACAAAGAAATGAGGATTTCCTGGGACTCTGGGCAAACCGGAAGATCTAGGCCCCTGGGTCTGCATTCTCGTGGGGCAAAGATGGGCTGAAACCCAGCAGTAAGCCTCCTGTCGAAGAGCCTGCTCTCTCTGCTTCCCCTACCCAGTTCCTACCGCCCCCCAACTCCCATCCCCACGGCAGACCACTCAGCATGCCTTCTTTCTGTCCTCCTGCCTGGCCCCGTAAGCATTTATATTGCAACCCAGATATGAAGGGGCTCAATAAGAAAACATTTCTGTATTATCCTTTAGCCCCGAATAGCAGGGCAAAATTCATTTCCAGAGTCTTCTCAATGTAAAGACTCAGTAGGGAGAAAGGATAAGGAACTCAGCAGAGCAAATTAAAGCAGACAGCACATCATCAATAAAACTTCATGAAAAGGAAAATAAAATTCTTCAAAGCTGAGAATACAGTGACCCCCCTGAAGAACTCTGTGTAAGGCAATTGTCCTCCATGGCTGGGTTCAGCCACCGACACTTATCCTCACAGCTATTTAAATTTCATCTTTAGAAATAAATTATGATCAAAAGAGAACTTTGGCCATTTTCCAATTAACTTAAGCCTTTTTAAAGCCAAAAATTCTACTTCCAATATCCTTTGCATCATGCCCATTTGTGACCCTCTCCCGCTACCCCAGCCTGTGGGCTAGAATAAACTGTCCAACATTAGTTAAAAAAAAAAAAAAGGTTTTCATTTTCTAAGCCTTCTTCAGTGTGAGGCACTCACTATTTAGAGCATCTCTGAGAATTTTTTAGTTGTTGTTGTTAATCCTCACCCAAGGTGTTCTGGTTTTGTTTTCACTGTGAGAGAGACACATAGATTGGTTGCCTTCCCACACGCAACTCAACGGGGGGTGGGGAGTGAACTACAACCCAGGCACCTGCCCTTGACCCTTCAGTGCATGGGCTGCCGCTCTAACCACTGAGCACCACCGGCCATGGTTTTGAGAAGTTTTCATTTCCCCATTTCATACATGGAGTCAGGCTGCACTGGCCACTCGGTCCATGAGGCTCCGAGCCAGCAGCTGAACACAGGTTTGTTTTGACTCCAGAGGCCACACAACTGACCTACATTCCACGTCCTACAGATGTGTATCAATCAAAACACAAACCTCTGCATGATGCATGAGACTGAGGCCCTAAGAAATCTATGAGAGAGGTGGTTTTACAAGATATCTGACTTCTGTTAGCCTGGTGAATTCACTTAAATGTCTTAGAACAAGGATTTCATTTTCAATAGAATTCCAGGTGATATCTGAAGGGATATAGTCACTTTTGGGGAAATGATCAGGCTTATGTTAGTTTGGCTAAAATTAACTGTTTCTAATATAACGAGGTTTAACATGCTGTTTTCAACTTCATTCTCTTAGCTGATCAGAAGGTACCTTTAGCATCTAACAAAGCATTCAAACAGCAGTTTCCCAACCCAGAGGACTGAGACTGACCTTAGAGTCAGGCTCTACAAAATAAGATGGCAAAGAGGGTAACTGTAGCTTCTAGCTACCTAGACAACATGACCACAGTGTTGCAACCTCTGGAAAATGTTGCCTATGGGAGCCTGAATGCCTGTGAGGAATGGCCGAGTATTCCAGGCTCTCATTCTCCAGCCAGTCTATTCAGGCAACGAACCTGCCTTTTAAGTTTTAAAGTCGATATGTGATAACTACCTCTAGCCGCACACCTCGGCTTCTCATCACTCATATTCTGAAGTTAAAATGTGAGAAGATTTTATCTTGTTGGCCATGTTCTCAGTGCCACTCGAAAATCACTCTAAGGCAGCGGTTCTCAACCTGTGGGTCGCGACCCCTTTGGCGGTCGAACGACCCTTTCACAGGGGTCGCCTAAGACCATCCTGCATATCAGATATTTACATTACGATTCGTAACAGTAGCAACATTACAGTTATGAAGTAGCAACGAAAATAATTTTATGGTTGGGGTCACAACATGAGGAACTGTATTTAAAGGGCCAGAAGGTTGAGAACCACTGCTCTAAGGCTTTATCTTCCCTGTGGCATCGAAATCCGAGACACACAGGCTTTGATAATAGTACTAAAAGTTGCACGAAAAAATATTTAAAGCTTGAAGTCTTTTGATGATGCTTGTGGCAGGTGGCAGGTTATTGTCTGGATCACAAGCTTTGTCCCATCAGAGCTTCCCTGTAGTAATAAAACTAAATATATGTTCAGAGGCTCCTGGTTTACAAAGTTCCTCCCATATGTCGGTTGATTTCCATAACCACTGACATCCACCTCTCCAGACAGGTAGAACCAGCACGATTATCTGTGTTCTGCAGATAAAGACACTGAGGCTGGGGTGGGGGAAGTGACAGCAGGGAACGTGAGAGCCAGGACCCAGACCGAGGTCCTGGACCCCAAGCCACACACTCGGCGATGCTGAGGAGCTCTCAATCCAATGTACAGTTTCTCCGAATGTGTTTGACAGGGATTTGTGTGATGAACAATATTTCATTTCAATTCAAACCATTCGCCTGCAAAAATCAAGCAACTTAGTAAAATAAATGTAAAAAAACCACTCTCCCACACATACAAAGTGCTATCGACCATGCCTTTGACAGCTTCCATGGGAGCAAAATACCTGGTAAAATGAGATCCTTTCCACCAATCTGTCCTCGTTCTCCTCCACCAAGCTCACGGAGGGCAACGTAGATGCCAGGATTTCCAGGTCCTTCTCAAGAGAGGCGTAGTTCTCATCAAATTCTTCCCATTTCTAGAGAATCAAGAACATCCAACCAATAGGAGCCCTTTTAATGAATCCCAGACAATGACAAAATGAATCACAAAAATAAAAATGGACTCTGAGAGGTACACAAAATTAAAGCACGGATTCTGGGGGTTTCTGAGAGAACCCCCTCCAGTAGAAGCCTGCTGTCTACTGGGAAGTAATGCCCTTGCCTGTGTGGAGAAGGCTTTTAACATCCAGTTGGCGTTACGTTTGTCTCATCAAATGGAGCAGGAACTGAACTGATTAGGTCAAAGTGGTCTCAGCATCGCCTCCGTGGCGGCTCTACGAGAGCCCCTCTCTCATGTGCAAAGGCAAAGGCTACCTTTCAAAGCTTCTGAGCAGAAGCTCCTGTTGGGCCGCTTCCTCCCTCCCGGCCCCAACCCCCGGCCCGGACATTACCCGGCCAGGGCGCTCAAGGCATGACTTCACTGAGGTGTGGGCTCACCCTGCATCCGGGGAACAGTCTCAACTTCGCCTAAATCTTGCCTCGTCCTGGCTCCGTTTCCACAGGAGCCCACTTCTAGGGTCCCCACACACTACAGAGCCCACGTATGCACACTTAATAGTATCACTAAACAGTAACTGTTGGAAAAAGAACCACCTTGCTAATTTTCATATCTACTGAGACAGGGGGTCACCTGGCTAGGAGGGGCACTCACATCAAGTCTTCTTTTGGATACGATGAAAGATTACTATAAATATCCATTGGACACACTCATTAGAAAATTGTACTTATAAATATCTAAAAGTAACACCATGTCCTACCACATGATATAGTTGAATATTTCCTTGCTTTTTGTTCATTTCCTTTAGGTCAGTGGTTCTCAACTTGTGGGTCGCGACCCCTTTGGCGGTCAAACGACCCTTTCACAGAGGTCACCTAAGACCATCCTACATATCAGATATTTACATTACGATTCATAACAGTAGCAACATTACAGTTATGAAGTAGCAACGAAAATAATTTTATGGTTGGGTCACAACATGAGGAACTGTATTTAAAGGGCCAGAAGGCTGAGAACCACTGCTTTAGGTGCTGGCATCCACCGCATTTAAAAAGTTACAGTGCAAAATCTTAAAATTGAGAGAAAGCTTTATACTAGCTTAATTTTTTCTCGGAATTGGGACAAGATTGTCATGAGTCCACTTCAGTGACAGAAGGCACATCTGGTTCAGGAAGTACAGTTTCTGAACCAGTGACTATGTCATCCAAATGATCTCCTTCAAGATCTCAATGTGCTTTCAGTTTTGTTTATTTCCTCTACACAGTGCTAGACGGTTGAAAGATGCCCAGCCGTCCCTGATTTGCACGTAAGAAACCTCAGCTAATACTGCATCGAGGGAGTAGTAGCCAGAACTAGAGCAGGGCTCCACACTCCTCATTATTAATTCCTATTTAATTACTGCCTAATGACATTTGTTTTTGACACCTGGAGGCGGTGGCTGACAATCCGGAATTCCCAGCTTTTCAAGTACAAAATTTATGTAACCCAAATACCTGCAACAAACTCTGCTGCTTTATTCCACACTGGCGTGCCTTCTCCTCTAGTAATTTAACTTCTTTTACTTGTTCTGCCCAAGATGTCTCTTTCTTTTGCAATAAAGAAGGAAGCATTTTGCTGTAGAATGTTTGGATTAACAGCATGTCAGCAACAAGCTTCTGGAAAAAAAGCTGTAAAATGGAGAAGGTTTTAATATTTATTTCTGCAACGTGAAATCTTACAAAGCAAATTACTTTAACTTTTTTTTTGTTGTTGTTGTTAATCCTCACCCAAAGATATTTTTTCCATTGATTTTTCTTTAGAGAGAGTGGTATGGAGGGGAGGAGAGGAGAAAGAGAGAGAAAGAGAGAGAGAGAGAGAGAGAGAGAGAGAGAGACATACATCTATGTGAGAGTGATACATCAATTGGTGGCCTTCCACATGCATCCCGACCAGGGCCAGGGATTGAACCTGCAACCCAGGTACATGCCCTTGACCAGGAATTGAACCCTCAAACCTAAGGTTCGCAGGCTGATGCTTTAACCACTGACCCACATCGGCCAGGGCTACTTTAACTTCTTATATTCTTTTATTTGCTTTTTTAACCCACAATCCCAGGTCAGCCATGTAGACTAAAACACACAAGAAAACTGACTATATATCCCTTAGTTTTTGAACATTAATGACATTTTAACAAATCATAAAGAAAAATCACCCTAGTAATATTTTCCACAAAATAGTCCATGTTAACGGCCAAACATTATTAATTACTTAATTTCAATTTCTAGCCAGATCTTCCTAAATCAGTTATTCTAAGGTTTAAGGAACTTTACAAGAAGGTTGGTGATAACGTGGCTGATTAATTTCAAGACAATAAGTTGTAGGGATAGCTGTGTTAGCTCAGGGAGCCCACATAGACAACAGCTGGGGTTCCTAAACTTGACTCTTAACTTCTACTCAGTAAAATGGCAACATAAAGGGAATTTGCTGATGGGATCTTTGGGGATCCTGGTACCTAACAGCTCCCAGAATGGCCCTTTCAGAGCCTTGAAAGGGGAAAGCTTCCCTTCACGTGGTCCCTCTCCAGCTACATCAGCTGTCCTCTCTGATCGTCTGGAGGAGCCTCTATGTGAATCCCTTCTCCCATTCCTTGTGAAGGACTCATGGAGGGTTCATAAAGCACAGGGCCCATCAACTGATATTATTTTCTCCTCTTCCCTTCCATCCTTTTATACATCTTTACCTTTGAATTTCTTAGACTAAGGTCTACTTATCAAAGGCCTTGACTTAAGCTTGTTGAAGGTAGGAACGTCTTACACAGTTTTTATTACCAATATTTAAATCACTGCATGTTTTTGGTTGGTGAGGTTTTGTTTAATGAAATGAATGGAAAACAAAGGGGTGTCTTGCAGCAATTTTCAACCTTTTTCATCTCACTGCACACAAACTATTGCTAAAATTCCGCAGCACACCAAAAAATATGTTTTTTTGCCAATCTCATCTGACCAAAAAAAAGATATAATTTTGTTTCATTCACACCAGACAGCGATTGTGTTGGCTGTTGTCATTTGTTATTTGACAATCACAATTCAAGGGAAAAGAGGTCGGTGCCCCTGACTGAGTAGTCACACACTGCACGCTTCACCATTGGTTGAAAATCACTGGTTTGCTGTAACATCACACTAGATATACATTTATATATTTAAATAATGTTTATTTAGATTTCAATTCCTAGGAAGCCTTGTCTAATCTCCTGAGTTGAATTTCCTCTATTAAATGCTCTCAAGGCATGTATCCCAATTTTAATTTTAAATCTGTCTGCATGGCTCCTTAATAAATTGTCTTCTCAGTCAATGGAAAGCTCCACAAATGCAAGGAGCTGCATCTGCTTCATTCACACCATATTCTTAGAGGTTAACAGGGCTCCTGGTACGCAACGAGCCTTCCAATGGCTGCTTGCTAAAAGAACGAAGAAAATGGATGCGCGCGGTTCCCACTCAGAAAAACTGTGTCTGTGAAACGGCGCTCCGCCCGCATGTCTCACCTTGTGATTCTGTATCTGAGCCTGTAAGGCGAACGATACCTATTTCCCCACGGAAGAAAATGGATGCGCGTGGTTCCCACTCAGAAAAACCACGTCTGTGAAACGGCGCTCCGCTCACGTGTCTCACCTTGTGATTCTGTATCTGAGCCTGTAAGGCACCTTTGCTTTTGGTTTGCTCTAAGTGGTCACGAGCAAGCTTTTCCTTTCCGATGGTCACCAGCTCCTCCAAGCCTCTCAACAAAGCGTCCTGCTGGCTCTCAGTGACGCAAGGGCTGCCGAGTTCCGCGTACCTGGCTCTCAGCATACCCCACATACTGTCAAGCACATCCTGAAAAGGAAGAGCAGGGGGGCCCAAACATTTCATCCAACCATGAAAATAACCAAACGAACCACAAATCTGAATTCCCTTAGTGGGAGAAAAAAAATCTTATAAATAATTCTAGTAAATAATCCTAGTAATTCACTGCGTGGATGTTTTCTGCTCAGACACACCTCTAGTTTGTAAACCTCCTGGAGTAGAGCATAAGGTAGGTGAAGCTTCTCTCCCTCGGCCCTGAGTTTTGCTACTCGGCTCTCAGAGTTCCGCAGCTCCGCGGTATAGGCATCTGCTTTCTAAAGAGACAATGCAAAAAAGGAAACATTTAAAGTAAGTTAGAGAAGCACACGCATTTATTAAAAACTTCAACAGGAAAGAGTTAAGGGAAAAACGGAAGTCCCGTTTTCCCTCCCTCCCCTCCAGCCCTCCTCAAAGACCCACAGTTTAGTTTGTTTCTAACGCACAGACCGTAGGGGTACAAGTGCCCGTCCTTAACGCACCAAGCTGCACACATCATTCTGTTCTGCTGTTTGCACAACTCACTTATCAGATCCTCAGCATGTCCTCAAATCAGTACAAACGTGCCTGGCTCCTTTAAACAGACACGTGGTTTGCCTTTGTAAGGCTGCACAGTCTGCTCTTCATGGGCTTGTGGGCTATTTAGAGGTTTTGACTCAAGCAGCGCCGCTTGGTCCATCCTTGAATATTTACATACACACTTACCTTTATGCACTTATTTCCTTCAGATAAATGCATTCTGGTACCTAGAGCAGTGCCTGAACACAGTAGGTCCTCGGTTAATACTTGCTGAATAAATGAGCGAAATGGAACTGCTTCTGGATGGAAGGGCATTTACACTGAAAATTCTAATACAGTCCAGCACTCCTACCAACAGGGCGAGGGCGCATTTCCCAACACTGCACACACTTAACATTTTGCCCAGTTGACAGGTGACAATGGCCTGTTGTTTTGATTTACACTCCATAAAGGACTATTAAGAGATGCTTCCATAGGTCCGCATAAGTATTTTCATTTTTATTTACTTAAGCCTGGCCACGGCTCACAGAGGGAAGTGGCTCAGAAGCACAGCTCAGACACAAGACTCTTTGGCCCGAGGTGAGGTCAGTCGGAATGATTTTGACTTGATTACCTGAAGCTGTTCATCAATACTCTGGCCACTAATTTCATTCAAAGACTGTTGTAAAGATGTTTTATTCTTAATCAGTTGATCATATAATCGCTTTATTTCATTCTGTACAAAAAGATAAATGAAAGAAACAGTGAGAATTTCACTCCTTTTTTAAAAAAATTTAGTTGTCCTTTAAGTTTTGTGCCATCAGAAATTTCAAACATATACCACAATAGAGAGCTGCCTGCGTCACCACGATCCCACGTTAACAACGACTGTATCTATCTCCCTGGCGCTCTCTTGACTCTACCTAACCCCTCCCCTCAGATTATTTTGAAGCAAATCCCAGATATCATAGTATTTCACCAGTACATGTGTCAGTATGTACCTCTAAAAGATAAAGGTTCCTTCCTTTAAAAATCCCACAAATCAATAATAATCATTCCTTAATATTATTAATAGTCTAGACAGGGTTCACATTTCTCTAACTGCCAATCATTTTTGTTTTTTGTTTTTTTGAATTGGGATCTACATGATGCCCAATAGGTTGCAATGGATCACAGATGTCTCAAGTGTCCTGTAATTGGCAGGCTCCCCACCCATCTCTCTCTCCTGTTTCTTGGATTTTATTTATTCTGTGCAGCTTCCCAATGTCTGGACTAGGCTGACTACACTCACGGTGACATCTAACACGTTCTTCTTCCCTTGCGTCTTTTACTTAAATTCTAGAGGCTTTATCAGATTCAGGGTTGATTTTATGGGTAAAACTCCTTCTATTGTGTTTCTTTCTTTTTTTTTTTTTCATTAGACAATTTTAGTAACTTCCTAACCAATCACCTGCCTCAAATCTCTCCTCCAATCCACATTAGACAACTGCCAGGTGAGTCTACCTGAAACATACATGAACTGTCATTTCTTTGCTCAGAAACTTTCTTGGCTCCCTCTTACCGAGAAGTCCTCCCACACGACACTCATTGAGTGGCTGAGTGCAATACAGGAAAGAAATAGTACGTTAACTCAATAAAACATCATACCCAAGACTTTGGAAAGTTCCTGGCTTTTGAATGGTCTCCAACCATGAGCAGCAGAACTAAAAGACCTTCATAGAAAGACAGCCTCGCCGCTTTCCTTAGCAATTCCTATTCACGACCACCACCAGGACTAGGAATTAATGGGAGTTGGGGGTCCATGCTGTAACCTAAAATAGTGCCGACGCGGGCTGAGTGCCGAGACCCGTACCTGGTAACTGCGATTATAGTCGAGGCCGGCTTTCAGGGACTTGCTCCTGGACGCAGCAGCAGCCTGCGTGTGCTCCAGGTAAACTTGCAGGTTTTCAAAACATGCAGGGAACAAGTTGGCGGTCCTTCCAGGCCAAGTCATAGCTTTCAAAAGATCCTTCTTCTTGTCACTCAGAGCTAAGTACAGTTTTTTCAGCTCGAGAGCCAGTGTCTGCAAAGTGGAGAGGCAGGAAGACAGTGAGTGAGTCCCGAGTGCCAGGGGCTGCAGCTTCGGCTTACCTCGTGGGCTGACTGCGGCAATGGCCGGCACACGGGCGTCTGGAAGTTCCCTACCTCGTAGAACACCTGCTGGGCACCAACATCCTCTCTGCAGAGCCCAGGTGTCTGCAGCAGCTCCTCCACGCTGCCCAGGCACTGGCTGAGGGTCAGAAAGAGTTCGAATAGCTGCTTATCCAAATGTATGTAGGTTTCTTCTGTCATGTTTTCCTGAATCAAGAGGAGAAAAGAAAAAATAAAACTCAGGATTCTTGCCTTCCTCTGCCTACGTTTCCCCTGGTTCCCATTATAGCTTACGGTTTATGTGAATGAGGTAACAGAATAAATAAATAAAGTTAAGATGTTAACTCTGAGAGAACCAAGGGTAAGAAATTAAATGTTAGGTAGGGAGTTGACTATTGAATGGAATTAAAAGGTCAATCACAAGATGAAAGACTTGGTTAGTGGGGCCATCTAGGTGGAAGTGTGGTCCCAGAGAAATCATATTACCCCTTCCCCCCTTCTCCCACCCCCCACATTTTAATGTAGGAGAAAGCAGGTAAGGGAAATCAAGTATGGCCTGGGGAAGGGAAAGAAGTCAGGAAAGTTAAAGGGGCTGATTAGAAAGAGGTATGATATCTTAAAGACAAGGACAGTACAATATGGTGACTATAGTTAACAATGCTGTATTATACATTTGACAGTTGCTAAGAAAGATCTTAAAAGTTCTCATCACAAGGAAAAAATGTGTAACTATGGGTGATGATGGATGCTAATTAGACTTATTGTGGTCAGCATTTTGAAATATATACAAATAGTGAATC
>NW_005366214.1:956144-996023 GCF_000412655.1 Myotis brandtii
CCAGGGGGCAGATCCTGCATTGAGTGTCTGCCCCCCTGGTGGTCAGTTCGTGTCATAGCTACCGGTTGTTCCGCCATTAGGGTCAATTTGCATATTACCCTTTTATTATATAGGAATATATCTTAATTAAAAAAAGAGAGATGGCCCAGCTGGTGTGGCTCAGTGGTTGAGCATCGACCTATGAACCAGGAGGTCACGGTTCGATTCCCAGTCAGGGCACAGGCCCAGGCTGTGGGCTCAATCCCTAGTAGGGGGTGTGCAGGAAGCAGCCGATCAATGATTTGCTCTCATCATTGATGTTTCTCTCTCTCCCTCTCTCTCTCCCTTTCTCTCTGAAATCATTAAAAATATATTTTAAAAAAAGAGAGACAAATGGACTGTGAACCAAGGGAGTTAGGAGTGTCATTTATGGGCTGATTATAAGAATTAAGGCCACCCTTAGATGTACAACTCCCGGGAGGGGGCCCTCTAATGTTGTGCTATCAAGCCCTGGTGAGTTTAAGAGCCACAGGTCTGTTTTCGTATAAGCTGCTGGTACCACCTCTTTTTCTTTGCCGAAGATCACCTTGAATTTTTGACCATTACAAGTGATTTAGGAGCATGCTGAAGCTGGTAATCACCCCAATTTGGGCTTTGTTTCCTACCATCTTCCCTGATGGATCTACATTACCCAGCATGAAGCTTACTCAAGGCTGGAAACCTTGCTGGTCCTCCCCCTCTCCCTCCTCGCCCAGAGCACCACACAGACAGTACTAATCAATCACAATCCTGGGTCCTGCTGATCCCCGGCTCAGGTTCAGAAGCCTCTGCACTTGGTGCTCTGGGCAGCCACCACTAAATGTAACAAAGCTGGCAGGAGAGTCAAATCCTGTTTGCAATTCTAACACCCATTCCATTATGTGTTCTATCATTTGTCTACAAGGGAAATATGGCCGGTTTACAATATCACATGTAACACGTAGCTACTACCTGTGTCTGAAGACTGTTTGCTTCCTGACGCAGGTCTTCAAGTTGGGTGGTATAGGTTTTCAGTTCTTCAGCTGTCGGGTATCTAAAGTTATACACACTCACACTGGGTAGAATACTCATTTCTGTGGCAACCTATTTTTAAAAGGGGAAATGCTATTAGAGACCATTTGAGATTTTTCTGATGTTAATGTAAAACAGCAAAAAATGCCTTAGCATTAGCATGCTATCTTCCAAGTTACCTTTTTATAAGAAAAAAATAATTAAATTTTAAATATTTTGGATAGTTGGAAAAGTCATGACAGGCTTTACTTAGACACTTGAGAGTCCATTTAGACACTTGAGAGTCCATTTAGACAGGAAAACAAACCACAATTTGAAAAATAGAGTAAAACCACTAATCTTTCAATTTATTAGCAATGCTACCCATGTGACCAGGTTAGCTGCTTCTCTTCACGCTTATCAGTAAACTCCTGGAATATAGACAACTCTGAGAATAAAACAGTCACCTCAGGGACAGATCCGCATCTTGATTTTGTTATTGAAAAACTAGGTAAGTATTAAAAATGAGCTGTGACTTCGGAAGGGTGAGTGACTCAGAGTCAATGTCTTTCTCAAATGGGAGAACTGGCCTACGGGGAAACAGGGTGGGTGACAGGGCTCCATTTGGGGCAAGACTAGCGATGGAGTTCTACTCTCAGGAAGAGAACGATATTCCTGTCCCCGTGTGTCTCACAGGAGAAGGCACAACTAAAGCCCCACCCATCAGTGTGATTCAACTGTAATTGGTCAAATGAGGTTCTCTGCAGAAGAGAACTGCCACGTTCCCACCAGGTGGGGAACTGGGAGGTCACTGGGAGCCTTTGCCCAGGCAGTTTGAGTGCGATGCTGAAGGCAGAAGCTTGCCTGCTGTGAGCACCAGTTCCAATCCTGCTCGTGGGCTCCCCGTTGGAGAGAAACCCAGTAGTAGTTGGCATAGGATGAATAAAACTAGTAAAGGCAACGCAAGGTACGTTGGAGGCAATACCAACTGACAGGTGCCGTTGGCACCAGGGCCAGCACACTGCAGATTCCAGATAATCTTTTGATGAATGAATGATATTCATTTTTTAAAAAAGAAATGAATGTATCTTTTTTTAAAAAAGTATTTCCTACATATATTATTCACTCCTTTTGTAGACATAAGAAACCTGTAGAAAAAATTTATCAGTTTATTTGAGCCAAACTGACAATTATTGGGAGGCCCAATCTCACTAGATTGAGAAAATGCTCCAGAGAATGGCAGTTTCACAGCTTATCTTATACATGAGGATTAAAGGAGGAGATGTAAGGGGTGGATTATGTGAAATTCATCGGTGGTAGATTAGGGAAGCCAGAGAAAGCAAATGGGGAAATCTCCAAGACTGGATAAAGAGTAGAACAGGGAGTCACACATTTCTTTGCCTTGCTGGGTATAGGATAGTTAACAATGAACATGTATAGCACGTGGAGATGGTATGGGGGGAACCAAGACAACAGTGAGGGGCCCTGTGGTCTGGGGCTCTGGGGGAAGGCCGTGCTCTGAGGGGTCTGGAAAAGGAGACCGAGGTCTCAAAGGTATCTTATCTTAGACACAAAAAGACATGAACAGCTCACTTAAGGTAAAGATGGAACTTTGTCAAGGAAGCTACAGGCCTAGGACACGACTGCCCGCCACGATCTGCTTTTAGTTAGGAATTTTTATGTTCATCTTAAATAGTTACTTTCGGTCTCTGAGTTTGTAGGGCCCTCTGTGCTGGCCTCCCCTGAGCTTGTCAAGGTTAGTATGTGGGCCCTTTTCGTCCACACTTTATCCATTCAATATACAGACTGAGATTTTAGATGTTCCAGGTGCTGGCCAGTCATTCAGATGTGAGCCAGGCAGACACGGACTTCCTTCTCCCACCATCTGATGGGGAATACCGACAATAAACAGGCCGCAGTATAGTGAGAGCTGTGATCAGGGAAGCCCAGGGCTACAGCACCAAGGGGAGGGGAGGGCACTTACGTAAGGCCGATTTCCAGGAGGGTGGGAAGGGGTCAGCCGAGTGAAAAACCCACTTGGCATCCTTGCTCTCTGAAAGTAAACTGCGACATGACGCAGAACATGCCTGTGTATTTAACGAACGCTGTTGGACTTTCTGAGACAAGCATGCTTACTCACACTGTGCGCAGAAACACACTGACCTGGGGCTCCACGAGTGGGGGCAGAGGCTGCCGTATTTTTGAGGAGAGCTCCTGATGCAAATATCGCCACTTATCCCCACTGAGGTCCTGGTGTGACAAGACCGAGTCTGGAGCATCATTTTCAGGGCTGGGTGCCTCACCGCTTTCACAAAAAACAAAAGGTGCAAAGAACAATCAACATACAGAAGTTTTATTACTTCAAACAATCTTCTATATGTATAAAGAGGCAATATGCAAATTAGGCCGGGAAGCCGTAACCGGTCACGACCAGACAGGCGGAGGTTGCGTGCGCAGGTGAGGCCGGGAGCGAGGTCCTGGTGTGACAAGACCGAGTCTGGAGCATCATTTTCAGGGCTAGGTGCCTCACCGCTTTCACGAAAAACAAAAGGTGCAAAGAACAATCAACATACAGAAGTTTTATTACCTTCAAACAATCTTCTATATATATAAAGAGGCAATATGCAAATTAGGCCGGGATGCCGTAACCGGTCACGACCAGACAGGCGGAGGTTGTGTGCGCAGGTGAGGCCGGGAGCAGAAAAGGAGACAGAGACAGGGGGGCCTGCCCGAGCTGGTGCGGAGACAGAGACAGGGGGGCCTGCCCGAGCTGGCCGCGAGTCAGGCGCAGGTCCCGGCCCTCCGCGGGGTGCCTCCTCGCGTGATTTCAATCGCGCGCTGGGCCTCTAGTGTTTTATAAGAAACATTCGTAATTCTCCCATCACACTACTGGATATCCAACGCTTTAAAAATATTTTACCTCTCGGGTGATTTCTGAGTTGTATCGTTATCAGGTTGGCAATGCTCGGGCCACATATTCTTAGCATTCAATTCTATGAATTTGACTAAATCTTTCTGTTCCATTGGTTTCAACTCCAGTACCTATAATTGAACAAGATTCAAATGGTCCAATCAATCAAAATTTTCAGTGACTATTCACAGGTTTCTTCTACACAGATCATCTGATTTTGAGCCACATCCTAAATCATTATTTACTATTTTTCTTTCTTTGCTTGCTTATGCTCATCAACTTTCACTTTTCAAAAAGCCTATTTAAAAATATTTTGCACAACAACCAAGTGTTGTTTACATATGTAGCGCATACAGAAAATCACCGAAAATACCCTAACACATTTTAAAATAGGGAGACAGGTGTTGCAGTGACAGGTCAGTTCATCCTGAAGATATACACTTACTTTGATATAAGATGCAAGTTAATAAAGTACCAACATTAGTGTGTCCCCAGCTAGGGAAGATGAAAGCACAGCTGATGCCACAGCACACGCTCAAAACCCAGGAGTTGCTGCCCTGGCCGGGTAGCTCAGTTGGTTACAGCATCACCCTGATGCGCCAAGGTTGCAGGTTGGATCCCCGGTCAGGGCACATACAAGAAGCAACCAATGAATGCATAAGTAAGTGGAACAAATCGATGTTTCTCTCTGTCTCTCTCTCCCTTCCTCTCTCTCAATAAAACAAACATGTTAAAAAGAACAACTCAGCGTTGCTGCACACACAGGAACACCGCACATCACACTTTCCACTCAGTCACCCAAGAAAACGCTCCACAGGCAGTTCAGTATTTAGTTCAAGGGGAAATTCCAGAGTATTCTTATCCTTACAACCGTTAGGGGCTCACATTACCTGCTGCTGCAGGAAATCTTTTTGTCTGCCGAATTGCGGCCTTTCCATGACAACAGATTCAAATTCAGAAAGGTTATCTGGCTGGAGAACTTTTTGATGCTCTGAAGGTTTCTTTAGAATGGTGGAATGCTGCAAAAGATTTTATAATTGCAGACTACTTAAAAAGAGGACCCACTTTATTTCAATTCAGATAATGAGACTACATAATGGAAACATTTTAAATGAAGTAAATGGCCCTAACCGGTTTGGCTCAGTGGATAGAGCGTCGGCCTGCGGACTGAAAGGTCCCAGGTTCGATTCCGGTCAAGGGCATGTACCTTGGTTGCGGGCACTTCCCCAGTGGGGGGTGTGCAGGAGGCAGCTGATGGATGTTTCTCTCTCATCGATGTTTCTAACTCTCTATCCCTCTCCCTTCCTCTCTGTAAAAAATCAATAAAATATATTTAAAATAAATAAATGAAGTAAATGACTGCATTCTGTTATTTATTATAAATATATACTAGGACTTAATGTACGTATTTCCTAACAACTTTGAAAACCACTACACTTGATGAAGAGGCCATCTTATCATTTCTTCAACTTCCTTCATCCAATCAATTATTAAAAGCCAGGACACAAATAGATCCAGAGACATAGATGCATTGAACAGAGCATCAAACCTCAGAGGGAAGGTAGGGGAGGATGGTGAGGATGGTGGTGGTGGTGGTGGTGGTGGGTGGTAAGAGATCAACCAAAAAAATTGTATGCATATAAGCATAACCAATGGACACAGACAACAGGGGGGTGAAGGTGGACGGGGGTGGGCTGAGAGAGGACAATGAGGGGGAAAGGGGGACATATGTCACACTTTCAACAATAAAGAATTAAATAAATAAATAAAATAAAAGTCAGGACCTCTATTTTTTTCCTTAAGAAGAAAGTAAAATAAAGTCAAAAAGAGAAATAGTATTATGCTTATAAATTAAAATGTCCCTAAGTCTACAACAAAAGTAGATTTTTAAAAAAAATATATTAGGATGAAAGGGGAACCATATGACTTGTCTACCTGCAGCTCATCTTATTTCTGTGAATAAAAGTCCTCCAAGTAAGAACAACTATCTCATAAGTACAGATGCAAATCTTATATAATAAGATCCTATCCCATTTTGTACATTTGCATTTATAAACACAGAACACTTTTAAGTCACAAGAACACTTTAACTATATGATACTATGATCGGTACATGTAAATATTTGTAAATGAATAACAAGAGTACCCTAGAAACGGGTTGTTTCTGATGTCAACTTTTAATCTTATCTATAAAAATGTTGTTTT
This sequence comes from Myotis brandtii, assembly GCF_000412655.1. Taxonomy (NCBI): domain Eukaryota; kingdom Metazoa; phylum Chordata; class Mammalia; order Chiroptera; family Vespertilionidae; genus Myotis; species Myotis brandtii. The sequence continues at coordinate 962,269 of NW_005366214.1, forward strand.
CCAGTCCATTGGAGTCACAAAATTTCTTTGAAATGTGTCCTTCCTTTATGAGGAAGGCTTACACCAGACCTCATTGCCAGCAAGATCAACCCAATCAAACCAACCCAAACCAAACCAATGCCATCACTAACCCCCTGGATAGGAAAACTGCACAGCAAAATGAAACCAATAACAAAAGGCAGTGCAACTGTCCTTTGCAGTCTGAAGAGGCGCGATTCTTTCTTACTTAGCCTCTGTAGTTGCTTCAGCGTCTCCGCCCAGAGCTCGTTCCTGATGGGTCTACCATAACCACACATCTGCACACATGTCTGTGCACAGCCACATCTTACCTGGTCCTCACTGTATTTCTCCTGAAGCACCAGCTGGACTTTTTCCAAATTGCACTTCACAGTTTTTAGTTTCAAGGCCAGTGCTTCGGCCTCCTGTTGAGTGGCTCCATGGTCTCCCAAGCCCTGGTCTTTGCAGTGCTCCAACAGAGAGGCCACCTTGTGCTCGATCTCTGTGAGCATTGTCTAGGAAATAACATCATCTAATGATTCATAGTTTTGTTCTTAAATCAGTGTTATATTCCCATATAAGTTAGATTCACTCTCTCTCCCTAAATGTATATAAGAAGTGCCAGAAACACAGGTTGGAAGGGACCTTGGGTGTGTGTGTCTGGGGGAGGGGAGGACTTGCACATAATGCCTGTGTTTTTCAATAGGGGTGCAACCAAACCAACCCAAATTGCAGCTGTCATTCTTTAAAGTAAGTGATTCTATAATCACTTTAGAAAACACAGCTGAATGTATCCGGCATAGCACAGTGGTTAAGAACACAGCCACTGGAACTAGACTACCTGGGTTCATATCCCAGCCCTGCCACTTGGTAGCCGGGTAAACTCAAGGCACCTCACTTTGCATGAGCGTGCCCGTACTCATATGTAAAATGGGATTATTAACAGAACTTACCTCCTGGGGTCACTTGGATGAACTAGAGTTAAATCCCTGCACTTTGGCCAGTGCTTGATACACTGTCTGTGACGACTATTATTTTTTCCCACCTTTCTAAGCTTTTTTCTGTTGCAATGCAAGTGCTGAGTAGTAATTTAAAAAAAGAATTCCACGAAACTCTTTGAAAATTCTTTCCCTTGCTCTTTTTCCTTTTCTTTCCCAAGCCAAATAAGTTTCCAAAATACCAGAAGAAGGCCACAGAGGAAACCTCAAACACTAAGTCATTGATAGAACTGGCCAACTTACACACGGGTCTAAAAATAGATGAATGAAGTAAGTTTCCCAGTAAGTCACCGTCACTGTATTCCTCTTCGACAGATCAGGTTTGCCCTGCCCTGGGGCTCAGGAGCCCAAACAGTCATACCAACTGGCTGGGCACACAGTGCAGCAGGCGCTGGGCACATAGTGTGGCGGCACATTCAGACCCACAGTCCAGCACTGTGATCACCTGTGCTGAAAACTCAGTGCGTGACTCAGTTCTTTGAGAGAAATGTAAGAAAAAACTAGCCTTAAAACAAATTTTCAAATCGTATGCCTTATAATCCCTCCATGCAAGCAAACTCCTTGTAGCCTGTATAGACTCTTCTAAGCTGAAATAATATGAACTCATAGATGTTCGAGTGGCTGTAAACAATGTGTACTAGAATTTTGTGCTTGGTTTTTCCACTTAGCTACTTTAAATATACTTTTTAATATGTTGATAACCCATGATTCACTTAACAATAGGATTACGGTTAAGCTTTTAAGCTATTTCCAGTTCTTCACTTTCGTAATTAATATTGTCATAAACATTTTTATCCTTTTTTGGGGTTATTTTCAGAGGGTAAACTTAAAGTAATGGTCAAAAAATATTAGGTCAGAGATGATGAACATTATTTATGCTGACAGCTGACCCTCCCTGAACATTGAACCAACAGACAAAATTATCAGACGTTAGTGGAGCCATTTCTCCAGGGTTTTCTGGGATGATATAATTTTTGCCAATGTAATGTAGGAACAAGACAATAGCTGTTTTGATTCACATGTTTTAAATAATCAAGGCTGAACATTTCTTCTCAAATTACCGACTATAATTTTTCCCGACTAATCTGTTTGCACGTGTCCTTTGTACATTTTCCCACTGAGAACTTAGCCTTTTTACAGACCACACGAAAGGCTTTTTATGTTTCAATATTAATTACATGGGCCATGGTGTTATGTAAATAAGCCAAAGATGGCCCCTAGGTTTAATTATTCATAGCAGGCCGGGACCCTTAGCTCAAATCCCACTGGCCCCAAACTCAAAACTGGACCCCACACCGGCTAGCCATGGTTAAGACAAACTCAGGAGCCCCAGGAGACCCCAGCCTCTGCTGCCCTTCAGGGTTCGCAGACATTACCTAGACACACAAGACTCCTCTGGGTTCCCCATCCACCGGGAGCTTCCTGGTCCTCTTCCCCTTCCGGGTGGTGGCCCCACCCCATCCATGCCTCTGAGGTTTCCTGCTGTGGGGGACTTCCCAGTCCACCAAGATCCTGCCCAAATAACGCGCCTTGTGTACTACCGCCACCTTGTGGTGGTGTCTTTTCCTTGAGCAGCCCCCAAATCCTTGAACCCACAAGCAGGGAATTGGGTGATGATCAAGAAATCAATCGGTATGGGGTCCACCCCGGCAGCAGGACAATCAATTGGCAAATTGACCCTGGATGGCCTCAAGTGGCTGGTACTCAGCATTCGAAAGGCCACTGTCTTTTCCTGACTCTCAGGCCCCATGGCTTCTGGACTTTTGGCTGAGATCAAGTCAGACTCCCATGCCTCGGCAGCCAAGCCAGGCGGCTGGGACAGTATTTGAGTGAACCCACCCCTCAGAGCTGACATTTAGGGTCAGAGGTGCTTAGCTGTCCAGGGAAGGAGGCCAGTCTGCCTGCTGGGGGCGGAGGTGGGGGCGTTAGGCAGGCACTGGATATTGTAAGACTGAATGAAAGGAGAGGCGTGTCCGACTTGGACCTGGGGTGGGCTACCCCTGCAGGGGTCCTCAAACTTTTTAAACAGGGGGCCAGTTCACTGTCCCTCAGACCATTGGAGGGCCGGACTATAGTTTAAAAAAAAACCTATGAACAAATTCCTATGCACACTGCACATATCTTATTTTGAAGTAAAAAAACAAATGTTTTCGGCGGGCCGCATGTGGCCCGCGGGCTGTAGTTTGAGGACCCCTGCACAGGCTGAGTTGGACAAGCTCCCTGTGACCGGGCAGGTAATGCGGGGGTCCTCTGAGAGGATGTCCTGATCCTTGGGGACCACCGCGGTAGACAAATGAGCCAATCAGGCAGAGACGTTGGTCCAGGGCTGGCGTAAGCACCATTGGGGGAGGCGTACTCAATTATGCTGCTGCGAAATCATCATTGTAGTCCCTCCCGGGAGGGATACAGACAGGGATTCCCCACCTTTAGGCTGAGCCTGCAAATGTTACTCAAGTGACTACAGGCAAGGAGGTGTATACCCCTGCCCCTCCCGGGGAGCAGCAGGAGTGGTCATAGTGAAGGGCAGCGAAGCCCTTTTCTGCTGGATCTGCAACCTTGCGAATCAGGATTTTCAGTTTCGTTTCTGATGAATGAAATTTCAAAGAACTTACTAATCTGAATAAAAAGGACAGCATTTATTAAACACTTTTTATATCCTTTCTACACCAGACACTGGTTTCTATACCTGATCTCACTTAATCCTGGCAAAGTCCTAAGAGATAACCTGCGTCTGAAGAACATGAGGTGACAAGTTCACTTCCTCAAAAATGTGGACTCTGGGTTCTGCGCTCTCATCCACTACCACTGTCCCCCCAAATACTCTGTTCACATGAATCATTTCAAATAGTTTCCCTGAGAACAGAAAGTTGAGGCCAAGATAAATGCAGTGGTCAGAGTAACAGAAAGAAACACACTGTCGCTTTAAGAGAAACTGGCAAAGACACCAGGTGATTGGGGAGGAGGCAAGCCCTGAACTCCAACCCATCAGCCTTACCTGGCACCCTACCAGCTGCTGTTCCACCACCTGCTGCATGTCTGCGTTTAATGTTTCCGGCTCGAATGCCACGTTGGCTTGGTGCAGCCACAGCTCCAGCTCGGCCACCTGGGTCTTGCAGGCATGGAGGACTTCAGCAGGCTCGGGTCTAGGGTTCTCCACCGGGGAATGCAAAGCTCCTTGCTCGACAGAAAAGCCCAGGGCCGCAGCCTTGATAGGAGGTGTGGCACCCTAAGATAAATCCACAGATAATCCAGCAGTGAAAAGTCAGGAGTCCAAAGTTTTCAGACTTGGGCTTGCAAAGACCTGTGGACTTGCAGCATTTCCCCAGTTAAGAGAATAAAAAAGTTTAAAAAATATATCTATATCTACATACACACACGCGCACAAAAGCAGAAGAAAGAAAAGAAAACTGCACCTCCACACTCATAGCAACAATCACGTGACCCGGCGCCCAGGTCTCCAAGCAGCCGATCGGCAGGTACACAAGTACAGTGTTCCCGGACACAGAGGACGCAAACAGGCTCCCAGTGCATGCGACGCGGGCCCCGGGAGACAGGTGAGTGTCGTGAGAGGGTGTGCGTGTGGGTGTGTGTCTGAACCACTCCAGCGAACTGGCCGGTGTTTACAGTTGCGTGACACACGATTGAGCAATGCTTGCATGGCTGTGCGCTCTGTTCAAACAACAAGGAGAAAGGAGATCTGTACCCACTGGAGGGGAACAAGGAAACATACACACACTCTTAACGTCTTCTCAGGTAGTTCACTAGATTGTAAAATAGTGTAGCTCCCTCCACCCCCAACATACGTGCCATTACTCATCTATACTCTGATTAAACACAGCTTGAGTCTAGTCATGAGCTTCAGTGAGGTAACCTGGAAACTTTTCTCCTACTCTTCAGAGAGAATCCCTAAAACTAACTTTCACGTTCTAGATACTCAAATATCATTGAGTTAAGGACCAGATGCTTATAGTAGAGTATGAAAAAAGTGTGATGTGTTCTTTTCATACTGAAACAACAAGGTTGCTTATTGATCCAGCAGAAAAATTTCTTCTACTGGTAGATAACAGATGAAAAATTCTAATAATTCTATAACAGATATTTTCAATTTGGAGGTAAAAGATGATCTGATACAGAAAGATATTTGCTTCCCACATCCTTTGCCAGAATATTCAAAGAATATATTAATCCTTCTAGTAAAATTTCTGTAGGACTAAGGATTTGTGTTTTGTTCTACAAAATTATTGATTAATACATATCTTATTATGTTTAGGATGAAATACAAAGTTTTGGTTTTTTAAAATTCTCACCCAAAGATATTTTTTCCATTGCTTTTTAGAGAGAGTTGAAAGGAGGGGTGTGGGGTAGAGAGAGAAAGAGAGAGAAGAGAGAAACATTGATATGAGAGAGACACATCAATTTGTTGCCTCTCACATAGCCCCAACACGGGCCAGGGATCAAACCTACAACCCACGTATATGCCCTTGACCGGGAATTGAACCTGAGACCCTTTGGTGGGGCCAGGGATCAAACCTACAACCCAAGTATATGCCCTTGACCGGGAATTGAACCTGGGACCCTTTGGTGTGCGGGCTGACGCTCTAACCACTTAACACAACACTGGCCAGAGCAAGAATCACCTTAATTTAGAAGTGTTCCCTTGTTTTCCCTGCAGTTCATACAAAGTCAGCTCTATTCATGGTGTGGCCTGTTTTATATTTCTTTTTTAATTCTCATTTTAAAAATCAACAACAGTAGTGTGATTTTACTGCCAGACATCAATTTCTAGTCATCTGATTGTTTTCTGGCGCTTAGATATTGCTTTTGTCTTACTGGCAAAGATTTTGGGATCCTCTTTTTGTTACCAGAGATAACAATCTGCTAATATTAACATTTTGTTAATATTGTGTAACAAATGGACCTTCCTTAATTATTTAAAAATGTTATTTGAGCGCCCGTACTTTGCCACACACATTTTTAAAAAGACAAGATTTAGTTCTTTTGCTTTCTCACTAATGCACTGAATTCATGAGGAAACAGGAAGCTCGGTAACTAATCTGGGCTTTATTTGCTAGTTGTTTGAACCTGAAAAAAAATACAAAGGTAAATGGAAGAGAAAAAGAATATTTGCAACCATAGAGCGTCAACAGCTGAAGGTGCCCCGGGGAACCTGCCAGCAATCGCTTCCTCCGCCTCTTTTTATAGTCAAAGGAGCCCGAGTGCGGTTAACGTTTAGTCAGTTCACGCACCTTCTGTTTCAGCACGTTGCCTCTGAGGAGCTCAGGCCCACAGGTCAGGTGCTTGCCCAAGGTCACACAGCTCTGTGACCTCTTAAGTCTGAGCCCACAGATTTTCCCACAATAGCACTCCTGCTCAACATCAGTAGCACCCCTGCTACATGACAGCCCCAAACTCTAAAAGCAGAGATTTAAATGAATGTTTTATGATTATACATCTTGGGGGGACTAAAAAGTATTATCATGAGTATTTCATGTGATAGTCACATCATCCCTATAGCATCGCTGTAAATTAATCATATCTAATCCTTCATTGGATTATGATGAGCCAGGCGACTGTGCTCCGTGTGATGTGCCTCAGCATTGCACACCACAAGCCCATATTATTCCCAATGTGCAGAGGAGGAAACTGAGGCGCAGACGGGTCACAGAAATTGCCGACGGCCACCCAACTAGTAAGTAGAACCAGGATTCAACCCCTGCTTTCATTAAGCCTTAGAGCCTACAAGTCCACATTCTTGACATAATTCAGCCCCACCCTCTGGTATCCCAGTTAGCCTCTCAGTGAAGGTCATACCGCTTGATTTCTGCATCAACACATCACTAATCTAAGTAACAGCTTCCGGTTGAAACAGTGGTTCTCAACCTTCTGGCCCTTTAAATACAGTTCCTCATGTTGTGACCCAACCATAAAATTATTTTCGTTGCTACTTCATAACTGTGATGTTGCTACTGTTATGAATCCTAATGTAAATATCTGATATGCAGGATGGTCTTAGGCGAACCCTGTGAAAGGGTCGTTCGACCGCCAAAGGGGTCGCGACCCCGAGGTTGAGAACCGCTGGGTTAAAATATAAGCTCTTTTTTTTTTGGCTGCAGCTATGCATATTTCATGCCTGAGTACCAACCCTTTAAATTTATTACTTACTACTTTACAGTCAATTCTAAAAAACATATGCATGTCTCCCCGTTCCATACACACACACTCTTCATAAAATGCAAAACTGCCTGGCTAATGTGCAATACCTAACTGCGCTTGCACAGATACTAGACACGCTGCTGGGGCAGGGAGGTGGCGTTTTATTTAGTGAGGCCAACCCTACCTTGGTTTCACATCTGTCAGTACTAAATATGCAAATTAGGAAAGCCAATGGGAATATTCTGGGTTTGATTCCATATTCTCCACCTCCCAGACGTACTTTTAATCCTAAATTTTGATTTCCTCATTTGTAAACTTATGGTAGGTATTAATCTACCTTTTAATCTGAGGACTAATCAGCAAATATAAATGCCTCTTATGTAATGGGCAGTTGTTAATCAATATTAGCTCTTGTCCACTTTCACGGCCCCCATAAGGAATGTCTACAGAAGAAAGAAGTGGTTGTTAGTGGAGAGGCTAGTTCACCCTTGACAAAGGGTGACCAAGTGTCATGCTCACTTCTCATGTGAACATCTGATGGCAAACCTTCCAGTTCTCCGGCTTGACAACACACACACACAGAGTATCGCCAAACACAGAAGCTTGTCATCGCTAGGTGCTCGGCTACCTGAGCAGTTGGCTTGTGACCAACAGGGACTTACCCCTTCCGTTTGGTGGGGGCTCGGGGAAAACGCTGGGTTTTGCTCAGGGTTTAGTGAGCCTGCTGCAAGAACTTGTGCCGTGGAACTATCACACGTGCTGATTTTCCCAGCTTCCTCCTGTGAAGAAAAGCATCAGAGGTCCGGAAAAGGTCCTGTTCTGTGGCCACAAAAGCCACTCTTCCCGCACCTGCTCATTTGACAAATCGCCCGCTTGCAAAAATGTCCGGAGAAGTCAGGTGCACTCAGGAGAAAAGTTTGTTCATTAGGAAAGCAATCACCTTCCTCAGGTTTGTCTTTATTGGAAAGACCTCAGTTCTCCAAAGCTCTTTGGTTTATGAGGAGCACATATGGAATCCAGAGAAGTATGCACTTCAGTGGATTATTATGAGAATTGAAATTAAAGGAGATTAGATGATAAAGGCCACATTTCGACTAATGGACGAAAAGATGTATTTTTAAACTTGGGAAGAACTACCCAGGCATTTCATGGAAAATATTAACTAGATCCTGTCTCACTCTGAACAATGAATTCTAATATTTAATGTAAAAGTTATACCATAAAAATTCTTGAAGAAAATATGAGTGAATCTTTTTCTAATGTTAAGAGTAGGGAAGGAGTTTTAAAGCGTGGCAATAAAGGAAAAGAATGTTAGTATTAACAACAAAAATAATGTGTACCACAATCTATGTTTAAAGAGAAATAACAGATTGGGTAATATCCTTCATATATTAATATGTTATAAAGTGTTAATATCCTTCATATATTAATAACTCTGATAAATCAATAATGAAAAACATCAGCCCCTCCATAGAAAACCAGTCAAATGCCATGAATAAACAATTCACAAAATAACACAAAAGCCTATAAGAGATATTCAAGGCTCCTAGAATATAAATTTAATTTAAACTACTAGCTAAGTTTGGCCAAGATTAAAAATATTCAATATCGCCTGAGCCAGTTTGGCTCAGTGGATAGAGTGTTGGCCCAAGGACTGAAGGGTCCCCAGGTACCATTCTGGTCAAGGGCACATACTGCGGTTCAGGCTCAATCCCTGGCCCTGGATGGGGCACGTATGGGAGGCAACCAATCAGTGTGTCTCTCTCACATCGATGTCTCTCATTCTGTCTCTCCCCCTCCCTTCCACTCTCTCTAAAAAAATCAATGGAAAAATATCCTCGAGTGAGGATTTAAAAAAAAAATTCATTTTCAGCCCAGGGACAGGAAAGAGGCACTTCTGAGCACTCTGGGTAGGAATAAAATTGATATAGTCTTTCTAGAAGGAAGTTTGATAATGTGTATCACATTTTAAATGAATCCAGCACTTCCACTTATTAGGTTAACCGAGGATGCAAAATGGGAAAATGGCACCTACACAAATAATTAACATAATGTGGTGGAAAGAGGATGGGCATTGTCATCAACCAAGCTTGATTGCGCTACTTATAAGTTGTATGATCTTGGACAAGTTAACCTGGACACGGAGTCTCATTTACTTCATTTTTAAAATGGGAATATAGTCTACCTCACTCACGCCTGTGATGATTAAACAATGACACATAGCATAAAGCATCCAACAGTTCCTAACAAAAATGTTACTTTTCAGTTCCTTGTACTAAAAGCAGTCACTGCCTTTAAAAAGGTATGAACCAAGAGCTACAGGTAAAGCTTGGCTTAGCTGGCTTGGTTTAACTTTTAACTAAAGGTAAAAATTGAAAGGTATGTCGGGATCATGAAAAGTCTGGAATGCCAGGCTAAGAAGTTTGCATTTTATTCAGTGATAATCAGAGTCGTGAAAGTTTACTGCAGATTGTTGATGGTTTTATGAAAAGCCACCAATACTGTGTAAGACGTATTAGGAAAAAGGACTGGAGGGGCTGTCGCCCAAGGAGAAGGTTACTCCCAAAGTCTACAGAGGCAGTAATAATTGCCTGGAATATGCCGATGGCAAAAATAAAGGCAGAGACTAGAGATGCAGGCACAAGCAGAGCCCTGGGCCAATGAAATGAAAGGACTGGCTGGACCTGGGGGAGGGGTTAGCCCTGGGCAGAAGGCAGGAGTGGGCAGGTGTATGGATCATAAGGATGAAGGCACGTTTCAGGAACAAGGGAAAAGCACGGTGTTTACGTCAGCTTATGATTTTCTAAAGTGAGGGCATGTACCCTCTGTTCTGAGAGATTGGAGGAGATTTAGAAGGTCAGTAGGAACAAAAAAAACACCTCATCTCATTCATTTATCTCATACCCTACTTTGTTCAAGAAAAGGATTATGCGGAGACCCCTCCCCCAGCTACTCCCCAAAGAGAGGCGTGTTAAACACTCTGAAACACCAGGGTGAACTTTTGTGGTGCTCCTTTGAGATTTCTGTTTTGTCAGTTTGGACTGCCACATACTGAGTTTTCCTCAGAAAAATACTCTCCTTTCATCACTGAGTGTAAAATAGAAATGCAAGTGATAAGGAAGGACTTGGTGGTCTTTGCATTTGTGCAGAGGTAATGGTGACAGGCTTTCGATTTCCAGCCCAAGCAGGCTCCCCCCCTAAGCATTCTTCCAAACAAGAAGCTCTTTCCCTTGCCGTCTCACCTCCTCACCCCTGCCCCCTGTCCCCATCGTGTGCCACTCCCACCATTACCTGAATGATCGTTCCAGAGGACGAGGATGCTGTATCTTCCTCCCCATCCTTGTCATGCTTCCAGAGGAAAGACCAAGAGCCAGAAGATGGCTTCGCTTTATCTCCGCTCTAACACAGTAATCAATGGATCAGCAGAGGGAAGTGATTTCCTACCATTATAACCATCATCCTACTCATCCCTTTTATACAAAGCATCGCTGGCCAGGCAGTATAACTGCAGCCTTCATTCCACCTCACCCCCTATTTTTCATCTCTTTTTCTGGCTCACTACATCATATGTCTCCAAATGGGGTTGCTCTCCCTACAGCCTAAAAAATACTCTAAGAAATTGGGAGTCAGCCCTGATCGGGTGGCTCAGTTGGATAGAATGTCGTCCTGTGAACCAAAAGGTTGCAGGTTCAATTCCTGGTCAGGGTACATATCTAGGTTGCAAGTTCAATCCCTGGTCTTAGTGCATATGGGAGGCAACTGACTAATGTTTCTCTGTCTCTCTCCCTTCCTCTCTAAAAACATCAATAAAAAACATATCCTTGGGTGAGGATTAAAAAAAGGTGGGAGTCAGCTCACATTAAAATTGCTTTAGGAATTTAATTCACTTTGTTAAATGTAACCTTAAATGCTAATTTTAATATAACAGCCTGATGAACGTGAATGTTTGCTGTTGTCAAACACAAACGGTGAATGTTATCAACATATTAGCTCAAAGCAAACACAGGTCTCACATGAGAGTCATACTGACGTGCATGCTCTTCTTGGCCCCTGGTCCCCCCTTTATTCTGAGACTGTCTGATGGTCGGAGCAGAGTATATCTCTACTCAGCTCCACCGAGTCCGAGCGGTGCTACAGGACAACAGGTTGTTCTGTGTGACAATGGAGCTATTTAACAATCTATGAAATGAGCAGTGAAATGACTGGTCGTTACATGTGAGACAAAAAATATAAATTTCTGTGATTTTTTTCTTTTGGCACAAGATCCATTATAACTTTAGTTTTTAAGGTATGAAATAGAAATTGGAATCAGGAAAGACAACTGCAAATGTCTCATTCAACCAGTTCGAATGCTCAAGTAAGGATTCGTATTAGTTGCTAACACATCTCTTCCTGTCCTTGGCGATGCTGTTTTCAAATATGAACAAATAAAGTTCTGAAAAGCACAGCAGGAGTAGCAACTACACAGCACTCTCTCCAAACTTCAGAGAAAGTACTCAGGAGTCAGGATACGACAAAGAACCTCATCTCCCTTCCGCCACCAAGAGCGTCTGAATCACATTTATCCCACGCTGGCGGGAAGTAGGTGTAGAGGCACTTCACGTTAATAACACAAGAGAACTACTTCAATCCCCCTTATAAAATGCAGGCATTAATTTAAAAAATCTTTATGTTCCCTTTCATTTTGAGATCTTCCCATTGACCTTCTGGTAGAAGATTTCGGTTCCCACAAAATTTGACGAGAGACTCATTGTCCTTACCTCGCTCTTCAGGGAGCTCTCTTCCGCCTCTTCCTTGACGGCTGGCAGGACCGGCAGGGAGCCTCTTCGGTTCAACTGAAAGGCAGGGCACGGACACTTGCGGCCAAGCTCATTCAACAGTTCGCTTTATCCAAGATGCCCACCTACACGCGTAGCCCTCTGGGTCTGGCAACTCCAGACCAACACCATGACTCAGTCAAATCTCATCTCCCTTTCACTGGCCTCGTCCTCTGAGGCTCCTTACCAAACGATTCAAAAATGTGCTTCCCTGCCGTGGACTTGGGGTGGGCCGGGAGAGGTGCTGGCCTCACTTTGGAGTCTGCAATGGGCTGTTTAGTAAGAAGAGATTCAAAGGGTGGCTCCCACCCACCTGCCTGTGGAACTTCATCAGCAGCTCCATAAGGAACTCGGGCATAAGAATTCTGTGGAGCCCAGAACAGACGCCCCCTGAAGACTTAGATTCACATGGAGTAGCTCGACCTTCTAAAATTCCTCTCCTATTGGCCATAGACCCAGATGCCACCGGTGTTCCGGGTGCAAACGACTACCCATGTGAAGCTCTTATGGAACGAGGGACCAGCACTAATGACAGCCATACCCACCTTCCACTCAGACACATCCCTCTCGGCCACGCCTTCGTCTTCCGATGCTCCTGCGGACAGCACTTCCTTGCCTTTCTCTAATTCTTGCTGTTCCTGCTGTAAATGCCGGTGAAGGTTGAGTACGGCAGCCTTTAAGTCCGCCAGCAGGTCTTCTTTTTTCTGGTCTAGACTCATAATCTGCTTCTCAATGCCTTCGACTTCTCCCTGTGCAGAGAGAGTGCACTGCGTGAGGATGTCGGAGGCTGGGCGTGCCCGCAGGCGCCTGCTTCCATGGGGCACAGGGGGTGAGGATTTGTCTGTGCTGCTGGTTTGCAGAGCCAGGAGCTGCTCCCGGAACAGACTAGTTCTGCATCCTGGCTGCGTTTCCCAACGACCTGGGGAGGCTTATAGAATGCCCTGGCCTCACCTTAGACCTTGACAGTCCATCTCTGGAGGCTCAGAAACGTGTGACAAGCTCCATGAGTGACTGTGGTGTGTGCCCGTGGTTGGAAGCCAGGGCTCCAGTGGCCACAGGACTGACTGGCCACAATCCACAGGGCACTTTACCAAGCACCCAGGAGACCCATGAGCAGACTAACATTTGGGAACCACTGAGAGAAAACAAGGTTAGAAATCTCACACGTTTACTATGGCTTTTGAAGCCTTCTTTAGTGTTACTGAATTCATTTACTTTTCCTCACGGCCAAAGCTTCCTATCCAATGGGAATAAATAAATAAAGGTACCGTGAAGTGGAACTCACTATGGGAATGACAGGCGATTCCGAGCTTAGTAACGGCACTTTAAGATTTTGTATGATGGCTGTGTGGGATTACATGTCTTATACATGGTAGAATGAGATGCCCACGGTCTGTCTATGAGGATTACCGAATTATAGATGCAGAAGAACTGCAGGTGTCATCTAGTCCGACATCCTCCTCTCTAGCACCCCTGAAAGCCATCACTGCCTGCCTGAGCTTTGCAGTAAGTGCTGAGTCATAAGACATCCTGCTCCTTTTTTACAAACCTTCATGCATTTGAATTTTGCTCCTTATGTATTCATTAAATCGCTCTCCAGCGCCTGCAGAGCCCGTGCGGTGCGGGTGCGGGAGGCACTGAGCAGCCGCCTCAGCGTGGCGTCTGCAGGTCCTGTGGGTCTACACTCCATGGGGACAAGGTCATTCTTATAGTAATACTAAAATGGTATTCGCCTTTTTCACCGTGTTGACATTTTTTACTGTGTGATTTTTCATTGCAAAAGCAATAGTGGGTAAAACTACGGCATCTTACAGGAATCAGGAGGAACAATAGCTATTTTAGTAGTTGTTAGAGTCTTCACTGTCATACTTAACTATATAAAAAAAAAAGCCAGTTTCACTTAAGAATATCCTTGGTAAAGAATGTGTATAGTAGGTCCTCGGGTTATGTCGGAGATCCATTTCTACGGCCCGATGTAATACAATTTTCGCCGTAAGTTGGAACCCACCTACATAAGCACCTACGTCACTCACGTGGAGCACATACACAGCAGTAATAAAGTGAAACAGTAAAAGAAATTTAAAAGAAAAATAACAATTCCTGACCCTTACTTGTGGTAAATAAATAATAAAAAACATAAAGCACATATGTACATACGTCGAAATGACGGAACATTTTTTTTTTAAATAAATAAATGGGAGATGGCGACGTAACCATGAAACAACGTACGTCGAATCTGATGCAGCCCGAGGACTGTCTGTATTTTTAATATTCTGTGTGACAAAGTGGGAAGCATGCTTACAGCATTTCCGCTACATAACAAAGTATGAGGGCTGAGGAAAAACACTCGTGTGATTATTTGAGTTTTGAGCTGAATTGCTAATTTTTTTTGATAAAACACTATTTTTGCTTGAAAAGAAAATAGTTGGTCAACCATACTTATTATATAAATACTTAAAAAATTTTCTAAAGAGATAGATGCTAATAAATGTAAAAGTTTTAGTATTAATTACTGAAATATGTCAACATTCGGACAGACTGCACAACTAGTGAAACAATATTATTATCCAAATGACCACACGTGATGTCGTAAGCTCACTCATGGTGGAAAGATCCATTCAAAGTACGGGGTGGGGCAAAGGTGGGTTCACAGTTGTTTGTATGGAAAATAATACAATAATTAATAAATAATAATACAAGAATAAACTCTGTGTTTTGCGTACTCACAACTGTGAACCTACTTTTGTCCTGCCCTGCACAAGACAGACCAGGTCAGATACGAAGAGTTCACTGAATGGCTTCTGATTCCAAACTTGTGAGTAACTTCTGCCTGTTGGAGGTTAGTGTAGTTTCAAAGAATATCGACACTTATTCAGAAGGGTCATTAAAACATTCCCCTTTCTATGCACATGTCTTGAGAGGTTGGATTGTTTCATATACTTTAAAGAAAACCACAGAGCTCAGCGGATGGAATGCAGAAGCAGATGAGAACCTGGCCAGCCAGACCTTAAAGAGATTGGCAAAGCTGTATAGTTCAGTCACTCCTCTCTCTGCATTTTTTTTTTCTGGAAAATATAATTCCTTCTATAAAACTGTCATTTCTATTAATATGGAATAGGTTTATTATTGTTATTTTTAAATAACTAACCAAATATTTTTTTACATTTCTGAGCTTTAACTTCTTTCTATTTTGGTAGATACAACATAAATTCAGCCTCGTTGGGGGGGGGGGGGCGCTCAAATTTTTGAATGTGAAGGGAAATTTGACATTTTTACAATATTGAGTCTTTGTTATATTGGGTCTGCCTTATTGCATTCATTACTTAGCTGTGTCACCTTGGATTCCTCAGGTTCACGTGTGAGGTTAAGTAACGTGCCCTAGGTCTCACAGCTAAGCTGGCAAGTGGTGCAACCTGGCTTTGGATACCACAGCAATTGCCCAAACTTGATGGCAGGAAAAAGGCAGCTCTCTACAATCCTTGCCATACAATCAGGTGTTTTGTTTTTTTTCTTAATAGAAGTTCTGATTCAAAAACTAAAATGGAAAAACCCCTACAGTAGAGGGTCAACATGCAAACCCCTGAAACTGGGTCCCCCTGACACTGGTAGCTATGGCATAAGGAAATACTGCTTAGTACATGGAGCTCTTCATTATAGCAGCGACCTGGTCTTGACCTCTCAAGGTCAGCCCACACCGCGTGACCCCTACCCCAGAAAGCTAGCCAGAAAGTCAAGTTGTCCAAACATCCTGTGTTACATGAGCTTCTTCGGTATCAGAGCAAATTCAGGTCAATTTGCACCAAGCTGAGGACTGGGACACCTGATAATTATTTTCACCTATTTTATAAAAGAGGAATGGAAAGTAAACACACTCCTAAAACACCTTCAATTAGAAGAGAAATGTAGGAAAAAGACTTGTACTATCACAAAGGCTTCTAGACACCAACAGCTTAGCAAATGGTTGTAGAATGAATGGAAGAAACATACCTGTACTTGTGGCACACTGGCAGCCTGGTCTGCTGACATATCTTCAGGGGAGAGCTCAGCTGAATAATTATTTAAGATCTCTTTCAAGTGGTCTATTTCCTCATCACATTCATTAGTCTGTTTTATGGCTATCTATAAAATAAATCCCAAAAAGAACCTTTGTCACATCTAAGGAACAGATCAATGGGCTGCTTCCAATGTCCAGTCCCATCACAAGTTCCAATCAATTACAGCAAATATGCACCCAGACAGATTTCAATAGGAAATAGTAGCCTAGCCCAGCCCGTGTGGCTCAGTGGTTGAACATCGACCTATGAACCAGGAGGTCATGGTTTGATTCCTGGTCAGGGTACATGCCTGGGTTGTGGGCTCGATCCCCATTGTGGGGTGTGCAGAAGGCAGCCGATCAATGATTCTCTCTCATCACTGATGTTTTTATCGCTCTCTCCCTTCCTCTATGAAATTAATAAAAATATATTTTAAAAAAAGAAAAGAAAGAAATGGTAGCCTAAATATAGAGGACAACATTGACAAAGCTGGCACCTGACTTTCATGTTTTACAGATATCGGGCACACCCTTGCTCTGAAGTATTTCATTTACTGGGCTTATTCTGGAAAGCATTTTATGGAGGCTAATAAAAAGTTGCTAAATTTTATAAAATTATTGGTAGTAGCATATGCCACTTAAATACATTTTTCATGTGAGGCTTTCCTCACAGAAAGGTGACAATACTGAATCAGAGTAGAAAGGGCATGTAATGTGAGACATAACAAAGTTTTCCCATTCCAGCCACATCCTCACCTGGTATCCACTGGGATCAGTAAGGCACATTTTATGAGTAAAAGGTTGAGGGTTCGAGAGCAGTCTGTGAGTTGGCAGAATATAGCAAAACTAACCAGAACAATACTTGGAATCTAGTGTTAAGTGAGCAGTAGAGCCTGAAGCTGATCATAAATACTATGATCAAAGTATGACGAAGTGAAGAAATGGACTTCAAAAGCAAGTCTAGAATTTCCTTGGTATGCTCCACAATGAAGCAACATGTTCTTTAAACTACAAAGTTTCAGGCCCACACAGAATTCTTCCTTGTATTTTCTTTAATATTTAACCATACGTTTAGCTGCAGGCTGGAAATGAATAACTATGTTCACTGCACACACCTGTTCCCCAGCCCTCTCTAATGAGCAACATCCATTACTCGCCCCAAAAGTAATTTGTCTCGTTTTCCACAACGAGGGCACTTCCAATATCTAAAGTAGGAATTAAAATAAATGGACCGTATTCTAATGCTTTTTATTCTCACTGGCTTCCTTAGCTTTGAATTATGAGATGACATCTGATTTCCACCAACAGAGTAAGGTGGAAAATTTTAGCAGCACAGTTTGATCCCTAATTTGACATAGAATATAATTTTGTCTTCTATTTCCCTCTCTTTCATCTTTTGAAGAAGCCACTTTTGAGCACAGTTAGGACTGTTATTTTCTTTTACTGACCAGGAGACCAAGAAGCATAGAAAATTAAAAATAATAGATCAAATTTTATATATCTCCTGGCTGGGTGGCTCCATTGGTTAGAGTGTCGTCCCGATAAACCATGGCTGCAGGTTCAGTGTCTGGTCAGGGCACACACAAGAAGCAACCAATGAATCTATATAATGAAGAGCTAATATGCAAATGGTCGTGACACCCTCACACGTAACAACCAATAAGCAGGAGGCTGCGTGCGCAGCAGGCACAGGTGGGCGGGGACTTGCAGCATCGGGGACTTGCTTAAGGCTCACGTCCCCGCCCCGTGGGGATGTGAGGCTCATGGAGGCCTACATCTTTGGGGTAATGGATTGCGGGGCTCCCGCACTGTGACAAGGCACAGGCCAGGCTGGGGGACCCCCCCCCCCCCCGCCCCGCCCCGCACCCAAGTGCACGAATTTCGTGCACCGGGCCACTAGTGTATAAATAAGTGGGACAACAAATCAATGTTTCTCCCTCTCTCTCAAAAGCAATAAATAAACAAATTTAAAAATCTTATATGTTGTTCTGGTTTCTTCTATTTATATTATTAAAAAATAGTACATTGAGTCCTGGCCAAGTGGCTCGGTCAATGGGAGCATTGTCCCAAAAGGTTGTGGGGTCAATTCGCAGTCAAGGTATATACCAGGGTTGCAGGTTCTATCCCCCCAGCCAGGGAGCATATAGGAGGCAACTGATCAATGTTTCTCTCTCTCATTGCTGTTTTTTCTCTCTCTCAACTCAGTAAACATATCCTCAGAGAGGATTAAAAAAAAAAAAGTACATGACTGCCAGATCTCCTCCCTGGGGGTGCTAGGAAATGACGTCAGCAGATCAGTAGCCAGGCCAGAGAGACTAGATGAGTTAAGTCTCAATCTAGAGATTACAGTGCCCTGAAAATCTTAGGGGAACACAGAGGGGCCACCTAAATGTGAATGAAATTTAAGAGGGAGAAAAAAATAGCAGTTTTCTTCCTACAATCAGGCAGTAGTTGGGGGAAAGAGAAAATAAACCTTTTCTCCTACCCCTAACTCATCCATAATCAGGACACACAGGAGAAGGGGATCCTACCAAAGGGGTTGAAAAAAGTGTGTGGGATTTAAGGCTCTTTAGCAACTTTCTGTTCTTGTGAGAGTGGCTGTTGCTGTAGGAATACAAACCAAAGTGAAATGCAATTTCTATCTAATGATGATGCCTGACTTGAGACTGAAACTCAAACCAAATGTAAGGGGGAAAAAGGAACTTCTAGGGAGAGACTGAAAGAAGTCATCTGTTAGAAGGAAGAGACCGGAATCTAGAAACTCAAATTCTTGTCTCCATTTGTGCACAATTGAATCCCTACACAAACTAACTTGGTGTTCTTTAAGCGAGTCGTCTACCTTCTGAAACTAGTCTCCTTATAGGTAAAAATAAGATGTATCAAATGCTTGAGAATAAAATAAGGTGATGAAAAGGAAAGTGACTATTATGAGAAGAAATTAATATGGGGATGACTACTGCATGAGTCTGTCGGCCTCATGAAATTGCAAGTGCTTTGTTCAAGTTTAATCTCTTCCCACAGCATTTTATCCACATAGGTCTTCAATAACTGGAGAATGGAATGAAATAGACCATAACTATGCTTTAATGTCTTCAACCAGAGTAAGAGTAAGAGCTGAGAAAATGACCTTAGCCCATATGAGCAAGAAGATATACACTCTACATCAAATGGGTAATGGCACAGGAAGAGGCCAAAGAGATCAACCCAGGCAGCACCTTCCTGTCATGGGAATTTGACCTACCCAACCATTGAGACTGAAAACAAAACCAGTTTCTGCTGAATATGCTCACCCAATAAGCTGGCTGTCCTCATAAACTACTCACCTTTAATAACTCATTTTGTTCCTGAGTCACATTTTCCAACAGCTTTATATCTTGTAAAAGCTGATTTGTCCGCTGAAATACAGGCAGGGGTTTCATTCCCGTCTGGGGTAACCTCAGTTCCACTTGGTAAGACATTATTTCAGCAATGGTTTTCTTCATAGGATGTATATTTTCAAGTATGACCTTAATTACATCAGATAACATGTTTCACATGTGAAAACTAATGCCACTGCAAAGTCCAATTATCCTATATAATAAGAGGCTAAAATAAAAATTGTCCCCTTGACCGGGAGTTCAACCAAGAGTTCGATCAGAGGGTAGGGCTGGATGGCCAACTACCCACGGCCCCTCCCCCAGCTGGCCCCGCCCCCAATCGACTATACCCCACCCATACACGAATTCATGCACCAGGCCACTAGTTCAAAATTGTAATAGTGTATAATTTATTCTCTATAGTTCTGATTTTTAAAACATTTCCTTAGCTCAGATTGAAAAGGTTTATTATACTACTTGTGATCTGGTAGTTAAAGTTCTTAGGAAAAAATGCCTGGGGCAAGAGTCACTTCCTAGCTCTAAATTATGCAAGTAGACAACCCTTTCCCTCCTTCTCTACCCCTCACACCCACCCCCTGTAGAACTGTTGTTTTGCTTTGTGAATTGTCACCAGGCAGTGAGCTGTGTAACAGCAGGTACTACACGTACTCACTGTCATAGCAGCCGCACCTAGCACGGGCCTTCCCACAGAGTGAGTCCTCAAAAAATGCTTATGAATTAACAGAACTGTCCTGTCAAAAGGGATACGTCCCAAAGGTGTCATTACTTTGCTTTAATGACACCTGACCCATAGAAACGTGGATTTACATAATTAATGAGAAGAGATTATGCACTTTGCAAAGTACTTCATATGCATCATTTCATTGGATCCTCACAACTGCCCTGGGAGGTAGCTATCAGACCTGCCATTTCACAGGTGAAGAAACTGGGTCACAGAAGTTAGAAGACGGAGCTGAAGTCAGATTGTCAAGGGCAGGGCTGGGATGAGAACCCAGGCTGCCTGACCCCAAGCAGAAGCTCCTAACCACTTAGTACTCGGGGCTCTACGTATATTGGAAGTGCCCAACGCAATCACTGCAATGCCAGTGTGCAGAAATGAAAGACAACCCAAGAAACGCCAACTCACAGCTCGGAGTCACAGAGCCAGGAAGGAGCATAGTTGGGGCTGGAACTCAGCTCTCCAGACTTAGAGTCTCAAGCTAATCGGACTATTAAACAACGATGGTTTACGTGAAAGCAAAATTTCCAAACGTTGAAGTTTTTAGAAGCAATTAAATGAGAAAATAACCTATGGAGAAAGTATCTTCATATAGGTAGTACTATATGATTTAAAACATGATTTTTATAGTCATTCATAATATCTCTTTCAAATTTATTGTGCCATTACCCTAGCAAGACTAAATACTTTTTATTACATATCTAAAAATAAACATAATGAGTGGTATGAGAAAATACTTTAAATAAGGATCCATGCTTACCTCCCCATGCTTGAGATGTTCTTCTGGTGAAAAATCAAATATTTCTTTTGATAACAGAATAGCTTTGATTTTTGAAACTCTTTTCTCCATTGATTTTAACTCAGTTTCAATAGCAACCACATCCTAGAGTTTCAGAAACAAAAACACTCATGCAGTATATGCTGTAGGTTAATAATCTATACGACACAATTTATTGCCATTCATTTTATTCTGATATTTAACCAAAATATGTTTGCCACTTAAATAGTTCTTAAAAACTAAACAGGTGCTACTCAGATGTTTATTGCTTTCAATAAAAAATGTTATTCTACTAATAACATACAACACTACAAAGCATGGCTCACCCATTGTTGAGCTAAAGATCCTCATAAAGCCAGTTTTCAATGACTTATACCGAGGAAGCAAAAGAGCAGATGCTTCTTGACTTATGATGAGTTCATGCTCTGATAAACCCATTGTAAATTGAAAATATCGTTAAGTCGAAGATGCATTTAATACACCTAACCTACTAAACATCAGAGCCGACTGAGCCTTAAACATGCTCAGAATACCTACAGGAGCCTACAGTTGGGCAAAAGTATCTAACACTATAGGGAAGCTAACTGGGAGGGGCGGGCACTGCCATGGCCCAGCATCACAAGAGAGTATCTTGCTGCATATTGCTAGCTGGGAAAAGATCAAAATTCAAAACCCGAAGTATGGTTTCTGTTGAATGTGTATCCCTTTCACACCATCGCAAACTCAAAAAATCTTAAGTGAAACGATTGTACGTTGGGGACCGTCTGTAGTATACATCTGAATTAATTTTTAAGCAAATCCTCCATGATCTATCATCTCTGTAGGTTTATCTTTGGAATGTGTGTAAACACTTGAATACAAGTAGGCCTAGCATTTTGTGAATTCCCACCACTTCAAGTCGAATGATAAAGTCACCCTGGGAACGGAACACACAAGGAGCTGGGAAAGGGACAGGGTTTTCCTGCCGATCCCCTAACGAGCGGTTGCCAGTCAAAGAGTCCCGAACTACTTCATAACTGACTCAGATTAATTTAAACAATAGGTCACTTGTCCAGGGTTATTCTCTTATCAAGGCAACCTCTAGAATTTGGCCAAGAATTTTAAAGTGAAAATGCTGAGATATGTGCTATAAATAAAGCCCACATTTTGAAGTCGACTCACACTATAAGAGGGCCTTCAGACCTTTTCTTTAGATCTCAAGGCTGATATACTGTAGCAATAAAAAATTCAGCTAATAGTGAAGGGGACAGAAACAGCTACACAGAAATAGACTGAGGGTTTCAAATTATAGCAGTTTGGAGCCACTCAATATAGGACAAACATAGCTGTAAACAAGTAAAGCAATAAGTATAATAACTTTATAGTGATATATCCAAATTATAAGGAAAAGTTAAATTATATTGATATTATTATCTGCACCTTATATTGAAAAAGGTACATAAAAATATACAATGTATTTTAGGATCATTTCCATCAAAAATTGTAGAAGCATTCAAAATCTTTGGAATATGCATCACTAAGAATATTTAATATTATTATTCCCTGAAGTTACATAAGTGTCCTGTAGGGAATGTAATTGAGAAACAAAAGATAAATAATTAAGACTAAGTGTTCCTGCTTTTGCTATGGTACTTAATCCTTAAATAAATACCGCATTATGTTTCAAGCTAAAATAAAGTTATTTAAAAATCCAGTGGCTGGCATCTAGCAGTCCCTCAATAAATATTTGCTATTGGTGAAGACTTGGGAGGTTTTAATTACCTCTTTGCTAATCTTTTACCTCAACAATATCTCCTCTCAGACAAAGAGAAAACACTGGGCTTATTTGATCAGGATTCTTCCCTTTAAAGAGTCCACTTCTAGACTCAGAAGGTGGATAAGATCTTTTGTTGTAGTTGCACTAGAGGTTGCAAAGTCAAATAAAATATAATTCAAGAAATAAGAACACAAATGAAAAATAAACAGTACCAGATCAGTGTGTCTTCCTATAATTAGTAGTTGACTAGCAGTATAACTCTAATGTACTCAATGAAACATAAATTAAAAATAAGAAGTCACATCCCCACGGTGCCAACTCACATCGGCCATCCGCTGAATCTGTGGGAGGCTCTCCATGATGTTTTGCTGTAAAGCTGCGACCTGACGGCTTAACTCTTGTATGGACTGTGCTAAGTCATCTGTTTCAAAAATCACTGACAAGTCTTCTAGCTCCGTGAAAATGGAATGTAAACGATTATGTTTCTGTTCCGAATCTTCCAAAGCCATCTACACAATGAGAAACAAAGGGGGGGAGGGGGGGACATTAAGACACTGAAAGTTGATTAACATTTAAATCAGAGAAAATTTACATTTGTCTCCACATGTGGAACTCCTGGTCATTTCCAGTGTTGTAATAAGACAAGGAACACTACTGCCGATGGCGGCGGATGACTTCAGAGTGTCTACCAATCAGGCCGGCTAGCAGCGGCCACTTTGCACCACATAACCCTCGGAACACTACTGCCGATGGCGGCGGGTGACTTCAGAGTGTCTACCGATCGATGGGGCCGGCTAGCAGCGGCCACTTTGCACCACATAACCCTGCCCTCCAGCCGTCATTCATTCATTCATTACGAGGACCAGGAACACGACCTGCAGTCCATCCCTCTGGAATGTGGAATTGGGGCTAATAAAGCCGTTCAGGCTCTTCCCAATTGGTGGGACCTGTAATTCTGGGAAGGTGGGTTTGAGAGAAGCAGCCAAGTGGAGTGGGGGTGAGAGGAAGAGGCATTCCTGGGGCCTGCCAGCTCTGCCCAGTGCCGCTGTCCTTAGGCCTCACCACAGGTGCCACTGACTCCCTTAGACTCCCTGGAGCTTGAGTTGACCTGAACAACGTGATACTAAGAGACCTCTATCTGACATAACCAAATAGGAGTGAGAAACATCCATTTGTAGAACTTCTTGGGCATTCCTCCTTACAATGTTCTGTCTTTTAATGATTATAAGGGCTCAACTTTCGAACTTAATATTTCAAAATATCTCAGCCACCTACAGGAAATGTTCAACCTGCTAACGTAGTCTTTAGGTAATTCCGTTAAAAAATAACTGATAAGGGAAAGAACATTTACGTAGGCAACTAGAATTCCAATCATAAGCCTCTAAAATTAATCAGCTTACTCAGAATGCTTTATTGAGCTTATTTAAAATCCTAGAAAGAGAAAATTTTAAGAAAAACTAAACTGAAAACCCCAATGCTTTATACCAATAATACTATTTACAAAAGCATCAAAAAACATAAACTACTTAGGGATACATTTAACAATTTATAAGCAAGACCTGTACACGAAGATTACCAAACACCACTGAGAGAAATTTTAAAGAGATAAAAAATAATAAAAAGATATTTTACGTTCCTGGATTAGTACAGTCAATATAGTTAAGAGGTCAATTCTCGCCAAATTGATTTGCAGAATAAATGCAATCACACTCAAAATTCCAACAGACCTTTGTAGATACTGACAAGCTGACTCTAAGATTAAAATATAAATGCAAAAGACCCAAATCAAACCTGAAAAAGAACTAAGTTGTAGAACGTACGCTACCTGATTTCAAGACTCGCTATGAAGCTATAGCAATCAAGACTGTCACCTTGGTGAAAGAATAGACACATAGATCAATAGAACAGGAGAGCCCAGAAATAAACCCACATACATGAGGTCAACTGATTTTCAACAGGCATCAAAGTCATTCAATGGTGAATCTTTTCAACAAATGGTGCTAGAATAACTGGGTATCCCACTAGAAAAAAATGAACCTCAATTCTTGCCTTATACCATGTATATCCCACTATCAAAAGGATATTGATAGTGGGATATCCCAGCAATCAAAAGAAAAAAATGAACCTCAATTCTTGCCTTATACCATGTACAAACATTAACTTGAAATGGATCATAGACCTAAAGTATGTTAAACTATTAAATTTCTAGAAGATAGAAATCCTTGTGACCTTGGGTTAGATAAAGATTTCTTAGATATAACACAAAAGAATAATCCATAAAAGAAAAATACTGACAAACTGGATTTCATCAAATTAATAACATTTGTTACCTGAAAGACAACATGGAGAGAATGAAAAGAAAAGCCACCGACTGGGAGAAAATATTTGTAAATCACTTATCTATTAAAGGACTGATTTCTAGAATATTTTATAAATAAGTCTAACAACTCAATAATAAAATGACACAAAAAAATTAAAAATGGGCAATAAAAAAATTGAACCTACACTTCAAAAAAGAAGTGTAAAAATGTCAAATAAGCGCATAGAGAAACTCTCAAATACATAAATCATTAGTCATTAGAGAAATGCCCTTTAAACCACAATGAGATACCACTCTGTCACCAGAAAGGCTAAAATTTAAAAGACAGATAATATCAAAGGCAAACCAGAATATGGGGAAATCAGAACTCACATTGCCATGAATGAAAAATGATACAGACATTTTTGGAAAACAATTAGGCAGTTTCTCATCTAGTTAGATATTTACCATAAAAACCAGCAATTGTACTCCTTGGTATTTATCAAATGAAATGACCTGAAAGCATATATCCACACAAAGATTTAAGTATGAATGTTCACAGCATCTGTGCTCCTAAAGTCTGTGGCAGGAAGCTTCTAAGTTGGCCCCCAGTGATCATCTACTGGTATTCATGGCCTTATCAACCCTGGGCTCAGTGATTTACTTCTAATAAAACATGGCAGAAGCAAGGAAGTGGTGTCATTTCCAAGATTAGAGTCTGTAAAAGCTGTTTCTGTCTTAGGAGCCCCTCTCACTCTCTTTAAGGCTGTTTATGGAGAGGGACGCCAGCTGCCATGCCATGAGGCAGCCCTGTGAGGCCCACACGTCTGTGTGTGGAAGTGGGTCTAAGGAGGCCTGTGAGTGAGCTTGGATGTGAATCCTGCCGCCTCCCTAACCAAAGTGAGCCTTCAGACCAGCCCACAGCCTTGGCCGACACCTGGACTGCATTCTCCTGAGAGACCTTGAGCCAGAGGCACCCGGGGAAGCCATGCCTGGATTCCTGACCCACATTAACTGTGAGATAACAAGTGCTTGTTGTTTTAAGCTGCTAAAACTTCTGGAGTAATTTGCTACGTGTCAGTAGATAATCAAACACATGGGCCAGAACATGAAATAACCCAAATGTCCATTACCTGGTGAAGGGATAAAGACATGGCATATTTCCCCATTAATGGAATACTGGTCAGCAATCAAAAGAATAAACTACTGCCCTAGCCGGTTTGGCTCAGTGGATAAAGCGTCGACCTGCGGACTGAAGGGTCCCAGGTTCATACCAGTCAAGGGCACATGCCTGGGTTGTGGGCTGGATCCCCAGTGTGGGGCGTGCAGAAGGCAGCCAATCAATGATTATCTCTCATCATTGATGTTTCTATCTCTCTCTCCCTCTCCCTTCCTCTCTGAAATCAATAAAAATATGTAAAAAAATGAACTACCTATAAACCTAACAAACTACATGAATCTCAAAAACATTATGCTAAGTAAAAGAAGTCAGGCACAAAATTCTACTTACTGTATGGTTCTATTTATAGGATGCTGTACAAAAGGCAAAACTACAGTAACAGGAGGCAACGAGTAAGCGGTGACACACGGCTGAAGATGGGCGAAAGGGGACTGCCTGCCTGCAGAGGATCGTGAGGAAACTCCTGGGGGTGATGGGAATGTTCTTGACATTGGTGGTGGTGGTGGTGGTGGTGGCGGTGGTTACATAATTGTATGCCTTTATCAGAACTCATCTAAAAAATGTCATCTAGCTGTGAATTAAAGTAGATATATTTTACTATATCTAAATTATACCTTAACTTAGTTGATTAAAAAAAAATCAGTTGTTTTCCTATTTTTACAATGAAATTTATGTTCCTATGATTCTTCATTACAATAGCAGTCTTTGGTTATGTACAGTATCTTTAGGTTATAAAAACCCATCTTAGCAAATACAACCCACATTGCAAGTTATAGTGCCAGAAAAACAGACTTTTACAGCTTAGTTGAGAGTTTTGATACCTTTAAGAGTCATTTTAAAAATCATTCCTGGTAATGTTAGAAAAATGCAAAAATGTATCCGAAAAGTAGAACAACTATTTTCAAAATAGGGATAATATGGGGTATTCACATATGAATAGTTATTTGCGACTTACTTTCCGTTGGGGGATTTATTCGGGTACATCCTGTGGGAAATCAGCCTGCATCTCCCCTTCTCCCTACTTCTAAGTTCATAAATTAGAGTTCTCTCAGCTCTAGCTCATAAAGGCCAGCAAATGAGAGATACTTGCACACTTTTACATTCATGTCAGTAGAAAGTAGCAAAGTCCAACTGCTTTGGCCTGTTCACTTTTGTACAGTGTTGTTGTTTTTTTAAATCTTATAATAAATATTTGAGAGAAAAGGTATCATTTCTCTCTTTTGTCTTTGCAACCTCCTTAATATGTTGAAAAACACAGGTGATTTAAAATAAAGGGGGATGTGGAGGTGGAGGCAGAAATCACAGGCAAGGAGAAGAAAAGAAACAAATGGGTGAAAATGTAGCATCTTTATAATTATTCCCACAGGAGTACTTAGGGGTAAAATATGCCAACATATCTTAAACATCAGGAAGGTCTTAAGGCAGTTGTTCACTTAGGAACACACTGTGCTATCCCTGCAGATACAAAAAGAAGTCGGATCAACTGAGGTCTGATTACTCTAAGAGTTATAGAATAAACTTTTTCCTAAGAGATTCTTACATGTGGCTAACTAGTATGAGAGAAGTGAAATAGCTATCCTAATACATAAAAAGCCAGAGGCCGTCACGACCGAAACAACCAGACGGATGACTGAACAGCAGGCTGTGTGGGGCAACAAGGCCGGCATGGCGGTTAGTGAGGGACGACCAAACGACTAAACAGCAGGCTGCATGGGGCAACCAGGATGGCAGGGGAGGCAGTTGGGGGCGACCAGGCAGGCAGGGGGGCAGTTAGGGGCAATCGGGCCGGCAGGCAGAGGCGGTTAGGGGTGATCAGGCAGGCAGGCAGGTGAGCAGTTAGGAGCCAGCGATTCCGGATTGTGAGAGAGATCCTGAATTGGAGATGGTGCAGGCTGGGCTGAGGGGACCCCCCCCCCCACACGAATTTTGTGCACCGGGCCTCTAGTATATATATATAAAAGGCTAATATGCAAAGTGTCCCCTCTGGAGTTCGACCAGGAGACCGGGAGTTCGATCACTCGCTATGAAGTGCCCTGACCACCAGGGGGCAGTGTGGAACGAAAGAAGGCCCTGGTAGGCAGATGGCAGCTGGGGAAGAAGGCCCCGGCTGGCAGCCGGAAGGCAGGCCCCAGCCAGCAGTGGGAAGGCCCTGATCGCCGGCCAGGCCTAGGGAACCTACCTGTGCATGAATTTCATGCACTGGGCCTCTAGTGCCTTCATAATAAAACTGGAGCCAATACTTGGCAGTTGGAAGATCTCGCAGCCATGGCCCCGAATAGAAAAATACTTCCACTTGTGTTGTCTCTGTAAGCCAGCAAGGAGACAGGGCCCCCGCGGAGCACCTGGAAGGACAGGGAATCTGGAACCATGGCATGCTAGACTTGGTGGGAACCATGGACTCGGTTAATGCTGTGTAACTAATTACCACAAACTTAGCAGCCTCAAAATAAAACAAGTGTATTATCTCGCAGATTCCATGGCTCAAGAGCTCAGGACCAGGTTAGGTAGGTGTTCTGCTCAGGAGGTTACAAGGCTGCAATGGAGTTGCCATCTGGAGCACGGGTTTCTCCTCCAAGTTCATTCAGGCTGCGGGCAGAACTCAGGAGTAGGACTGAGATCACAATTTTCTTGCTGGCTGTTGACCGGGGTTCACTCTCAGCTTCTAGAGGCTGCTCTGGGATCCTAACGCCATGGCCCTCATTATATGGCAGCTTACTTCCTCAAGCCAGCAGGAGAATCTCTCCAGTCTGCTACCAGGGAGTCTAATGCCCATATAACCATGATTAATCATGTATGCATGGGAGTGAGTGTCCCATTACCTTAGTAATATGATAATGTAACCTAATCGAGGGAGTGGCCATCTCATCACATACTCATATTCCTGCCCACACTCAAGGGGAGGGTTTTATACAGGTCATGTCCCCCAAGAGACAAGAATATCAGGAGCCATAGTAGAATTCTGCCAACCAAAACCATCACCATGCAGAACAACCTTCTTACTTCACAGTCGGAGGAACCAAGGCCCATGGAGGAGACAATAAATTACCCAAAAAGTCACGTGGTAGTTACCACGACAGAAAGAACAAGATCCTGGCCTCCAAAAGCCCTGTCTAGAGCCCACCAGTCTTCCAAACTCCCTTCTGCCATCTGGTGTGGATGAAGAGAAGGTGGTTGTTGAGGGAAAAGGCGGGTGGGGGGAGCAGGGCAGAAGCACCATGACGGTTAGCTAAGCCACTGATCATCCTGTACATTCTATGACACCCAGGAAACGCTAGGAACACTTACTTGAAGGGTGCTGGCGTGGTGACTCAGTGTCTTTGAAGAGTCATAGTCAGCAGGGTTAGCCAGCAAACGACTGGTGTTTTCTATCCAGGCCTCGGTGCTCTTCAAAAGGTCATGATATTCCTCCATCTTAACTGTGGCCTGTGAAAGAGAGGTGGAGCCAAGCTCAGTCTGGCTGATGCTCTCTACCTGAGTTGAATGATTCTTTTTTTAATGTTGTTTTTTTAATTGATTTCAGAGAGAGGAAGGGAGAGAAAGAGTAGTCTGACTGATGCTCTCTACTTGAGTTGAATGATTCTTTTTTAATGTTGGTTTTTAAACTGATTTCAGAGAGAGGAAGGGAGAGAAAGAAAGAGATAGAAACATCAATGATGAGAATCATTGATGGGCTGCCTCCTGCACACCCCCTACTGGGAATCAAGCCCGAAACCCCGGCATGTGCCCTGACCAGGAGTCAAACTGTAACCTCCTGGTTCATAGGTCGATACTCAACCACTGAGCCACACGGGCTGGACTGATTCTAGAATGAAGAATTTGTGGTTTTCAGTTGCAGGCCCACCCCCTCCAGTTCTCATCCTTCCAACTTTTAAGACTAATCCTGACCGTAGCTGGAAAGGACTTAAGTTCTACCCCAAAGCTACGGGCCTCAGCAAGGGTTTTGCATTAGCCTTAGTCTGGTTCCCACTGTATGCTTCATTCTGAAAACCGGATTTGTATGTTGCTGGCTCCTCCCTGGGCTCCTGAGATTGCCGCCAGAAATGCGGTGCTGGGGTCCAACTTCCGGATACTTCCTCTGCCTGCCCAGTTAGACTTCCCGCCTGTGCCAGCAGCGAAATCTATGCCCTCGGTGCCCACCTGAACCTGTCGTGTGGCTGTGAGGGAAACTGACTTTTGTTTTGTCTTAAATCCACCTCGACACCACCACATGCTCTGTGTAGCCGTCCCGTTCCCGCCGCACCTTATTCAGCTGTGAGGTTCTAGCCTCTGCTCTCTGGGACACCTGCTGATACTGCTGGAAAGGAACCATCAGGCTGTCCATCCATTCCTGAGCCTGCCCCGGGTCCTGCTCCACGACGTCATGAACCTCCGAGTCCAGCTCGTTTAGCTTGGAATGCCAGAGGTCTAGCTCATCCCACATTTCCTGCAGAAGGAAAGCATGAGGCAATCTGAATGCAGGTACCAAGGCTTATGTGTTAATTCCTAGTGTTCACACGCTATCGGCACTTATAAATGCTACCAAAACAATACCACAGGCACAGTTATTCACGTACGCCCAGCCATCTCTCATGACCTAAACTGAGAAAAAAACAAAACACTTTTTCTGAGGTGTCTTAACCCCAACAGTATTCACTTCAGTACAATGAGTAGTAAGGGAGCAGGAAGACCTGGACTTGTCCAGAGATGAACAACACCAAACAAGGTCAACACAACCCTCATCTTTCAAGAGTGAAGGATTAACATTATGTTTATAAAGGGCTTCGGTTAATATTTAAACCTCTTTAGACCAGTACACATGTGTACCCTCTAGAAGACAATTTTTATTAAGTACGAAAATAAAACTTATAGAAAGAAAGTGCCAGTTCAAACTCAGGATTAATGCAGTGGCTGCAAATTCTATCCACAGGTATTGGCAGCAACCACTCTGGGCTCAAGAAATGGATAGGATGCCAGAGGATGTCCCAAAGGTGATATATGTAATTCTTACTGAGTGTTTGCTGAAGAACGTAATTTCTAGAAACGAGAAAATCTTATTGCTTTGAATGAGATTCCTCTATTTACTAAGAGTCCAAGATTTTGTCCAAAGGCGAGCCATATTCGGACCTATTTTTAAAAGTCTCCATTTATATTAGAAAGTTTCCTTAAAAAAATGTAGATTAGAATAAGAATGCTCTCTATACGCAGGTTTACTTGGGAGTTTAGAGGGGGACTATTATGTTACTGTACAGTTTTATCTAAGACTTTATTTCTTAAGACTTTTTTTTACAAGGATAAAATTGGAACTTCTATTTTCTTGTTTTCCCTGGCAGTCTAAAGAAAAGCTGCTAAAACTATTCAAATCCTACTGAAAAAATATTTATTGTTGTATTTTTATTTGCCTACCAAATAAGTGTCACAAATGTTCCATATTTTATCCTCCAACAATATTTCACTTCAGAAAGCCACAGACTCTAAGAAATGCTCCAACACAGAAACATGTTAGCCTTTGTTTTATATATTTATGTATCTACAAGCTTTTTATATCAGTCTAACCAAGATAAGATCCTTACTCTCCTTTACTTGTGAAAAGGCCAGTTCACAATCCTAGGCTCTCCGGGGGGTTGAGTATATTCCCACCATGAAAAAACTGAGACCAATTCTTCTCCACCGCGCTTTCTCAGGAGGGGGGGGCCCTGCGGATCTGGGTTCAGATCTCGTAGGTCAGATTAATCCCAAAGCACGCCCTGCGATGATGGATGAACAGGGGGAACACCAAGTGCTGAAGGAAGTTAAAGGAGAATGTTACCTTTTGAATTTCTTGAGCTTTCTCAATACTTTTGCTTTTCTGCTGCAACATCTTTTCAACCTTGTGAAGCCCCTTGTTAATTTCATCTATTTTTCTACTCATTGCATATGATGGTGAACTTTTCAAGACTTCGTTGCTAATCTGTGACAGTGGGAGACAGACACATTTGGTTTAGTTAGAAACTGTTTTCTGCACTCTATTCCCAGGTTCAAATGATAAAAGGGTTAACCACACTGTTATGTGCTTTTACTTATAAAAAAAATCTTTTAACAGTTCTGGGAAAAATTCCAAACCATACTGGCTGATGCGTTAATGAGAGGGTACATTAGCAGACTAGGAAATGGCAGCTGTGCCCACCCAATCTGTTAAATCCAACCAAAAATAAAAAAAAGAGAGAGAGAAAACCACAAATACAAGTTTGTTGAATGTAATCCACAGTATATACTTACAGCTATGTGTTATGTGGGGCAAAACCACTAAGTGAACTGTTTGAAACATACCCCAGTGGAGCAAATGATATAAAAGAATTTCTGAGAGAGAAATTATTTATTATACAGTCTCTCTCCACTTTATGAGAAAATCCTCTGTCCAGAACTGTTTTCAATAAAATCAAACTTATTCTCAAGCTGACTTTAAAAATGTAATTCCCGCCTTCACAGTCATTAGGGTGAAATAACCTTGAGGATGCACAAAGCTTAGTTTCCGCCGTGTGAGCGTTTCTAGACTGTTTTCACAGAACTCAAAAATCTAACTGAACAGTGTAATTTTTCACCTGAATGATTTTCTTAGGAATGTAACTTGGACTAGGAAAGATAATAAATGTATGTTGAATGTGTCATTTTTCAAAAACCTGATTAGCTCGTGTGCTTGCTTGTTTTTTAGGCGATGATGATAAGGTTTTCTTCCGGCAGCCACTCAATAACTAAGTAATAATTTATGCTTTTATGCAATCCTTCAACACTTTCAAACACCACTGTATCTGCACAACCATCGCGACTAGAACATCCCAATAAAAATAGTATACAGATGCAGAAGATAAACACAGGCTAAATGACTTGTTTAAATTAAGATCAGATATTAAGGTAGTGGCTGAACTGGTCCCTAGAAGCCCCAAGTTGCTGGACTCCAGAGTCCAGGCTCTTTGCACAACATCAAGCTGTTGATACTTTTATAAAATGACTTATTTCACAGACCATACAGCACAGTCAGGAATTTTAGAGAGAAAAATGTAATCCTATAGTGGGTTTTTGTTTTTTTTTAATCACTGTATAACTTTTTATTTTTATGTAACAAATGACCACAAAATGAAGTTTTCTGGTATGTCAGGCAGCGATGTACATCATTTAGGAACATTAGGAGAGATGGTGATTGAGGAAAAGGACGCTGCTGTCTGACACAGAATGGCACTGCTTTAGACACATCACACAATAAAAACCAGTCGCTGTTCGCTACAAACACACAAGCTACGGTTGAAATGTTCAACCTTAAATTCGAGACAGATTTTGTTCATTAATTCACTTGGTTAGGGGTTTTTCACATGAGGCAGTCACAAGAACAAATTTAGTTTTCTCTCAAAGCATTTTGTATTCTCTTAAAATAAAATCAATAGTACATGATTCTTGGGAAAGTACCTCATAACAGATATTATTGCATGTTAAGGCAACAAGATTTCTTACATTAGGAGTTTACATAGGTTGGATTTTCCCAAGAAATCTGCATAGAAGTTAACTAAGTTTGAAATCTTTTTTGTGTGCATTTAGTGTCTATTTAGTTAACTAAGTTAGAGGTATTCTTGGCTCTAAAAAGCAATACAAAAATCCTTCTGTGGATGCCAAATAGAACAGAATTTAGTTCTGCTGGATTT
>NW_005366214.1:996090-1028247 GCF_000412655.1 Myotis brandtii
ATCATTGATGGGCTGCCTCCTGCACACCCCCTACTGGGGATCGAGCCCGCAACCCCAGCATGTGCCCTGACCAGGAATCAAACTGTGACCTCCTGGTTCATAGGTCGATACTCAACCACTGAGCCACACGGGCTGGACTGATTGTAGAATGAAGAATTTGTGGTTTTCAGTTGCAGGCCCATCCCCTCCAATTCTCATCCTTCCAACTTTTAAGACTAATCCTGACCGTAGCTGGAAAGGACTTAAGTTCTACCCCAAAGCTACGGGCCTCAGCAAGGGTTTTGCATTAGCCTTAGTCTGGTTCCCACTGTATGCTTCATTCTGAAAACCGGATTTGTATGTTGCTGGCTCCTCCCTGGGCTCCTGAGATTGCCGCCAGAAATGCGGTGCTGGGGTCCAACTTCCGGATACTTCCTCTGCCTGCCTAGTTAGACTTCCCGCCTGTGCCAGCAGCGAAATCTATGCCCTCGGTGCCCACCTGAACCTGTCG
Organism: Myotis brandtii; assembly: GCF_000412655.1. Taxonomy (NCBI): domain Eukaryota; kingdom Metazoa; phylum Chordata; class Mammalia; order Chiroptera; family Vespertilionidae; genus Myotis; species Myotis brandtii. The sequence continues at coordinate 996,581 of NW_005366214.1, forward strand.
TGTGGCTGTGAGGGAAACTGACTTTTGTTTTGTCTTAAATCCACCTCGACACCACCACATGCTCTGTGTAGCCGTCCCGTTCCCGCCGCACCTTATTCAGCTGTGAGGTTCTAGCCTCTGCTCTCTGGGACACCTGCTGATACTGCTGGAAAGGAACCATCAGGCTGTCCATCCATTCCTGAGCCTGCCCCGGGTCCTGCTCCACGACGTCATGAACCTCCGAGTCCAGCTCGTTTAGCTTGGAATGCCAGAGGTCTAGCTCATCCCACATTTCCTGCAGAAGGAAAGCATGAGGCAATCTGAATGCAGGTACCAAGGCTTATGTGTTAATTCCTAGTGTTCACACGCTATCGGCACTTATAAATGCTACCAAAACAATACCACAGGCACAGTTATTCACGTACGCCCAGCCATCTCTCATGACCTAAACTGAGAAAAAAACAAAACACTTTTTCTGAGGTGTCTTAACCCCAACAGTATTCACTTCAGTACAATGAGTAGTAAGGGAGCAGGAAGACCTGGACTTGTCCAGAGATGATGAACAACACACAAGGTCAACACAACCCTCATCTTTCAAGAGTGAAGGATTAACATTATGTTTATAAAGGGCTTCGGTTAATATTTAAACCTCTTTAGACCAGTACACATGTGTACCCTCTAGAAGACAATTTTTATTAAGTACGAAAATAAAACTTATAGAAAGAAAGTGCCAGTTCAAACCCAGGATTAATGCAGTGGCTGCAAATTCTATCCACAGGTATTGGCAGCAACCACTCTGGGCTCAAGAAATGGATAGGTTGCCAGAGGATGTCCCAAAGGTGATATATGTAATTCTTACTGAGTGTTTGCTGAAGAACGTAATTTCTAGAAACGAGAAAATCTTATTGCTTGAATGAGATTCCTCTATTTACTAAGAGTACAAGATTTTGTCCAAAGGCGAGCCATATTCGGACCTATTTTTAAAAGTCTCCATTTATATTAGAAAGTTTCCTTAAAATGTAGATTAGAATAAGAATGCTCTTTATATGCAGGTTTACTTGGGAGTTTAGAGGGGGACTATTATGTTACTGTACAGTTTTATCTAAGACTTTATTTCTTAAGACTTTTTACAAGGAAAATAAAATTGGAACTTCTATTTTCTTGTTTTCCCTGGCAGTCTAAAGAAAAGCTGCTAAAACTATTCAAATCCTACTGAAATATTTTTTATTGTTGTTGTATTTTTATTTGCCTACCAAATAAGTATCACAAATGTTCCATATTTTATCCTCCAACTATATTTCACTTCAGAAAGCCACAGACTCTAAGAAATGCTCCAACACAGAAACATGTTAGCCTTTGTTTTATATATTTATGTATCTACAAGCTTTTTATATCAGTCTAACCAAGATAAGATCCTTACTCTCCTTTACTTGTGAAAAGGCCAGTTCACAATCCTAGGCTCTCCGGGGGGTTGAGTATATTCCCACCATGAAAAAACTGAGACCAATTCTTCTCCACCGCGCTTTCTCAGGAGGGGGGGGCCCTGCGGATCTGGGTTCAGATCTCGTAGGTCAGATTAATCCCAAAGCACGCCCTGCGATGATGGATGAACAGGGGGAACACCAAGTGCTGAAGGAAGTTAAAGGAGAATGTTACCTTTTGAATTTCTTGAGCTTTCTCAATACTTTTGCTTTTCTGCTGCAACATCTTTTCAACCTTGTGAAGCCCCTTGTTAATTTCATCTATTTTTCTACTCATTGCATATGATGGTGAACTTTTCAAGACTTCGTTGCTAATCTGTGACAGTGGGAGACAGACACATTTGGTTTAGTTAGAAACTGTTTTCTGCACTCTATTCCCAGGTTCAAATGATAAAAGGGTTAACCACACTGTTATGTGCTTTTACTTATAAAAAAAATCTTTTAACAGTTCTGGGAAAAATTCCAAACCATACTGGCTAATGCGTTAATGAGCGGGTACATTAGCAGACTAGGAAATGGCAGCTGTGCCCACCCAATCTGTTAAATCCAACCAAAAATAAAAAAAAGAGAGAGAGAAAACCACAAATACAAGTTTGTTGAATGTAATCCACAGTATATACTTACAGCTATGTGTTATGTGGGGCAAAACCACTCAGTGAACTGTTTGAAACATACCCCAGCGGAGCAAGTGATATGAAAGAATTCCTGAGAGATAAATTATTTATGATACAGTCTCTCTCCATTTTATGAGAAAGTCCTCTGTCTGGAACTGTTTTCAATAAAATCAAACTTATTCTCAAGCTGACTTTAAAAATGTAATTCCCGCCTTCACAGTCATTAGGGTGAAATAACCTTGAGGATGCACAAAGCTTAGTTTCCGCCGTGTGAGCGTTTCTAGACTGTTTTCACGGAACTCAGAAATCTAACTGAACAGTGTAATTTTTTCACCTGAATGATTTTCTTAAGAATATAACTTTGACTAGGAAAGGTAATAAATGTATGTTGAATGTGTCATTTTTCAAAAACCTGATTAGCTCGTGTGCTTGCTTGTTTTTTAGGCGATGATGATAAGGTTTTCTTCCGGCAGCCACTCAATAACTAAGTAATAATTTATGCTTTTATGCAATCCTTCAACACTTTCAAACACCACTGTATCTGCACAACCATCGCGACTAGAACATCCCAATAAAAATAGTATACAGATGCAGAAGATAAACACAGGCTAAATGACTTGTTTAAATTAAGATCAGATATTAAGGTAGTGGCTGAACTGGTCCCTAGAAGCCCCAAGTTGCTGGACTCCAGAGTCCAGGCTCTTTGCACAACATCAAGCTGTTGATACTTTTATAAAATGACTTATTTCACAGACCATACAGCACAGTCAGGAATTTTAGAGAGAAAAATGTAATCCTATAGTGGGTTTTTGTTTTTTTTTAATCACTGTATAACTTTTTATTTTTATGTAACAAATGACCACAAAATGAAGTTTTCTGGTATGTCAGGCAGCGATGTACATCATTTAGGAACATTAGGAGAGATGGTGATTGAGGAAAAGGACGCTGCTGTCTGACACAGAATGGCACTGCTTTAGACACATCACACAATAAAAACCAGTCGCTGTTCGCTACAAACACACAAGCTACGGTTGAAATGTTCAACCTTAAATTCAAGACAGATTTTGTTCATTAATTCACTTGGTTAGGGGTTTTTCACATGAGGCAGTCACAAGAACAAATTTAGTTTTCTCTCAAAGCATTTTGTATTCTCTTAAAATAAAATCAATAGTACATGATTCTTGGGAAAGTACCTCATAACAGATATTATTGCATGTTAAGGCAACAAGATTTCTTACATTAGGAGTTTACATAGGTTGGATTTTCCCAAGAAATCTGCATAGAAGTTAACTAAGTTTGAAATCTTTTTTGTGTGCATTTAGTGTCTATTTAATTAACTAAGTTAGAGGTATTCTTGGCTCTAAAAAGCAATACAAAAATCCTTCTGTGGATGCCAAATAGAACAGAATTTAGTTCTGCTGGATTTGGCCTGCCTTTTTATGATTCAATTAACATTGAACTCCTTGCTGAACTCCTATGCCTGGACTATGAAACAGTCCCCACTCCTTACCTGGACTTGCAGGTGTAAGGATGTGCCCAGGTGTGATTTATGAGAACTGTGTGACCACCACTATTAGGAAGACACTGTGTGCTAAGTGCTATTCCCAGTGTCGTGTGAAATGTGTATTCGTACTGCCCTGGGTTGCTATTTAAAAATGTACAGGGAATACGTTTTAAAACAACGTATTCCCCATGTCTGTAATTTTAAACTGATTGTCCAGTTTTTTTTTTTTTAAAAAAGGCAAGTGAAAGATAACCCATAACTATTTTTAAATGCAAGAGAAGAAAAACTACGAATCTTGACAGCTAAAAGTAAACAGATTACCTAATTCTGTTTTTCATGTCACTTGTTTAGAGCGATTTCATCTCAGTATTCAATACACAACATTGTCACTTAACCAAACTCTATAAAAACAGTTATAGCTGAAATCAAGGCAAAGGAAATATAATATCAAGTGACATTTCTTCTTTCTATTCATCCAACGCCACAAATAATAACACTAGGACAAACGTTATTGTTACCTTCTCCTCTAGGTCCTCCAAAGCTTTTCTGCATTCTTCCACCTGCGCGTCAATCTCGGCGGGAACTATGGTGTACATTTCAGAATACTTGATTCGGAGTTTTTCCATAATATTCTCAAACGCTAGTGTCCCTTTCTTAGAGGTGCTCTTGAGCTCCTGAAAACATCACGAAAGACTCAATGCTCACAGGACTGGGGAAGCGTTTACCTCTAGAAAGAAAAGCAGCTTTGCCACGCATCCTTATGATTTCCATGAGCACATTTTGCATGACAAAACCTCACTATTGACACAAGCTGATTAAGCCTGGGAGATACTCCTTTTGGTCGGATGATGCTTGCTAATTTGTAAGAATTAAACTTGATATCTCTTCACAGTGTCAGACCATTGTCCTGAGGAGACATTACAACATCTCCTGCTTCTAAAGTACCTCTAGGATTTAACTGTGTCGCAGTGGCAGCCTTGATCTAAAAACCTGCAAGTAGCAAAAAGTTTCAAAGAAGTTTCTCTCTTTTTTTTTTTTTTGTTATTAACTTGTTGCCATTTTCTGCTTCTTTCTACATTATCATCACAATGACTCAAGGCCACTAAAAGCCCTTGGGCTTGAAGCAGAAGTGTCTGCTTTCATGTAATGAGACAGCCCGGTGGAGCTCCACTTCTTTCAAACAGGAGGGTTCCAGTTCCACGCGAAGAATGTGGGTTTCAGGAGATAAAAGAAACCTGAACAAATGGTCCATTGGTTGTGGCCTAGAAACAAAATCTGATCTACGTTCTCCTGCACTAATTATAAAGGAGAAACTCATTTGTTTGGGAAAGTTTCCCAAAGATCAAGTGGAAAAATACTGACTCCGCTGCGGCGCTTTGGGGTTTGCTTTGTTTTGAGAGGAGCTGTTTAGCAGCATTATTTGTGCTAATGGACTGAGTCCCTGCACGGAAGAATGAGTCCGATTTTGAATGACTCCACGATGCGTCACTGTTTCCCTTTTCTCAACCCTCAGCAGAGAACACATCTAGAGAGGGAAGGGTAAAGGACAATGCCAGGCAGGCAAAGGCGGGGTTTGCGGTTGGGTGTCCCCCTGTTTTATCTGGGCCTAGCAGTACGGGTCTTCATTCAGAGCTGCCCATGGATGGCTTCCCCGCGAAGACTACGTCTGTCTGTGGAAGTTCCCTTGTTCGACACCGCTAACCAACTCCGACGAACAACCGTGCGCGACTTTTGAATAAACTTCCGCACTTGTCATTTTTGCCTGTTATCACTGGACCGGAATAAGAGATCATCCCGAAAAAAGTGAGTTCCTAAATGACGCCGAGGTGTGTGCGTAACTCCTGGGATACTGTGTTGTAATACATACATTTGGTTTTCACCACTGGTTTCTGGCAAGGCTTCTAAAACTCTTGAAAGTTCCTAAATGTGGTGAGAGGAGCATCTTTTGCTATTTATGTTTCCACCCAAACCTGAGTTTATGCAAATGAGATGACTCTTGGGGTGCCCCTAGATAGCTATACGAAGGGGGCTGGTTGCCAGAGGAACCAACACTTGTAACCCCACAGAAACTTCCTTTCTTTAATCTGACCGCTTCTCCTTCTCCCCTTCTGGTTCAAACTGGCCTTGCCCAGCCTCTGGGCACACTGGCTCGCCCAGGCCCCTTTCCTTTGCGCTTTAATCATTAAGCCCTCGGGACACTGAGGTTCTGGTCGGCATCAAATAATCTTAGGGAGAAAGGCCTGGGTCTGCTGACCACAGAGACAGCGTTTCAGCCAAACTAGAGACAGCATCGAGGCCTCAGCTGTGTTTCAGCTCTAGACCCAGAAAAGCGGAACGACTCCCCCAGCCAGACCCTTGCAAAACCAGACAGAGCAACGCCTTGGCTGACGTCAGGACCAGATGCAATGATCAACTACTCCCTACCCTAGTGCTGATCAATCAACAAGACCGGGACCTAAACAGGACCCCAGCTCCCTTAACCACCATGATTAGTGATTTTCCCTATACACCCATCCCTGGAAGCCTTCAGGGGGCCAGGCTTAGAGCAATGCTCACCTGTGGCTCCGGGTTTGGCTTCATTTCCTTAACTAATCAACCGTTACTTTCTTTGCTACAAGCTCCTATTGGCATTTGATTGGGCTTTGCTGCATGCAGAATGAGCCCATGTAGTTGGTCAACAGTTGGAATGAAATTTCTGCTTCACTTCCCATCCACTGGGAAAGGAGAGGGGCCAGAGGTTGAGATAATCACCAACGATCAATGATTTAACCAATCATGGCTACGTAATGGACCCTCCATACAAACCCCTAAACGACAATTGGAGTTGAACACAGCGAGGTGCTAGGACAGCGGCACACCCAGTGGGGGTATGGAGCCCCAAATACCTTGCCCTATGCATCTCTTCCCTTTGGCTGTTCCCGAGGTGCATCCTTCACAATAAATCGGTAATAGTAAGTAAAGTGTTTCCCTGACTTCTTTTTCTTAAAAATATATTTTTATTGATTTCAGAGAGGAAAGGAAAGGGAAAGAGAGAGAGAAACATCAATGATGAGAGAATCATTGATCGGCTGCCTCCTGGCACGCCCCCTACTGGGGATTGAGCCCGCAACCTGGGCATGTGCCCTTGACCAGAATCGAACCCGGGACCTTTCAGTCTGCAGGCCAACACTCTATCCACTGAGCCAAACCGGCCAGGACAATGTTTCCCTGACTTCTGTGAGACATTCTAACACATTATTGAACCTGAGGAGGGGATATATAGCCTGCCAGTCAGAAGTACCAGAGGCCTGGGACTTGCCATTCAGTGTGTGAAGTGGGGGCAGACTTGTGGGACTGAGCCCTTAACCTGTGCTAACTCCTGGTAGTTAGTGTTAGAACTGAACCGAATATTAGGACACCCCAAGTGTTAGAACTGAACTGAATATTAGGACACCCCGTTGGTGTACAGGGAGTAGCAGAATAGGATGGGGTGGAGGGGGGCCGGGGAACCACACATTTACTGTCAGAAGCGTTGTAAATAAAAACAGTTCCCTATCAGAGGTTAGATATTACATCCTACAAATGATAGTTGTTTAACATGCTACTCAGGAATGGTCGGAGGTCCTTGTTCACCAAACACACTTAAAATATGGTTGAAAAAGGGCTGCTTGGTCCAAACTGGCCTACTTCCCAACCTGGCTTTAACCCTCTGCTCTCCAACCACACTGATCTCCTGTGGCTCCACCCACACTGTGCCACAGGGCCTTTGCACGTGCTTTCCTCTCCCCGGGACTGCTCCCTCCACTCTAGTCACTGAGTTACCTCTGTCCCAAGGACTCTGGATTCACGACTGCAAACCTGTAGCCACCACATTTACAAGTTCATTTCTGACTTACCTCAAACTGTTCTGTCCTTTCTGGGTGGTCTTGTAATTCCATATTTTGCAAAGAAGATGCGGTCTGTTGAAATAAATTCTTCAACGTCATTAATTCTTTTGTGAAGGAATGTCTCTCTTGGATTTCATTCTGCACCAATTCCTTATTCTTTTGAGCTTTCTGAAAAAGCCTAAAATATAGCATCAAAATAAATTTGTACCTCTATCCTGTTCATCTGTGAAATAGTTTTATTTCAATAAATTAATATGATATCTGCATAGCTCACAAAATATTTTTTTCTGAGAGAAGAGTGCTAGTTTCCATGATTTATATACTACATATACACTAACATATATCAAATTCCATCACTCAATCAAAACCCTCTCCAAAACTTTAATCCCAAAATACCCTCTTTTCAACTTGACATAACACTTGCCATCTCTAGCCTGTTTTGTCCATGTAATCTTGGAGTTCACCCGAACATGACTTAGAGGTGAGAATGGAGACATGGTAGGTTCTGGGGGACAGACAACCCCACTAGCCTTTTATCTCAGCTGCCCCACTTGCTGTGAATGTAACCAGAATTGCAGTGGAGGCGTTTAGGTGGGTAAAGTCTTTCCCGAGAGCTATTTGGCAGGCATCTCCAGCTGTAAATGTACTGTATCCTCTGACTCACTGACTCTGCTCCTCAGCGTCTTTCTTAATGAATTCATTACAGATGCAGATGGAGATTGTGGCATAAAAATATTTACCGCAGTGATTTTATAAAAGTAAAAGAAATTACATATAATTTAAAGTTCCTATATTAGGGGGCTTGTTAAATAAATGATGGCATATCCACATGATGAAAGATTTTAGAGCTGTTTTAGAGAGCATTTATGGCATAGACAAACATGGTATGCTGATAAATGATTCTGCAGAATATAAAACAGTATAGTAATATGTTTGCAATTTGTTTAAAAGTATAATCATAGTTAAAAAAATGATGAGAAAGAAGTGACTGGCAATGGTTGTTGCTGAGTGGTAAAATTAAAGGTGAGGTTTATATTAATCTTTATAATATCCCACATTCTCTAACCTTTCTATAATAAATATGTACTATTAACTTAGAAAAACAGCAAACAGAAAAACAAAACAGTGTATTTGTCCTCAGTAATACCAAGATGAAGAACACTTGCTTGTTTTGTTATAATCTTTTCTATCCCTTCCTATACTTAATCTGTGTTGACTCAACTCAATTCTGTCATGTCACTTGTCATTATCCTATAATCTATCTATCTATATAAAAGCCTAAGTGACTGTTAGACCAGTCGCTATGACATAAACTGACCACCAGGGGGCAGATGCTCAATGCACAGGCATGGAAACATGGAACAGATTGATGAATCTCAGAGGAAAGGGGGAGGAGGAAGGGTGGGAAGAGATTAACCAAAGATTTCATATGCATACTAGAGGATTCGTGCATTGGCAGGGTCCCTCGAAACTGGCAGTCCGACATCCCCCGAGGGGTCCCAGATTGCGAGTGGTCACAGGCTAGGCTGAGGGACCCCACCAGGCCTCTTGTATTTTGTATTTTTGAACGTCAGTGTTTTCTAAATTTTAAACCTGAGCTGTCAAACATGTCTCCGTAACAGTGGTTCATAAACTCTCACTTATTGCATCGCTCTTGCATAGCCGTAATCTCCTGGACGGCTGGGGCGGGCTCCGTGGAGCTCCCGGAGGCAGGGGCGCGCTGGGCGCTTCGGCAGCGCTGGAGGAGCAGCATCAGCAGCAGCTGCTGCTTCTCCGCGGTCTCCTCGTATTGGCGCAGACACTCCAGCAGCTCAGAGAGTTCCGCCGTGGAGGCTGCCTCTTTCGTTTTGGAAATTTCAGGGAGTTCTTCTTGAAGATTATCTAAAATAATTGCTTCTCGTTCAACCTAAGTCAACATATAAAAAGAGAGGGCTAAAATCAGTAAAATATAGTCTTACCACTGCAGGACTGGAAACAGACCTTGGCAACCATAAACGTCTGTGCGCTGGTTCTCAGAGGGCCCCTAATGCCATATCCTACTTCAAAGTAATATTTGTCTGTTTACAGGGGAATATTATACCTGCACTACCAGAATCCCATAGTTCCCCGCTATTGGTCCTGTAGATGTGCGATTAAAGCGAAGTGCTGCTGTTATGAGCTGAAGGAAACGCTGCTGAGTATTCTCATAAATAATTTCTCCTTCAGATTTCAATTGCATAAAGCCATGGTTTCTCCTGAGACGCCCATCAGGTGGTTAGCATGAGCTCCACCAAACTGCACCCAATAAGTCTGAGGCTGGGCAACGACTGGGTACTTTCTCTATGGTTCTCTTTTCTTTCACATCCGATCCCTTTATGCTCAGAAAAGTATAGTGTGGCTCAGTGTTTGAGCATCAACCTATGAACCAGGAGGTCACGGTTTGATTCCTGGTCAGGGCATATGCCCGGGTTACAGGCTCAATCCCCCAGTGTGGGGTGTGCAGGAGGCAGCCAATCAATGATTCTCTCTCATCATTGATGTTTCTATCTCTCTCCCTCTCTTTTCCTCTCTGAAATCAATAAAATATATATATTTTAAAAAGTAAGTCCACTATGTCCTCATTACCCTGACACCTACCCCACAGAGAAAGCAGCCCAAAATGCTGACCTAATCATGTATTTTCCGACAGCGATGTGAGGAGCCCAGAAATGCATCACATACATGGAAATTGAAGTTCTATCAGCCCTGAGCTCAGAATGAAGATACCGACAATCAGATCTGCTTCTGCATCTCTCCTCAAACCGCCCCCCTCCCCCCCGGCTCTGCTCATTTATCATGTCTGCCCTAGCACTGCGGACTCTCCTCAATGCTCCAACCCAGTCAGGCATCTTGCAATCTTGACCTTACTGAGCATCGCACTGGTCAATTACATTTATGATATTGTGCTAACTCAAATGATGAACAAGGACCTGGATGCCCTGGGGTAGAAAGTACAACCTATGGAGGAAAATTCAGGAATACTAGCATTAAGTTCCCAGGGGCCCAATGGTCTGGGGCACGGCAGAACCTCTCAGGTAAAGATCAAGTTGTTCAGAGCACCCTGCTGGGGGAGTCTATGGGATTTTGGAGGCAGTATATGCTGCACTTGGCTTGGCTCAGATGCATTCATCAGACGGCTGCCATTGTTGAGGGGGGTCTGGAGAAAAGAAGGCACTGCTCCAGGGGTGGAGCGTGGAATAGGCTGCCCTACCCTTGGGCCATATAACCCAGCTGAGTCCCAATTGTAGAATGCATGGGCGCAGGTGTAGACTGGCCCCTCTCTGACAGGCCCCATTATGGTACGTGTGCTTCCCGTCCCCTCAAACCTAAATCCAGTTGCATCAGGAGCCCTGGCTCTCGTGCAGGCAGCTGTCATTTCCACCAGGGACTGAGATAAAGGTTCCACGGGGTGTTTTGCAGCCCCCCTGACAAAGAACCAGCGTGCAAAGAAAGGAACTGCTCTACTGACAGAGGCAATTGTACATCTAGGGTTTCCAATATGCATGCGGGTTGGAAGAACTGTGTCCATGAGCCAGGACTGAACGGAGCATCTCCTGGTGCTTCTGGGCCTGGTGAGAACGCTCAAGGGGCACCCGCAGCAGCCAGGACCCAGGAAGAGCAAAACGCAAGCCGAGGCTCTGGCCTGCCCTGGTTCAGTTCTCCTAGTCCAGTGGTTCCCAAACTTATTTGGCCTACCGCCCCCTTTCCAGAAAAAATATTACTCAGCGCCCCCTGGAAATTAATTTTTTAAAAATTTTAATAGCAATTAAACAGAAAGATATATGTATTAATGTTTCTACCTTTTTCGCAAAATATAGTAAAGAAAGGTGTAAATTAGAAACATTGAAGTTTGAAATTATGAAACTATTTATTGAACTCAGAATAGAAAGGTAATACAAAAAAAGTTAAAACAAATGCACCAGAGGCCATCACCGCCCCCCTGGATCGCTGCAGCGCCCACCAGGGGGCGGTAGCGCCCACTTTGGGAATCACTGTCCTAGTCCCTGCTGCCTGCTGTGAGGTGGTCAGTGATTAAGGAGGGGAACACAAGGGGAAGAAGAATTTTTATTAGGATGATAATTTTACTCGAAAGCCAGGCAATTCTCCAACCCATGAATGGATAAACAAACTGCCGTGCACGTGCCCAGTAGAATATTACCCAGGAATAAAAAAAGAAATGAACTATTTACACAAGCAGCAACAGGAATGCATCTCACATGCATCACGCTTAATGAAGAGAAGCCAGACTCGAAAGACCACAAACTGTCCGCGTCCATTTCTGTGACATTCCGGAAATGCAAAAACAGAGTAAAGGTTGCCAGAGGCTGGAGGTGGTGGGAGGAGATGCCTACGAAGGGGCACACAGTAACTCTCTGGGGAGATAAAGACATTCTAAATCTGGATGTTGTTGGTGCTCATATAACTATAGGTACTTATCAAAATTCAACAAGCTTTATACCAAAAAGGGTGAATACGGCCCAAATCAGGGAAATAGTTGCCACAAAGATTATGCGTCCACTCTTCCACATACAAGAGGCTCTGCAGCCCCTAAATGATTTTCCTTAGACACATAATCTAACAAAATTGATTATAAAATGTTTAGGCTCAGAGTCAATTATAAAGTAGAGTCTAGAAAGAGAAAGAAACCGTAAGTAAACACAGTGAAGCAGAATGAAGATCCTGTAACCAGCAGAAATAGAAACTGGTAGAGAAAGGCCTTCTGGACTTTTGGTACAAGGGGAAGAAGCCAGCTTTATTCCTCCCCATCAGCTTTGAAGATGTGACTTTACACTGTGTTCACCCAAGCATAAAATAATGATTCTGAGTAACCAGAGTGAATAATTAAAGCAAGCAAATGAAAACAGAGGTAAGAAGTTAGTAAAAATTTAAGTTGATTTTTAATTTGTAAATGTAAACAGAGCTTGTTTTTAAAAATCTACTTATTCCATAAAGATACTGAATTATTGTATAACTAACATTTTAAAAACAGAAATTCATTTCATCACATATAGATTTACAACCATACTAACAGGATCTTGCATGTATAGGCCTTTAGATGATCTAGTTTTTATTGAATGGATAAAAGCTATTTTAAAATCTTACATCAATTTGGTATGGGTAAATATCATTTAAGTTGATACTTTAGCCCTTAAACTCGAGTGTAAATTTGAATCCACTGCTACCACTCACTTATGATTGTGGGCAAGCTACTCAATATCACTGTCTTACTTTCCTCATCTATGGAATGAAGATTATAAAAATATCTACCTTTTAGGATTCTTGTGAGGATAAATGATAATACATGTAAAGAGCACAGAACTATGTATGACATATGTTCAATAAACACCCATTAACACCCATTATGAGGACATATTTTGTTTTTGCTACTCTTTGAAAAACATTTTGTTAGCAAATACTGTAAAATGCTTTATGAATAATTACAAAGTGCTAAGGGAATGTGGTCTGAATTAATAAAGTATAATTGCAAATAGGTATATAGCAGTAGAGAGACAATGTAATAAAATAAAAAGCCTTAGACTTGGGTTTAAATAAGAGCTGTCACTCAAGAAATATTTACTAAGCCCACTAAGTGCAAAGCCTTGGTTGGATACTAAAGTTACAACGGTGAGCAAAACAGATGTGGTCCCAGCCCACAGGAGCTTATAGCTCAATCACTGGAACGTCTTGTGCCAACTTAGATCTCCCAGTGCCTCAGTTTCTCTATCAATAAAATGGGAATCAGTCCTGAGTGCAATGCAAGGATTCAGTGACATCATGTGTGAACTGCCTTCTCAACATTGCACACAGCCTACTGTAGTAATTCAATAAACAGTGTCATTATGAATGGGAAAGAACGAGGCTAGCAGTTCTGCTAGAAGCATACTTCATAATGTATTTACTCATCAAACCCCACCAGCACCACCAAAATGATATTCATTTTCAAGAATATCAAGTTTTATGCAAGAAAATATGATAGTACTAAACATTTAAATCCCAAAGCATGTATCCTACCTCTAATGAAGTACTGATTAGTATATTTCTCTCTCAAGTAAATTCAGCAGGAATTCAGACATGAATTAGAGAGAAGAACTTTCATTTAATATTATGATTTGTACCTCATTTATACTTTGTCCTTTGGAAAAATTAAAGAATTAAAGAGTACCCTAAGATAATGTTATACTATTTTAAATGTTCTTTCTAAATATATGTAATGTGTAAGTCCTGAACCATAGTTAAATGAACATGTGTGACTGACAGATATTAAGGAAGTTTCTTTGAGATGGTTTTCAGAAAGAATATCAGACATTTTTAGGCCCAGACTTTACAACAATAGTTCATTTCTTTAGTCAACAATTGTAGTTAATTTCCAAAGTAGTTGGTGATTATGAATACTACCTAACTCTAACCTTCAGTGCCAGGTTGAGAGAGTTATTTTTAAGAGGGCTTAATTCATCTTCACAATGAAGATCTTAAAGCTCAAATGAACAAGTAGTCACTTATTTCTAAGAACCGTCTGATACCAAATATATTCCACTATTATAAAAAAAATGTTGAATCATTTCTTGGAGATTATTTTAGTAGGATTCGACCTCTATAAACATTTATGTGTTACACATATGTGATAACAAAAAAAAATGATAGAGGTTGAGGACCTGTTGTATATAAAAACAAAATGAAAATAATAAAACAATTTAAAGATGCTTGTAAGGAAAACTCTATGGTTTGACTATTGAAAATGAAGCGTCGCCCTGACCAGCATCTCAGTGGTTAGAGCATTGGCCACAAACCAAAGGGTCTCGGGTTCCATTCCCGGTCCAGGGCACGCACCTTGGTTGCAGGTCGGGGCACATGCAGGAAGCAACCAATCGACGTGTCTCTCTCTCACAAATCAACGGGGGGAAAAAAGGATTAAGAAAGAGAAAAAATGAAGCACTCACTTCTTCATTGACAAATTTCCACTCCTGCTTCAGTTCTTCACACCACATCTCCCATTCTTTAGCAACTTCCAGCAAACTCAGCCATTTCTCCCACAGAGCCCACACGGTTCTGAGCAAACCTATGCCGTCACTATCTGTGAATGTGGGTCTCAGGTGTCTGAGGACCTGTCGTAGTTTCATAAACTTTTCTTTAATTGACATAAGATTTGACACCAAGGCCTTAGGAAAGAAAAGGGATAAGAAGAATTTAATGTCTATTGATCTTTCTGAACGTTACGAATTTTTTAAAATCTTGAATAGCAAATGATTTTACATCATCCACAAGCATTTTGTGATCAATTTTTTAGTCCTTTTGAAAGCCAGTTTGAGACAGATGAGAATTACCTATGTATTATTGTACTGCACTATGTGAATTTGAAACTATGGGCACAAACAATGACCCATAAGGCAATTTTCCCAAGTAAGATATGCTTTTAAAGGTTAAAGATCCTAAAAGTTCACTTTGTTATTATACTGTAATTCTCATCTTTTACTAGGAAGTTAATTTGCACAATACACTGTATCAACCACCAAGGCTTTAGTTCGGGTTTTTTGGTTTTTGTGTTTTGTTTGGGGATGGATAGTAAGCACAGACTATTCAGAATGTTCTCATCCAAATCCTAATAACATAATACCATAGACTCTAACAGATGACAGTAAGCAAAAACTAAAATTGCTGAGGAGAGCATATAAGAAGTAACCGGAATCTAACACTTGTGACAACAGCATTAAATTCCATGTCATCCGTCCAGCAAGGTCCTACAAAATAATATGAAGGGTCAAGCTTTAGAAAAAGTGAGCAATAAGGACAGGATGCCACTCAGGAGAGGACTTTTCTGTGAACCCAACTACGGATTAAGACTCAGAACCATTGCTTCATTTTTCCCCCTTGGCTTTTGGTTGGAAGAATTTTCTTGAGTTTGGTACGGTACAAGTCAGGTTGAAGCTTGCCGTGGGGCGTCACAGAGCCACGTTCCCTGCTGCCTCCACCAGCTTTCTGCCCCTTTTTTGTACCCAGTCTTCCTGGAGATTTGCAAATACTGTTACCTTGCTCTGTTCCGAGCATTCTAAAGCTTCTTTGTAGGACACTGGCAGCGGGGACATGGACTGCGCAAGAACTGCTTCCATTCGGCGGAGGTCAGTGCCAATCTTCTCTTCAAGTTTCCCGTAGCATTTGTAATTCTCGAGACACCTAGTGAGTTAGGGGGGAAAGTGATATACATTAAATTCTATTTAGTACCATATATTCTGAACATCCTAGGGTAAATTTGAACACTTAATAAAAAAACAGAATGTAATTCTCTTTTTTGTTATTCAGGGGATTTCAAAAAATTTTCATCATCTACCTTCTCCTCACGGGGACCTACATAAGACTTTAAAACTGAAAACTTTAACAGGCAGGTAAGACTGATCTCAAAACACCTAAATTGGAAAACTGTATTTTTCAGCACTGCTAATGAAGTGTAACTTGATACAATTCTTGTAGAAAACCATTTAGTCTTTAAAATGTCCATATCTTTTGACCATTAATTTGACTTTTATAAGTTATCTTAAGGAATTAATCCCAATCCAGTATAAGAAATTTATCCTGAATTTACTTTTGCTTATTAAGTAAAAAATTTTTTACTTATTAGACTATTAACTAAAATGGCAAAATTGAAACACACCCTATGTGTAACAAAAGATAAAGCTGAGTAAATTACAACAATCTATTTTATAAAATATCATATAGAAATTCTAATTGCTTTTATAGAGCTTTTGTTACAATAAGAAAAAGAGCTCATGTTATAAAGTTAAAGGCAGCATATTTTTATACAGCATAATGCTGTGATATATTAAAAACACTATGAATAAAATTATGTGTACAAAATAGATACAGCCTGCATTCCCCACTGAAGACAATTAAAAATTCAAGTATCAAGTATTTTTTAAATTCTTAAAACACAATAATAAACTGGGAAGAAATTAAGAAATATTTAGAGGCTCTGCACTAAGTAAAAGTGGAAATATAGAGAATAAGCTAAATTGTAGGGCTGTTTTCACTTTGAAGTTATTTGCTGCAGTTTAGTTTTATTGACCTTCTCCTGGAATGCTGGAGACAGAGGATAAAGCCTGTAAAGACATTTATAACACATACAACCACAAAAGTCCAACCTCCAAAATATAGAATAAATCCATACTAATCAAAAAGAAAAAGATGGACAACCTTATAAAAATTGGGTAAAGGCTTGAATAAGTATTTCTCAGAAGAAGAAACATGAGTAACCAAGAAATATTTTTTTAAAAAGAGGCTCAAATTCATTAGCAATAATAGAGATGCAAACAAAAAACCACAATAAAATACCCCTTCTCACCCATCAGAAGGCAAAATTTAAATCCCACAACATCAAGTGTTGGCAAGGATATAGGACAATTGTAACACAGATATGCTATTAGATAAACTAAAAAAAAATGAATTAAATCATATGGAATTAAAATGTAAGGTGTGCGACCCAGCAACCACAACCCACAGGGAGACCTTGCATTTAAAAATGTTCCTGGTAGAACTTTTGTAAATGCAAAAGCTAGAAACAACCCAAATGCTTATCAGTAGCTGGGTGACTAAATTTTACTACAGACAAGATCATGAATAAACTTCAGGATCATAATGATGATTTTGAAGTCACAGAAGAATACACATGCATGAAAATGGAATACAAATACATAGTAAAAACATTTTAAAGGGCAAAGAAATGATGAAATATTTAGGATAAAGATTACTTCTGTAACTTCTGAGAGGAGCGGGAAGAAGCACGCAAGAGAATCAAAAAGTCATGATGATTATCTTTGAACCTCTGGGTACAAGGCTGTTTACCATTATTCTTTATACCATATGCAGACTTTTATAAACATTCTGTTTTATGTACTCAATATTAAATAAAAAATATAAAATACAGTAAAATATTTGTTACGGTTTTCTGTAGATAGTATTTTTTTTTAACTTTTCCATATTTTCCAAATGATTTCTGCGTACACGTTTACTGTAAAGAAATCTATATTTTATGTTCTTAAAGCATTACAAAGAAGTACCCACCTTTCTATTTCCGCTTCCTTTACTCTGACTGCCTCCCTCAGGGCTGAGTTCTTAGAAACCAATTCCTGCAAAGTGCACTGAAGTTGTCCTTGGGCGGCAGGGCTGGCGATGGCACCCAATTTCTCACTGAGGCTCTGGATGTCTGTTATTGTGGATTCCAATTCCTCCTGTTTCCCGTGAGGCATCTCCAGTGATTCTTCTGGATGATCCAGGTCTACTCTATGGGATGCAACAAAGGCTTCAAGGGCAGCAACCACCCCCATCGCCCTGGGGACTGCCTCACTGTAGCGGGTCATATTTTCATGAGCATCATTCAAGACATTCTGGTGAAAAGGAGATTAAATGCTATGACAAAACTGTCAGACATCTGGGACTTCTGTCATTCTTTGACTCATAATATATACCCTTGGGTCTTATAAGAGTTAGCATCTCCTACTTTTAGTTTGACAAGTATGTAAAAATCCTATATAATAAAAGGCTAATATGCAAAATGACTGAACGGTGGAACGACTGGTCACTATGATGCATGCTGACCACTAGGGGGCAGACGCTCAATGAAGGAGCTGCCCCCGGTGGTCAGTGCACTCCCACATGGGGAACGCCACTCAGCCAGAAGTCGGCTCACGGCTGGGGAGTGCAGCAGCAGCGGTGGTGGTGGTGGTGGTGGTGGTGGCGGGAGCCTCTCCCGCCTCTGCAGCAGGGACATCCCCACAAAGGGCTCCCAGATTGCAAGAGGGTGCAGGCTGGGCTGAAGGACGCCCCCCCCCCCCCCACGTGCACAAATTTTGTGCATCGGGCCTCTAGTGTTTACATAAAAAAAAACAACTGTTTCCAGATTTGCTAAGGAAACTGAATCTAAATTCAAAAATAAACCTCATGAATCATGTCTAATAATATATGTTCCTGCTCTTATATTAGACATGAATTAAACAATGGAATAAACTAAATGTATAGAACCTTAATCAATACTTGTGAAAAAAAGATGAAAAGAAAGTAAACAAAGAACCCCAGACCGCTTGTGTTTTTAAATGAATAGTTATGCCACTAACTTTAGTTTTGAGAATCTCACTTTATGTCTTCTCATTGAAATAAATAACTTTAAAGGTCCCTTCCAGTCCAGCACTAATCATATGATTTGGGGGATTCATGTACCTTGTTTCTGGAAAATGCATTAAATCAAGTGGAGAAGGATATAGAGAACAGACTTGTGGTTGTCAGAGGTGCGGGGTGGGGGGTTGAAATGAGCAAAGCAGGGGTCAAAAGCTATAAACTTCCAGTTACAACATAAGTTGTGGGATGTAATGTATAGCATAGCCACTCTAGTTACCAATACTGTGTTGCATATTTGAAATTGCTAAGAGAGTAGATCTTATAAATGCTCATCACAAGAAAAAAATGTAACTATGTGGTGATAGCTGTTAACTAGACTTACTGTTAACAATATGTACAAATACAGAATATGTTATACACACGAAACTAATACATGTCAATTATACCTCAATAAAAAAATTAAGTAGAAAAGTACTCTCAATTGGCTCTACATTTGCTAGGTACCAATTTAAAGTACATATTCGAGTTCATAATATGACTTTTCATTTCTAAAGAATTTATACCTATCAAAGTAGTGCAAATATATTACCTAATAACTCTTTGAATTATAAAAGGGAGTTAAGTTCCGTATCCTATAAATTTAATGTGACAATTCTGAAAACACAGTAAAAGGTATTATATTAAGCAGTGTGTTCCAATGATGCCTAAGCCATCTACTCTATTAATGCAGGAAAGGAGGGGGTATGCTGGGATCACTCTGCAACAGAGGTCAGCAAACTTTTCATGTAAAGGGTTGGACTAAATATATGAGGCTTTGCCGGCCATTCATAATAAAAAAGTGTAATATGCTAATTAGACCAGATGACCTTCTGGACGAAGCCGGGGCTACGAGGAAAGCCTGGGTCCTGGGTGCCAGAGAAAAGCCGGTGCCGGCAGCCGGGGGAAGGAAGGCCTACTCTTGCATGAATTTTGTGCACTGGGCCTCTAGTCTGGACTATAACAGCTATTCAGTCCTTTGGTTGTAGCACAGAAGCAGCCACAGACAATCCATAAAGGAATGGGGCAGGGCTATGCTCCAATGAAACTTGATTTACAAAATCAGACACTGTGGGCAGATTTGGCACGTGAGCCTTAATTTGATGACTCGCGCTCTAAACCCAGACAGATCTCAAGTTGATTCCTGGTTCTGTAATAAGGCCCTGAGAAAAGTCTTGATGTTTCTGAAGTTCAATTTCCTGATTTTAAAATGGGGTCAATAATAGGGCCCACTTCACAGAGTTGCTGTGATGAATAAAGGTAAATGTTCAGTACATTGCAAGTTCTAAGTAAATGTTATTATTATTTGTGTTCTCTTCTCCACACCATATTTCTCCCACCCTGCCCTATTAGTTCCAGAACACACACACACAAAAAAAACTTTGTTCTGAGCAACAGAGGTTATTAGGGATATAGAAATAAAGGTGTCAAACTTGTCTTTTCCAAATGATAAGGCGTTGTATGTAGATGTAGGAGGAGTCGGGATTACAAACTGGCTCTTAGCAAATGGCTATTCTCCTGTGGAGAATTTGCCTGTAAAATTTCTAACTTCTTGAGACGTGGAGATATCAACTGAAGCAAAACATAAAATAAAAATAGATGCATTAACCACCTAATTTTAAAGAAACTTACTGTGCGCATATCAATGCTTGCATTAAGCTGAACGTGCAGCTCTTCAATGTCACGTAATTTTGTCTCCACATCACTAGCTTCAGAAGAGGTTTTCTCTCTTTGCTTCTCAATAACAGTTACCCCTTTAATGCTACACATTTCTGCCTGAACTTGTTCTTGAAACGCTTCGCAATTATCCATTTCCTTTTGAATATGTTCAATTTTCAAATTTATCAGTAAAGGCTGCTGTAACTGAGATTTTATCTGGTTCAAAACATGGAAGGAATTTTCTAGTTTCTCCTGAAAACTCTTTTCATTCATTTCTTTTGGTTGGGATTCTAGTACTATATTCTGGAGAACCTTCCGCAACTTATCATTTTCTTCTGCAAACAGCTTTGTTTGTAGTAGCTCTTCCTCTTTGAAGGAGTCATCAAAGGCCTTATTTTCACTTAATTTCTTTACAATCTCATGATACAAGCACATGGCTCTCTCGATTCGCTGATTCAAAATTTGAGCCCCGAGCAGACGGCTTTCTGGAGAAGTAGGAGGGGTTTTTAGGACTGCTTCGGCCCTTTCCTTAATTTGCAAATCCATCGCCCTCAATTTACTTAGCGATGCTTGGTATCTGCCATATTCTGCCATAAATGTGTCCAACTGCTTAATTTTTCCGTCGAGTTCTCTCTCTTTTTCAAATACTTGGGACTGTAACATGTCAAGCTGGGAGCAATCCCAGTGGAGTCCCAGGGAGTCAAAGGCTTCTTTGAGTCTCAGTGCTTGCCGGATGCTGGACTGAACGCCCCGGAGGCGCCCGAGGAGGCCACGGAGCTCCCCTTTCACACCCTCGCTCACTTCTTGACTCAGGAGCAGCTCGTTGTGCTGTATGCTATCAAGCTCCTTCTGAAGCGCAGATGTCTGCTCCTGGAATTCTCTGGAAAATTGCATCTTGTGTCCTACTTCACTACATTTATGCTGAATGAATCTTTGTGTTCTGCTGGCTCTCGTCTCCAGACTTTTCAACTGATCGTCCAGAAACAACCTTTCAAACACACTGAGGTCCTTACAGAGGCGCGTGAGCTCCTGAAGATGCGCCGAGAGTCCACTGGCGATTTCTTGCAATTCCCCCTGAGACGCCGTCAGCGCCACGTGCTGATGCTCCAGGTCCGCTTCGGTGGATGCTGTTCCCACTTGGGGAATTATCCGTGTTTCCTTTCCTTGAAGTGACAGCTGAACTTTCCCTATTTCTGCAAGAAATGTGCTTCTTTCTTCCAATTTACGTTCCAACAGCTGCGATCTTTGAGTGGATTTCAAAACGAGCCTTTGGCACTGATCTTGTAAGTCCTGGAGGAGGCTATCCAGTTCCTCGCGCTCGCCTGCGGTCAAGTTAGGGATGTTGTCCTGCACCTCTTCGGCCAGCGCCTCCACGGCCCGCTGCTGACCCAGAATGCCATCGTGCCTCACTTTGCATTTTCGGATCTGGGAAAGGATGCCGTCTGGTAGCAGGGAAATGGAGGAAACGAGCTCACCTAACTGGTTCTTCACCCATAAGGTCGTCTCTTTCACCTTGTTCCTTATCTCACTCTTCCTGATCTCACTGTCCACCTCTATGTTTAATGGCTCTGATGCTTCCAACTGCATCTGCAAATTATTTATCGCATCTTCCAAAATCTTCTTTTCCTTCTCTCCCCAAATCCTCTTCATCTGAAGTTCAGCTCTCGCCTTTAAAGCAGAAAATCTATGCTTGACAGCCTGGAGTTCAGTAGCCAAGGCAACCGTGCCTGTGTCCCTTTCCTGTCCTTCCGGGGAGCCCAGCCTCAACCGGAGGCGCTGGTGCTGCTGCTGCAGAGAGAGGCCCAGCTCCTGGATCTCGCTCATGAGAGACGTCAGTTCCTCCTGCTCCATCTCGTGCTGAGAGTACTTCCTGTGAACCAGTTGTCCTACTTGTTTCCACCCCTGTTCAAGCTGCCGGACCTGGCTTTCCAACAGCTTCTGATCCATGTCACTCAGAGAGTTTGATATATTTTCCCATTCAATTTTCAACTCGCTTAAGGAATCTTTCTCTCTTTCTATTGATGCCAGCAATTTTTGAATTTTGGCCACATAGGTTGCACTGTCCAGTGATCCCCTATAAAAAAGAAGAAAAATGAAGCTTGTTAACATTTCTTATAAATCAACCTGAGGTTAGATGTCATCTAAAGAAATCAGTTCTGTTTTGAATTCACAGAAGAAAAGGATAGATTGTCTATAAGAGCATTCTGTCTTTAAAGTAAAATCAGGATCTTGGCTTTCAATCAGTTTGTGAGGGTTCATTTACAAAATGAGCATCATAACTATGTAGAACCACAGGAAAAGAGTGAAGAGTGAAGGGAACAATATATGTGAAAGTACTCTGTACAGTCTTTGCATAAAGTATTTTTTAATAATGAAAAAATTGTTTACACATTAAAACTATATCTAGTACCATTTACCATCATTTTCAAAGCCAAAAGGAGTGTATTTGTTTTCAACGAAACCAATACAATACATATATGTTAAATATGTTCCAAACAATTTACACCAATTATGCTGACACTAAATAATTATACACATTAATGTTTTCACCCCCATAGTTTAGAATAAATTCTTGACCAAAAGAATACTGAGCCCGACCAGCATGGCTCAGCAGTTGAGCATCAACCTATGAACCAGGAGGTCACGGTTCAATTCCCAGTCAGGGCACATGCCTTGCTGGCTTGATCACTAGTGTGGGGTGTGCAGGAGGCAGCCAATTAATGATTCTCTCTCATCAATGATGTTTCTATCTCTCTCTCCATTTACCTTCTTCTCTAAAATCAATTTAAAAAATTTTTTTAAAGAATACTGAATTCTACAGAACTTTAACATATTTTGCAGGTATTTTCAGTGTGAATTAGACATTAAACAAGTTAATATAATTTAATTATAAAATTAATATAATTAATATACTTTTTTTTTGCATGAAACCAACAAAGTTTTCTTCAATGGCTTCCATATGGAATGAATTTCCACACGTAGTATTAAAATCATATTCTTTGTCGTATAAAGTCTTAAAACCTTGGGCCTGCCCTGACCGGCGTGGGTCAGTGGTTGGAGCAACAGCCCATGTACCAAAGGGTCATGGGTTCAAGTCTCAGTGAAGGACACGTAACTCTGTTGCAGGTTCGATCCCGCATCCCAACTGTGGCACGTAAGGGGGCAACCAATCGATGTCTCTCTCTCACATCAATGTTTGTCTCTCTTTCTCTCCCTTCTCCCTACTCCTTTCCACTCTCTAAAAAAGCAATGGAAAAAATATATCCTGTGAGGATATAGTAACAAAAAAATTAAAAACAAACAAACAAACAAAAACCACCTGGGGGCCTGTTCAGGGTAATAGAACCTGTGTTTGAATAAAATGAACTCAAGTCCTAAATTCTTACACTTACACTTTGAGACTTTCCTTCTCTGTCAACAAGACTTTCAGCGAGGATTCGATTGCGGCAAGGTGTTCCTGAAAATCCTGAAGAAGACAATACTGGCGTTCTTTGTTTTTCTTCAAAGTAGCAAGTGCCTGAAGCAGATTGCCCAAGTGCTGCGCTGAATTCCTTGGACTGTGGAGAGCCAAGGCACTGGTTTCTGTTGTGTTGAGATATTCAGTTTGTTCCAGGGGTTCAATGGCTGCTTTCCTTGCTTCCAATTGGGTATATAATTCCTAAAAAACAAGTCAAGGAAATCAGTAAGTATACACTCACTTATTCACTCATTCATTCATTCATTTTCTTTCCCATCTTCTTTCCTTCCAATAACGCACTCTATCCCAAGATGTTTTAAAGATTTGTACACAGAGAAAGTTAAGTCCTGATGTTTAAAAGGGTTTTTTCTCTTGAATTATGCTAAAATCTAGACTCAAACCCACCATGGGTCTAGCATTTAATAGCAATTCGATCACCCCATTGTGTTAAAAGGTTCTGCAATGTTGAAAGGAAGATTTATCTTATTTTTATTATTTACATACATTACCCCTTCTCCTGTCTTAGATACATGTTTTCTACTATAGAAACTTGGTTAAAATTGTAGGGGCATTTTAAGAAACATGGCCATGTTTTGCCCTATTAGATTATTTTACATAGCTATTAGTACATAAATACATAAACAAAGCTTTGTAAACAGAGCTGTAAAAACAAAGAAACAGTACCCCCCATGATGTTGATAATTAGAAAAATAAAAGGAATTTGTCAGAATCTGAAGAATACATATGACTGAGAAAAGGAATGATAACAAGTCAGAATCTCTGCATTTTGTTACTGAATAAGTAAGTTTTTAGGAACTTTGTGAAACAGAAAGAACACTAATGTTCATTAAACTCTTCCACTTTTTAAATGGGAAAATTTATAAAACTTACTGATTAGTACATAATTATAGAGTTACCAAATTGATCATCAGGCAAAGGTTAAATACGACTTTTCACTCTGTGCAAGCAAGTTTTTGGTAATTACAATATATTGTATTGCACTGGATAAATAATGCAATCATGTTGTCAGTGTTTTTCTTGTTTCCGTACCTCTATCTCTTTTAATTGTTCATTTCTTAACATGACATCTAATTCTAAAGGTTGATTTTGCAGCTCATTGACTTTCTGCTCATCTTCAGTGTTTTTCATGCTTTCTTGAACATCAAGAGAAAGTTGTTTTGACAAAAGCATCTCCACAGCTGAATTCTGAAAACATAAAAAGATTAATTGCTGAACAGTCTACCTTCCAAATAAATAACTTTTCTTTTTCTTGATGAAAGCATGGCAGTTTCTTCTGTTAACTCAAAGACTTTTTATTCTTTTTTTTTGAAACAAAGACTTTTTTAAAAAGTATATTTGAGCACTATCTAAGATAATTTTTCCATGCAATATTTAATGCGGATATCAGTATCCCAAGAAAAATTAAACTTTTTTGACATTACAGTATAGAATTTAACAATGCTCAATTGTATACAGAGGTATAATCTATATATTCCAAGAAAGAAAACAGATATAGAAAAAAGAAAAAAGTTCCAAAGTTTATACTTAGTATTCAAAAGGATGTGGAGGACTGGGCAAATAATAGGCATTCAATGTTACCTATTGATAGTTTAAAGTAATAACTGGGTAAACAGGAAACACCAAGACTTCACGATATTAAGTATGCCTTATATCAACTAGAAGTAAGAATTTCACAGCTTGAGTAAGGCAGAACAGGTTATATATATGGAGTAATTTAATCTTTTCTGAAAGCTCTAAGAACTTAAGATTCTCAATAGGGCAGAGGAGCGAGCGTCTGCATTCATTTATTCATTTTGTAAACAAATATTTGTTGAGCACGTACATGTAGGCACCATATGACAGTAATTTTAAAGATTTCCATCACTTTGCTAAGGTGTAAGTTTTTATTTTCAGGTTACTTGATAAATGAAATACCATTTAATTCTTCTATATACTTTTATGTCAGTAAAATATTTGAGGTTTCAAGTCTATCAAACAAAGCTGATTTGTTGTCTTAAAAATACTGCCTAGGCAATGGTGTAAGATGTTAACAACAGGGGCCTGGGTAAAGGACACCTGGGAATTTTCGGTACTATCTTTGCAACTTTTCTGTCAATGTGAAACTATTCTAAAATGAAAAGTTTATTTAAATAAAACAGATACCTTCTGGAACGTCACCAATACTAACTGGTTAAAAAAAAAAAATTCCCCTGACCAGTGTTACTTGTTTTGAAGTACTTAGTTAGCACTTAGCACAAGTCACTTCTTTAATATGGCTTCAAATGATTGAAACTTCGGCAATTCCCTCCAGTTCAACAATTCATTGTGGCTTATCTCACGGGGAAATACCTGGGAAGCTGTGAGAGGAAAGGGGAGGCGCCTCACCCCAAGCTTCATTGGCCAGTGGGGCTCTTTGCCACAAGCCACAGTATAGGAGGTGGACAGATGCTTGCCTCTTTCCCACCTGATGGTTACTATTACTTAAGAGTATCCCCACACTCCACAGGTGAACAAGAGCTAAAGGCCTAGCCCTAGACCAGCGGTTCTCAACCTGTGGGTTGCAACCCTTTGGGGGTCGAACGACCCTTTCACAGGGGTCGCCTAAGACCATCGGAAAACACATATATAATTACATATTGTTTTTGTGATGAATCACTATGCTTTAATTATGTTCAATTTGTAACAATGAAAATACATATTGCATATCAGATATTTACATTACGATTCATAACAGTAGCAAAATTACAGTTATGAAGTAGCAACAAAAATAATTTTATGATTGGGGGTCACAACATGAGGAACTGTATTTAAAGGGTCGCAGCATTAGGAAGGTTGAGAACCACTGCAGACTCTAAGAAAACTTGACTTCTAATTATCTGAGAATTCACAGCCCTTGGTCTCTCTTACCTGGGGGGCAAGTGATGAGAACTAGTAACACTTGTAACATGTCATTTGTAATATTCCCTTAGTGGTCAGAGAGAGCATTCTGAAAACCGACATTACCCCAATGCTCCTGGAATGTCTCTTTTTTAAACAAAACTACGATTAACATACACTTAAGACAAAATATAACTTTTAAACAGTGTAATAAGTATACATACATATTGATCCTCTGATCATAAATGGAATTTTCAAAGTTAATAATAAATGTAGAGTGGAAAATTACCATTCTAGCAAAAGACTGGTTGAGCTATATAGCCAACTATGTTTACTTTTTAAAAAAATTTTTAAATCTTTTCATCCACATATCTTTCCTTAGAGTTTGGCCTGTTTGGAAAAGAATAGGAGGTAAGATGAATATCATTAACTCTCCTTAAGGACAGGACCATGACATTTTCATCTTTATATCCATTAAGTCACGAAGGAAACATTTTTAGTTTAACACTTAAAATATTGAGTTTTAAACAACTGAGCCCTGTCTCTGGCTTAGCAAACGTATCAGCATCCCAAAGAGGTTAAGTCCATAACAGCTTCACTCTCCCTTTTCCCATTCGGGGCAATGGTCCCACGGCCATAATAATTCTATGACAGTGATGAGCCCAAAACTCTCACTTGTAACCTGCCAACCACAGTGGGACAGTGTCATACAAGCTCTCCAGGATATATGTCTTCATTCTTTAAAGCATTTCAATATAAAGTAGCGAGAGCCAATTCTAAGCACAAGCATCCATCAGCACCATTAGAGACAAAACGGAAAGGCAGATCACCATAGTCTCAGAGGCTGCCTCTTAGCTCAGCATAATGTCTAACATGTTCATGTGACCTGTAAAGCACTCGTGACTCAGCCGGTCTCGCCTACCTCTCAGGCCTCAAGCAGCCCCCACCTTCTATCCAGTGGCTTTACTTCAGTCTCTGACTGCTCATGCTCTCTCCCACCACAAGAGCAAATTCTACATTTTCTGTCAAGAATGGCCCACACCCAGCCCTGAGCTCGGTTAACTCGGGTCTCAGTTCAAATGTTGTTTCCTTAGAGAAACTCTCTCTGACTACAGTTCAGGTCTGACTCGTTTATTAGAGACGATCATGGAACCGGGCTCCCTCCTTTAGTTCCTGTAATTAGTCTCTCATTAGTTAATTAGTTGACTAATGTATGTCTCCTCCTCTAGACCAGAAGCCCTCTGAGAATAAAGAACATGTCTATTTTTGCTTACCACAGAACTCTCACTGACTGTTCAATAAATTTTTACTTAAAGGATGTATAGATGAAGTCATATTAATGAAAGAAAAAGATAATTTCATTCAGTCTTCGACTGTCAAGATTAACAATTTGTGAGCTGAGAACAGAGGAGGTTTAAATAAAAATATATTTAAAAAATAAAAATCATTATTGGATGATGACCTTTATGTAGGCTTCAACAAATCCTATTGAATTTTTGGAGGGCAAAGCCAAAATGGGCCTAAGAAGCTAATTTTAAGGTTATTAAACAACTCCCTTTAGCAACATCATGTATTCGGATAGAAAGTCCTCAGTATTCTTCCTTTTTTAAACTTAATTACTGCTGTTTAAATTCTGTTAAGAGTTTCTTTTACAGATACAACATCAAGAGTCTCACCTACAGGGCCCTGAATCCTTGAAGATGTATTTCCTTAGCACTAACACTGGCATTTGAAAGTCTTCATGGACAGAGAGATGTCCTGTTGCCATTTATTCTTGTGTAAACATTTCTAAAAAACCCTATCGGTGCCTCTAACCCACCATGCATTTCTGTTCCAGGAAGGCCACGGAAGTGCACGTTCTCTTCACTCCTGGTGCTGAGAACTCACACCTGCATGTCTAACCTTTGCGTGTCCCACTGGACCTGGACTGCGAGACACTGCCTATCAGGGAGACCCTTTCAAATACAGTTTCCTAGGTGGCTCTTTGGGCCCTTTCCGTTTTCATCTTTTAACCGATGAGAAAGCACTTCAAGAGCCACAGGAAAATGTACCCATTTGTTTAGAATGAAAACAAAACAACATTCTTCTTCCTTCTCCCCAGGGAAAATCAGGAGCCTGCGTGTTGCCATTCTCACACCAAATGATCTGACAACATTTAAAAACACATCTGCAGTATAGGGTTAACATACAAAGAAAAAGAAAGGAATCCAGCTTTTCAAACAGTCTCTGATTTCATTAGAAAATCAACCAAAAAAAAAAAAATAGGACTCTTGAGTTTTTTTCCTAAAAAAATGGGTAAAGCACATTTTCTTTTCATTTGCCTTTTCTAATTTGCCTTTGTGCTCTTGACCCAAGAAACCATATCTGATTACACACCAGAGAGAATAATAAACCTAAATGGATGACTGGCATTTTAACAGACTGAACAGGAATATTTCACCACTGAAATCTTGGACAGTTTTCTAAGGGCTCTCTTTACAAGTGGGCAACATAAATCGCCAGCACATGGAGGGCTTAATTATGAAATCAGAAGGCTTGATGCACGACCCTCTTTTCAAATCCCACACCTCTTCATCCTCAGACGCGATGGCTCAGAGATGCAATCACAAGCACTTACCTTGTTTGTTTCCAAGTCTTCCTCCAACTTTTCCACTGCAGCGGAGCCCTGAGTGGACTCCTGCACATCAGAAGTGACCTGCTTCTCTCTGCCGGGCAGAGGAAACTTCTCTTTCTTTCCTGTGGAGCATTTTGATTTGAGAATGCTGTTGAGATAATTTTCCACCTCCTGCTTAGCAGATTCAAGCCTGTGTTCCAAATCTTTTTGTTTACACTTAAGTGATTTTATATCCTCTTTAATAATCTTCTGTCCCGCTGAAGATGTATTTTGCTCGATGGATTTTGCTAAGCCTAAAATCTTCTCTAATGGGCCATCTTGTAAACGGAGTCTATTCTCTAGTTCCTGTGAGTGGAGAAAAAGATTGTCACAAGAAGTATCTGTTCAATTGTCACAAGAGTTCATTGACTTTTGTAAATCACAGCGTATTCTGTTTCACTAGTGGGAAGTATAAAAAACTTAACTCATGTCACAAAGAAGAAACTTTGGGTACAATTTAAACCAGGGTAGCATCCCAGATCAAATTCTCAAACACATTTTATACGTAACTAAAAACGTATAAGATGTAACAAATGTTCGCAACACAGTCCCTGGGATATTAGAGGCAGTCAATACATATTTGTTGAGTATATACTTAGTTCAAGATACAGCCTTTTGACATCATCAAAACACTAAATAATAATTGTCTACTACTTGCAAAACATTGAAAAAAATCATTTAGAAGGTGCCCGTGTGAATCTAGTGTTAATATTTAAAATTCCGAGCAAAGCTTATTAAATCAATCTTTCTAGTACAATGTCTTAGACATAGTGGGAGCTCAATCAACATTTAGTAAATGTATGCATGAATGAAGGGGGCTAGTTTGAGAACACTAGACTCAAAAGTCATTTGAGGTTCTATATCTGGTAGTGATGTTCCACTGAAATAGAATAAGGCTTAAAGTTACTAGGTGAACAACGTAGGATTTATTAGTCACTACCTTAATAGATCAACCCAAAAACTGTTCATTCATTCAACTAACAGCAAGTATATGTAGGTTCTGAAGTTACATAGATGACATAGAATCCAGTCCCTTCATGTTCCTATAGTCCAGTCAGGGAGACACAGATGTAAATAGACAATTGTAATGGAATGTGAAAAGATCTATGCTAACCAATATGTACAGACCACTGAAACATTTTTACACGGAAAGGAGGAGTTCCAGATTTGGATTTTAGAGAGATCCGAGAAGGTACATTCGAGAGGGTACCATGCGGGCAGGGAGCCCCTTCAGAAGTCTAATGAAGAGACTGTGAGATGAGGACCTGTTGTAAAGAAGCAAGAATGGGGGCATAAGGGGAGCGGCAAATTGTAGAGATATACCAGAGATGAAAGAGACAACACTTGATGTCTGACTAGACTGGGAGTTCAGAAACCCAGGTTTCTGACTTGAAAGCCTGGAGAGGTGGTGGAGATATTCATGGAGTCCAAGAATATAGTAGGCAAAGCAGGTTCACTGGTAGAGAGGCCCCCGGAGACGGAGAAAGGGAAGAAGATGAGGTAAGTTTTGTATATGCTTAACTACAAATAACTGAGACAACCAACTAGAGATGTTTAGTGGAGAGTTAGGAAAAGCGCTCACCTGACTAGGGTCAGAGACTCCAGGTGTAGCCCCCACTCTGTCATTTAACTTGGGTGACTTTGTAAGTCCCTCAGCTTGCCACAAATCAGCTAATTATGTATAAGTTGAGGGGTCGGAACTTGGCCCCTGTGGTTCCTTCTATGTATAGCAAAAGTCTGCATTTTAGGTTTTCAACAGGAGCCCGAGCTCTTCTGGGGGAGGCTTCGGTCTTATTTTTCTCATATCCGTGGCACTCAAACAGTGCCCTGGACATGACGAAGCCTCGAGAGTTTGTCAAATTATCACAGGTAAAGGGGGAGGCCGACTTGCCTTAATGGCAGGCCATTCTGGAGGAAAAGTCTGGCTGGATTCTCAGGTCTCTAAAAGGAAGAGACGGGACATTCGCAAGCTCATGCCAGCAGTGCTGCCCTGAGACTCACCCCTGAAATCTCCCAGTCAAGGAACTGTGGAAGGAGGAGCTGAGAAATGCATCCAGAAGACACCACGTGGGCCTGTTTTTGTTGGCTGTGCAAACAGTGAGAATCCCAGGAATTTGTTTTGAGAATGCGGGTAAAGGGCTGCAAGGCTAGGTGGTGTTGGAGTTAGCATGAGAATTTTGGAAGCCCTACTGGGAGAGGGCTCTAATATAAGTCCTCGAGTCTAAAATTTAATAAAAATTACACAACTTCAGCCCTGGCTGGTTTGGTTCAGTGGATAGAGCCTCACCCTGCGGACTGAAGGGTCCCAGGTTCGATTCCGGTCAAGGGCACATGCCTGGATTGCAGGCTTAATCCCCAGTGAGGGACATGCAGGAGGCAGCCAATCCATGATTCTCTCTTATCATTGATGTTTCTATCTCTCC
>NW_005366214.1:1028295-1050056 GCF_000412655.1 Myotis brandtii
TAATTACACAACTTCTATCCACCCATGATGAAGAATGCAAAACTGAAAAATTTCCCCCTGTGTCTTGCATTAGCTGCCTCCTTGGACTAGCCAGTCTCTCCCAGGATCAGTGTTGTCTCTGAAACAAAAATCTCCAGAAGCTACAGATTGGTCATGGGTGGAATCATCCCCGAGGGTCCTGCTAACATGGATTATAAGAGGATTTATTTACTACAGAAAGAATGTTCCCATTTTCTAATGACTGGTCAGATTTTACTTAGTAGTCATCTGAACAGCACTTGAATTTCAAACCAAAGACACTGATTAGTAAAGTTGTAATTAAGATTGAGTTTTTTAAGTATCTATCATGTCTGGACATTATCTAATACCTGCAGTTCCTGCAGTTTTTCCTCAACTTTTATTGGATCCACAGGCTTGTCAGAAAAACTAACACATTCCTTGGAGATGTTGTCCAATTCGGTATTCAGGTCTGTTATGCAATCCTGGTATGTGTGGTGTTCTTGAACATGGCCTTCCAATTTTTGCACAGAATCCTAAAAACAAAACCATTGACAATGTATGAATTATTTCTCTCTGAGTTTTCTCACTCAGATAATAAATACATTGTTCACAAATACTTGTTTTATAAGGTTTCATCTTGAAACAGGAATATGGCCATAATCGCCCAGAGTTCTTTTAGAGTTTAGTGTTTGAGAAATTTCACTGTAAAACCTCCCTTCTTCCCCCAAAGTGACCCTTTTGAAACCACTTTCTTTCCTTCAGCTTCTTTGCCTTCATTTTATTCTCGAAGACAACTGATTTGTCAAGAGGTTCACAAAATAAAATGCCTACAAATTATATCATCAAATCACAAACATCCATAATAAAGCAGCTCCCTTAATTATCCTTCTTATCAAAACCAAGCACCCACACTTGCAAATGAGACTATACGAGATCATCCTAACCCTTGATTCCTTTTGTAAGATTCAAACTCCAAAACTGTGTTAGGAAAAAGTAATCCTAACTCAAGTGCAAAACCATCTTCAGGTTCTCTTCCTGGAATAAGAAAATAAGGTGACCACACCTAATCAGAAAAGTAGCAACTATTAAGCTAAACCACTTGCAGCCAAGCAGGTATATCTTCAACCCCTCCACAACTCCTCTATCTGTATAAGCAGGATTTCTTAGCCAGGTAATTCCTACATTGAAGCTGGCTTTCAATGTGCAAAGAATTATAAAACACTAGAGGCCCAGTGCATGAAACTCGTGCACGGGTAGGGTCCCTAGACCTGGCCGGCAATCAGGGCCAATCTGCGGGGCAAATGGCGGGGCGATTGGGGGCGGGGGGAGGAGGGGCCTGCCAGTACCTGCCTTGTCTGGCCTGGCTGCGTGCAGCTCCTGCATTGAGCGTCTGCCCCCTGGTGGTCAATGCATGTCATAGCAACCTGTCATTCTACTGGTCGGTCCAGCATTCAGTCTATTTGCATATTAGGCTTTTATTATATAGGATTCTCTTAAGAGAATACACTCCCTCATGGCAAGTTGACATTTCACCTCTTAACTCTTTTACTGCAGATCATGTAGAAAAACACGAGGGAAGGACACTGATAAGGTGGTTTATACAGAATAACAAACACAAGCTATTATGATAAATGATGGATGGATTGATGGATGGATGGATGATACGTGAATAACTGACATGATCACCTTCATAGCGATGCCTAAAAAAATCTTAACTCTTCCTATTCCTGAAGAAGGGAATTTCAATGAGAGAAATAACATCATCATCAATTAATACATGATGGATTCTTCTAGCAAAACTGACTGGTTTGATTCCTTCATCCTTGAGGAGTTAATATTTTTATCTAAAAGTGATGTTACATTTCAAATGCTTTTGGAGCCCTGCAGGGTGGCTCAGTTGCTTAAAGCATCATTCTGATATGCCCAGGTTGCGGGTTCAATCTCTGGTCAGGGCACATACGAGAATCAACCAATGCATGCATAAATAAATGGAACAGCAAATCCATGTTTCTCTCTCTCTCTTTCAGTCTCTCTCTCTCTCCCTAAAATCTATTTTTTTTAAAGTTTTTGGTTTACCAAAAGAACAACAACAAAAAAACAAGGTTCTGTATACAAATCTTACATAATTACAACAATCATTTAAATTTTTATTTTCACCACTTCACCTGTAGTTGTTGAAGAAGACTTTCATGTAGATGCTTTATTTCCAGCCAAGACTCTTCACTGAAGCTGGGGTTTTTAGTGCATTCTAAGAGGTAATTTCCTTGAGATTTTAGCTCCTTTAGCAAGGATGTCAAATCTTGTGCTTTCTGGAGGAATTTCTTATAATTTTTTAACTGAGCTTTCTTCTCCTGCAAACCATGTTGCAGAGCAAAGCCCACTTCTTGTTTCTTCTTTAGTTCTGTGAGCATTAATCTCAGGTCCTCCTTGCTTTCCAAATACTTCTCTCCTTCTAGTAGAAGCTTTTCTTGATGGCTACATTTTAAAAAGTATTTTACAAAGGAAATGACACTTAACAAATGCAATGGCATTTTGCATATTATAATGCAATGCACATTATAATAAAAACATTAGAATAACACTAATATGCATTATTCCTACAGACTTTTTTTGTCAGTATAACTTTGTAAACACTAAGGTTAGCCCCGAAATTATTTGCAGTATTAATGAAAAACTGTTTTTTGTTCCATAACTTGAGAACAAATACTTAATAATTTAGATTTCAAACTATTTTTATTATGTTTAAATATAATTATATTACCTTATGTTTTCTTTCTCACATAACAAATAAGCATTCAGTATACTGGCCAACAAACTAGTTTATTCTGTTTATACCTTGAATTTAGCTTTGATCTGATTGTCTCTTTGAAAAATATAAAATTCACATTTCCATCAAACATTATCATTTAAGATGTGATCTGAATTAAGAGTTTTCACCAGAATTATGTCCAATGACTTCAGACATTTACCAATATCTGCACATGTATGAATCTCATAGAATACATATTTAAAAGCATTAATTTTTCTACCGCAATACCATGCACATACTGAGGTTGTCTGGCGGAAGGGAATTTCAGGGCAGAAGTGGATTTAAAAGTGTAATGACAGATAATGTTAATGTGTTGCCAAGAACCCCACCAGCCAAAGTAAACACTGCCACAGAGCTATGACAGCGTGCTTCCTGTCTGATCCACAGAGCTCCTCCTCTTTGTTTCCGCCTCTCACATTTTGGCTGTCCCTGACCTACTGACTCTTTCTCCAATAGATACTATATCCGAATCCAGGAAGCAGACAAAACATACTTGTTATGGCTTCATTGTGCAATGAAAAGCCACGAGAGTGGTGAAGGCCTGTCCTTTACCTTAGATACGTGTTGGCTAACTGGAGTGTGCTGACCCACTGGCTGTCGATATCAGTTACGGTCTCTGAATCCAATGGAGCCTTGCTGTTCGCAGCCTGACTCCTGATCCTCTGTATTTTAGCGTCCCCTTCAGGCTTTAGTAAAATGATTTCCTGAATGAAATAAAAAAGGTTTTATATTCCCAGTCATATTACTTAAGGACAGTACACAGGATATCTTTTTCTTTGGAAAAATTATATTGAAATGATATTCTAACTGCAGATTAGATTTCAACATCAGCCTTTCATTTCTATATATGCCCAAAAGACAAGATCTCCTTCGCATGAAAAAGGACTGGCTCTCAATAGACATTTGTCAGGTTGATCTGATTGCATTCCCAATTTCCTCTTGATTTTCAACTGTCTTTAAATAAATGATATGCCACAAAAAACCCAAACCCTGCAAACCCACCTTCCTGTCTGCTCCATGATTTATAGGTGGAGAGTTAGGGAACAACCTGAATGAGACATTCTTATACACCCACGATGAGACATGGCGTCCCACAGGACAATGCTGTGTCCCTCCTGTCTCCCCACCATGGCATAATTCATTCCCATTCCCTGCTCTTCTCTTTCCCTCCTTTGCTCGAAGCTATCAAGTTCTTCCCTTCTTGAAACTACTCCAGATTCACATTCTCTGGAAAAACTTTTGGATATAATCCCAAAAGATTCCGATTACTTCATTAAGTCTCACCAACCCTTACAGCTCACTATGGTTAACCAGTCTGTCTCCCCACCATGGCATAATTCATTCCCATTCCCTGCTCTTCTCTTTCCCTCCTTTGCTCGAAGCTATCAAGTTCTTCCCTTCTTGAAACTACTCCAGATTCACATTCTCTGGAAAAACTTTTGGATATAATCCCAAAAGATTCCGATTACTTCATTAAGTCTCACCAACCCTTACAGCTCACTATGGTTAACCATTCCTTCCTTTAACCATGCTCCGCTTACCATGATTTCAATTCTCCCGAGTTTCTCCTAAGCACATGTGCTTCTGTCTCCTGCATTTTAAATTAGCAATAGTTACTGAATCTCCCTTAGATAAAAAGTGAACTGGCCCAGCAGGCGTGGCTCAATGGTTGAGCATCAACCTATGAACCAGGAGGTCACAGTTCAACTTCAATTCCCGGTCAGGGCACATGCCCAGCTTTCGAGCTCAATCCCCAGTGGGAGGTGTGCACTAGGCAGCGGATCAATGATTCTCTCTCATCGTTGATGTTTCTATCCCTTTTCCCCTCTCCCTTCCTCTCTGAAATAAAAAAATATGTTTTTAAAAAAAATAAAAATAAAAAGTGAGTTGAGCCCTAACCGGTTTGGCTCAGTGGATAGAGCGTCAGCCTGCGGACTCAAGGGTCCCAGGCTCGATTCTGGTCAAGGGCATGTACCTTGGTTGCGGGCACATCCCCAGTAGGGAGTGTGCAGGAGGCAGCTGATCGATGTTTCTCTCTCATCGATGTTTCTAACTCTCTATCCCACTCCCTTCCTCTCTGTAAAAAATCAATAAAATATATTTTATATAAAAAAAAAGTGAGTTTAAGGGAGATTGAGATTTCTTGCCCTCCACAATCCACTCAGTACCTAATAACCTTTAAGATCTGTACATATCTACTCTGAAGGAGCTCTTCTCCAGCCTTGCCCTGGACATTGCTGGTGCCCCTGCTGTACTGACGTGTCTTTTTATAGCCGGCGAACTCCCACCTGCCACAGCTCCAACCACTGTCTCCATGTCAATTCCTCTGCACAGTGAAGATGGACAATATGTGGCCACTGCCCTCACAAAGAGAAGATTCACTTTCTCTCTTCCCCCTGCATTAAAATAATTTCAGACCCACCACAACCCTTCTCTGTTGTAAGGTCCGTCACCTGACTGTCTTCAACTTCCACAGCAATTCTATTTTCCAGTAAGAAACAAATCTTGGCCATTTCCCTCTAAATCCTTTCAAAATCAGAGTTCACTCTGACTCCTGAAATTTAGTTTCCCACGGGTATACCTTTATTTTTTGGATTGTTTCCTCAAGTGGCATTTGGCCTTCAGATGAATTCAGAACCATAAGGGACTCTTTAATCCCTGTTATCCAATGAATGACATCTTGTGCAAGATCATTAAAGCTCTGGTCCTTGGCAGGAGGTAGCTTATCCTCTTCCTCAATTTGTCTCAATAATGCCTGGTATCTATCAATCAAATGTGTTGATTCCAGTATTATTTCTTCTTCTTCAGTAAGCCCACATTCCTTCAAAGAGTTGTTCAGCTGGGCCACAGTTTCAAATTCTTCTCTGTAAATTCCAAATGTTACTGAAAGTTTATAGGAGCCACAACACCATGTAAGAAACCATATTCCCAGGAAATACATTTTATGTAAGATCAGTTATACCTCTTTCTAGCTAGAGCTTGGCAAAACAATTCCGTTTTCTCTCCTGATTGTTCCATTTCTTTCCATTTCTCTTCTTGATTAGTCAACCACTTACTCAGGTTTCTGTGGTCATCCTGGAGTCTAAATGAACATGACACATGTTAGAAATAAAATAAGCAACAAATGCTTCTCTGAAGAGAAGGTTGACACGAATCTTGGGATCCAACCAGGTTTTAGTATATATTTTTGTTATTCTTTGGAGAAAATTTAGTTTGTAACATTAAAATCTGAATAATAACAGCTTGTACTACATGGGATTCTATAAGGCAGTGAGCCACACAAATGTATCATAAAGAACAGGAAACAAACAGAAAAGATTTTCAGACTCTCCCCTAAACCTTTGCCATTTTAAGTAATTTGAAGAATTCTCTAAACTTTCATTTTCCTAGAATCAAACAAATTTGAAAGCATGCATTCTGTTTGTGAAATCTGTGTGTACTGTGTATCCCAATGCTAGCTGTACTGAGGCAGAGGACATACACAGGTACCATTAGAAAACATGTTGCTGAGACGTCCCCTCTATTTCCTACCTCAGAAGCTGCTGCAAGTAGTCATCGAGCTCCTTTGCTCGCACCTGGCATACGGACTCCATTTTTTCTAATTCAATTTCTTGATGTATAATCCAACCATTAAGCTCCTGAACACGTGCTTTGGGCAGATGCTTCCTCACACGATTCACTACAGTTTCCACCTGCTGTACTTGACTGCCTCGTCCTTCAAGAGTCAAGAAATCCTAATAATAAAAAAAAAAAGACAAAAAGTCAATTATGTCCTGCTGGCAAGTCTAAGGATGGTCTCTGCCATCCCCACAACACTTTCCAAGCCGGTACATGCACATCCATCTTCTTAACATCCTATTCAAAAGAAGGCCTATGGAGAGACAACGAACTTCAATGGCAAATGATCAAAAGACGACTTCAATTAGTCCTACCATGTGTGTATGCATCTGACTTCCTGGTAATGGAGTCAAGCAGAACAATCAGGTGCCATTGTGAAGGCCAGTAGGAGTTGAGACGGGAAGGCTGCATTTTCTTGCTTTACTGCACTCAACTTCTCCTAAATACTCATCCCTTTCTAGTAACCAATACGTAAAACTACACAGACTTTTTTTCTATTTCACTTTGTCTGAATGAGAATTTTATTTCAATGTTTGTGCTAAAAAGTTTGAGCATCAGTTTTCTAAGGCTCATGCATTGGGTGAAGTTAAAGGCAAAAGAAAAGTCAGAACTTTAAACTAAAAAAATAGAAAGAAAAAAATAGAAAAAAGGCGGTTGTATCAATGAAGAATGGTTTCAAATCAACAGGTCAGAGAACATTAAATGCCATCAATAAGCTGAGAGTACGGCTTATTCTCTTTTTGTTTGTTTTCTATATTTTTATTGATTTCAGAGAGGAAGGGAAATGAGGAGAGAGATAGAAACATCAATGATGAGAGAGAATCATTGATCGACCACCTCCTGCAAGCCCCACATTGGGGATAGAGCCTGAAACCCGGGCGTGTGCCCTGACCAGGAATTGAACCGTGACCTCCTGGATCATAGGTTGATGCTCAACCACTGAGCAACACTGGCCGGGCTATTCTCAAGAGTTAAGGGTGCTATCTGCCCTTTAAACGTGCAGGCACTTTGCCATTCATTTCAGGCCACCCTCCACTATACCCTTACCAGCAGTATATTAAAGTTCAACTGCAATTTTTAAAAGAAAAATATGCCTAGAAAGACTAAAAAAAAATCAAGAAATCTCTTTCAGGAAAGTAAAGGAATGTCAAAGTCCAAATGAGATAAATTTTTTACTTTTGAACAAATACGATTTTAACACAACTGAGTTCACCAGCAAACTCTTAGATAAACAGCGTCTTAGAATAGGTATGAAAACAGAACTTGCTTCAACCACTTGCACCATTACCCAATAAACAGTTTCAAAATATTTGGGGAAAGCCAGGTTATTTGGAAATATTATTTCTACATAAGAAAATTAATAAATCAAAGTAATTATTATCCTAGCTACTTAAATACAGTTCTATGCCTCTAGTATTTTAGTTTTGATGAATTTTGATTGAAATGTATATGACTTACAGAAAGCTTTTGTAGCTTTTGTTCCATACTCTTTTTTGTGTCTGATGATTCAAAACACTCTTCAAGATTCATTTTAACGTTGCTGAACCAGTCATTAAAATTCTTGCATTGATCTGCAGGGGGGAAAAAATTTGGCACTTGAAAGAAATGAATGTTATTTATGACATGCACAGATTAGTGAGTGCTTCCCCCCAAAAGATTTAACTGAATACATCCTTAATCAATCAATCAACCCTTTTCTCTAAATACAATCTGTGCAACCATTGCTAAGTGAAGCCTAGATTAGCCTTTGTGTTCACAGTTCTTGTTCACACTTCAAGATTCTCAGAAACACAGTAGAAGAAACATTGCACTCACCATTCAATAACTTAGAAAAGTGATCTTGCAAAACACTTTTTTTGGTATTAAATAAATCACTGACACTTTCATATTGCTTTTTTAATTCAGAGAGTTCAGGAGTCAGGCAACCTATTTGATTCTCAAGTGATACCATACTTTGCTTTTGCTGCAGAATTTGCTGTTGTATCTCCTAAATATATAAACAAACAAACAACTATTAAGTCTTAAAATGGCCTCAATAACAACGCATGTTAGATCTCCATAGTTTTCATAAAAATAGATAATTTTTTATTGGGTGGATTTGCTTTCTCTTAGCCCATAAATGTATAAAAGCAATGCAATTTAATATCAAATAATTACTGTCCACAGAGCAAGTCAAAAGTGAAACTGCTAAATATACACAAATTGTTTTCCTGAGATTTTCCCCCCAGCTTGCATTTTTTATTAACTACTTTTATTAAGTAGGTCAAGACTGTCAGAAGTGAGTGTGAAGGTAAATCTGAGCCAGAGAAGGGAAGCAGCTGGGAAGTACCTCTAGTTTCGTAAAGATCTCCAAGCTGTCGGACGGAGACAGGGCTTTCAAGAGGGACTCGGTCATCCCGATCTGGGTCTTGGCTTGGTCGAGGTCCTCCCTTAGCTCAGCTGTGTTCCCACTGAGTGCAGAGCAGCTGGGTTCGCCTGTTAAGAGCATTTTCACATGTTCTATCTTGTTCAAAATAGAAGACTCCATGACCTGAAATCATGAAACATATGCAGTACGGTTACAGATTGTACTGAACTAGATTTTAAGACAAACCACGCTGCTAGAAAGCGCGTTGAGATTGCTTCACCTCAATGTGAAATAAATTCTTCTCTACTTATAATTCTTCATTGTTCGACATCACTGATAGGACAATTCGAACGGTGCCTTTAAAGCAGGGGTGGGGAACGTCCGGCCTGCGGGCCTTTTAAAGCCCTTGAAATCATTCGGGCTGGCCCTGCCAAGGCATCGCAGGCGGGACCCGAAATTCAATCAATCTAGGAGTTTTCTTCAAAGCAACATAAATTTATATACGTGAATTATATTAAGTGAATGATGTTATAAATATCCAAATGGCCCTTGGCAGAAGAGAGGCTCCCCACCCCTGTTTTAAAGAAGAGAATAATATGAGAACTGAAATTGAACTTCTGACTTTTTATGAGACTAATTTGAATCCTTCCCCCAAAACCAGTTTTATCTATCATACCAACGGAGGGATTATTTCTTTTGAAAACATGTAAAAACCTATAGTAAAAATTATATAGCCAGCATCTGTTGAGCATTTATTATGTACACAGCATCACGGTAAACACTTAATGCACGCACAAAAACGGGCGTAAGAAGGTGAAGGAGGTTGGTTGCTCAAGATCAGACGGCTAATGAGTGGTGGCACCCGGACCTCACCCAGAAAGTCTGACTCATGCTCAGCCACACGAATATTCCCACTCAGCCACCATGCACTTCCATCTCCATAAAACTGTAACAAATCTCCTTGCACAACAGAATTCACACTTGAGGCAATCCCCCGGTTTCTCCTTCTAGAAACCAAGTCACTGGAGCATATTTTCCTTCCTACACCCATGACAACTCCTGAGGAAACCCCTGTTACTTGACAGGGGCCACACCGTGATACCTCTCCCTCCACACAGAGGCCTGTGAAATAAGGATGAAAGAATGCAAGATACAGTATTATTCATTCTAAAAGTGGAACAAAGATAAACGAGGCTGACTATTAAAAATTTGGTTCAATTTAATATAGGAATCAAACAAAGGTGAATTAAATAATGACACTAATTTTATTTTAGGTTTAAGATTCGAACTGTGGTTTATGAGCATTAGAGTAGTCTCATTGGGACTTTTAAATAAAAATTCCTTACCTGCAATTCAAGAGGTATTTCGCTGCTTTGAAGCAGAAACTGTATTTTAGCCACTCTTTTGGAAAATTCTGAAGGTTTTTGTTCATGGACTTGTAACTCTGCCTAAAACACATAATTGTAATAAAAATATTTTTATTGTATACCTTATTTTCTGGTACCCATGATTGCTACTGTTAATACACAGAACATGGAGAGCCTTTGGATTGCCCCTAATCACTTAGTTTTTGACAGAGTCCTGGGAGTTACAAACCCAAGCACCTTCATGGATGAGATAATAAAAGATAATATATCATAAAGGAAGCAACACAGTTCAGGTCCCACTCAGGGGATTATGAAAGAAGTAAAAGATTTCTTTGTGATTTTTCTAGACAAATCACAAAAGAAAGCAAACTCATTATTAAAATGTCAACTGTGTAAAAAAAGAGCAGACATTTTATCTCTGTTCAATTACCTTCAGCATATCTCTTTCCACTTCAGTGAGTTGATGTAATTCCATTTTCTGAAGGGCTTTTTCAGTCCACTCATCAATTACATCTTTTAAGCTAAAAAGTTTGTCCCATAAAGCTAGAGCTTGACCAAGGTTTTCATAGTAGTCTTCTGTCTTCTCATTTATCTACCATAATTATTAACATACAGAAATAACACATTTAGTAGGAAAAGGTATGAAAACCATTGCTTCAGTCAAACACTATTTTTAAATAAAATTTTAGTTTACCTTTACTGGCTATTTTGCTTTATTAGTCAACAAAAATTTTGCTTTAACATATCATGTACTTCTCTTTTCTACAAAAAAAATCTTAGCTGATGTGCTGCAGGTTATTCGCAATGAAAGCAATATTCTTCCTAATTTCTAAGCCACAATAAATAGAAGTTGCTTTTAAAAACCCAGATGAAAATATAACACAAATTCTTAATTTGTAATTCATAAAAAAATATCATTAGTTCTCAAATAAAAATGTATTAAGTAAATATATAGTTGAACATAATATCTTTCATGGATGAGGAACATATTAACTAATTTATTTCAATTAAGTTGAGCTTGCACTTTTATATACAGAAACTTATAGACCCATTTGTTAGTACTGCCTAAAACTCTGGATGTAAAGATAATTGCTAAGTCATAAACTTTATATTATTTGAACATTTTTACCATGAGTACTTTTGAATTTTGTAATCAGATCAAACATACTAAAGATACAACAGAAAAGGTCAATCTAATTGTTATAGAATAGAATTTCTAGTCAATTAAATGATCACTTACATCAAGCCATCTGTCCACAATAACATTAGCCTCTTTCTCAAAAGGAGGCTCTTCAAAGGTTCTCATTTTATTTAGATGAAATTGTAGATTTTTGCAGATCTGGTTAATCTTGTCAACAACTTCCAAATGTTCATTAAATTCTTCTTTGACAATTTCAATCTGTAAAACAGTTGTAAAACATGTTTTGATCTACTGACATAGATGAACTGGTAAGAAACATGATTTCATTATTTGTTTTTATTGTCCCACTTTCTCA
This sequence comes from Myotis brandtii, assembly GCF_000412655.1. NCBI lineage: Eukaryota > Metazoa > Chordata > Mammalia > Chiroptera > Vespertilionidae > Myotis > Myotis brandtii. Next base: position 1,039,933 of record NW_005366214.1, read on the forward strand.
ATGAAAAATGTTTATAATCCTAACCATCTGATTTAACAATATTTCTACACTCAACTTTCTTCCTACTCTGCATGATGGAATATGGTCTAAAATCATGTCTTTTTGTCCATGAGAAATAATATTCTACCAAAAAAAAGCATATCCATGCAATGGTATAAAAATCGGGTATAGATTCCTCCAATAAGAATCATCTTTATATTGTTAAAGAAAAAATGTTCTCATCTGAATAAAACACACAGAACTCTAAAAGATCTTTAATATGACTTCCAGTTTAATCTTCTATGATTCTAACTCCAACATCATCTCTAACATGGAAGCTGAAACACTATTTTATGAAAAGGCCAATGATCTTTAAAATGAAATTTGAGTGTTGACTAATGTATTCTTATTGTTTCACTCAATTTACTAATCTTACACAAACATTTTTAATAACTACATAAAATTGGGAAATAGATTACTCATAAACAAAAATCTAAAAAGTATGCACCCTAGAAGGACTTTGATTTATGGGAATATGGAGTAGACATACTTTTTCCTCTTCTTCCCACTAAGTACAATGAAAACCCCTGCACATCACACACAAAACTAATTAAAGAAGACTGGAAAGTGGAGAATTTAAGAAGGAAGAGTGGCTGTGGGCATTAGCTCCTAAGGAACAACCTGGTGGTGCGCTCCCTGCCTTTTCTTCTTCCCTCCAATGTCCCAGACTGTGTGCTGAAGAAGGCAGCATCTGGTAATATAACAGATAAAAGAGTCCCAAGAAAGGCCTGCCCTCTTCAGCAAAAGTACCAGGAATAGGACAACCTAGCAAGACAGAAAACTTTCAGAAAATCATCACTCCCTGAAGATAAATAATACAGAAAAAAAATGTGGCCAAACCCCCACCATATCAGCAAAGTCAAATGCACAGCCTAGACCTCTCCAGCACTTGGCTGTAACAGAGGCCCCACCTTCACCCAACCAGGGTACTATCAGAGAAGGCCAAGCAGAGAGCCAGGACTTTCATTCCTGCTGGGCACTTGCCCCTCTGGTGTCACTAGAGGCTGCCTAGGGAGCTGTGAGGAAGAGCCAGGGAGGTGTCAGCGGAAGCCTAGTGGGGAGCCAGAACTTTTACCCCTCACCAGCGATGACAAGGACACCCGAATTTCGGGGGTCAAGAAAGTATCCTGTTTGCAGATGACATGATTATCTACGTAGGAGATAATCTCTAAAATACTCCTAGAAATCTATAATCTTCAACAATATAAAGATGATACTCCAAGGAATCTATAAAATACTCCTAGAGCTGATAAGTAGGTTCAAAAAAGATAGAAGAATAGAAGATAAATATATAATAATCAACTGTACTTCTATGTACTAACAACTCTACTTCTGTATACTAACAACAAATTTAAAATACCATTTCCAATTACTCAAAAAATTAAATACTTAGATGTAAATCTAACAAAACATGCATAGGAGTTATATGTTAAAAACTACAAAATGCTACCCAGCTGGCGTGGCTCACTGGTTGAGCGTCCACCTATGAACCAGGAGGTCATGGTTCGATTCCAGGTTAGGGAATATGCCTGGGTTGCAGGCTCGGAGGAAGCAGCTGATGAATGATTCTCTCTCATCATTGATGTTCCTATCTCTCTCTCCCTTCCACTCTGAAATCAATAAAAAAATATATATTTTAAAAAACAAAACAAAAAAACTACAAAAAACTACAAAAGAATTATGAAGGTCTAAATAAATGCAGAAAAATACCAAGTTCATGAATACCTAGTAAAAGGAACACAGGCTCTCCCTGTATTATTTCTTATAACTGCATGTGACTATAATTATTTCAAAATAAAAAGTTTAATTAAAAACTAAACATTTTTGATGAAAAAAATTACTGAGAGGTTCTATTTCCTGACTTCACGCTGACTAATAGATTGGCAAGGCTGAAAGGCAAACCAAGTGTTTTTCCTTCCAGTTTAGGCCTCTTTGTATTGGGACATAATAAATGTTTGTTCAATTAAATGGAAAAAAGATATATAGCCCTAGCCGATGTGGCTCAGTTGGTTCAGCATCGTCCCATGAATCCAAAGGTTGCCAGTTCGATTCCTGGTCAGGGCACATGCCCAGGTTGTGGGTTTGATGCCTGGTGGCGGTGCGTACCAGAGGCAATCGATCAATGTCTCTCTCCCTCATGTTGATGTTTTCTCTCTCTTTCCCCCTCTCCCTTCCTCTCTCTTTCAAAACATCAATAAAAACACATGTGAAGTATATTACATGTGTTTAAATTAGGATGGATGTATACCCATCCTCATTCTTATTACATTCGGAGAACTTTGTTGTTAAATTGACACAAGCAGGTGAAAAGACAGAGCAGGAGAGGGTACTTTTGCATTGACAGGAACTGCAGGTTTTGTTCTGTAATGAATGGAAGGGGGAGAGGAAAGAAAGCTAGGTCCCCTCTGACATTTCCCAAACTTTAACAGTCCCCTGACAGTTCAGCTTTCTAGTCTTACTTTCACACTCTTTCATTAAGGAGAGTAGAAATTTGGCACCATGTCCTAGATAAACATCCAGGTTTCTATAGCTTTGGAGGACAAAAGTTCTCAGTGGTATCATATTTCAGCCACTGAGCATCATGACAATGCATGCCACAGAAATGGATTGTTTCTGAAGACAGTACCGAGGTCATCACAAAAGTGACCGAAAGTTGTGTTAACGATCAGTAGCACTAAAATCTGCTTTTATCTGGTCATTTAAAAAAGTGTCTGGGAACAAAATTAAACACCAGTGTACTAGAACTTCTATGTCTTCCATACAAAATTATATGATATTTCAGCAAATATATAAAGTGCCCATATGCTAGACACCATGCTAGATGTAAGATTCTCAACATAATAATTTTTTTTAATGCCTGGACTTGTATATTTAAAAATTATAGTTATTTTATTAATTTTAAAATAACCTTTTGTGAGCTAACCATTAAGTTGAGAAAGGGGTATAGATGAAGCAAAGTTAACCAATTTTTACTTCTGTCATACACATACTTCAAATATGTTTTCAGGAAAGACACTATTGTGATGATTGAAACATGACTTTGCAGTCAGATAGACCTGGGCATAAGTAATAATTCTATCGTTCATTAATTAGCCATATAGTTTTTATGTTATTTAATAAGAAACTCTAAGAAGCTCTTATCCTAATCCCCAATGTAATGATATTAGGAGATGAGGCCTTTGGGAAGTAATTAGGTCATAAGGGTGGTGCTCTCATGAATAGGATTAGTGCCCTCATAAAAGAGACTCCAGAGAGTTCTCTTGACCTTGCCACGGTGTGAGGACCAGGGAAAAGATGGCCACAAGGGTGTGACCTCAGGCCAGGGGCACTGAAGATGTAGGATCCCAGCCTAGGAGAGCTACAGGGCTCCCGTGGAGAGCCACTGGGCGATGGAGGGTCATCCAGTTAAGCCATGGGGTGATGTGGTCATCCAGTGGGCTTAGAGGCAGCGCATCAGGCCAAAGAGGATTATTCTCAAGCCTTACGGTTTCATGTTGTTTGCCTTGTTAGGTTTTGGTCTTACTTCTTTTTCCTTTCCTATTTCTCCATTTTGGAACGGATATACCTACCTGTCCCACCACTGTATTTTGAAAGTATATAATTTGTTGGGTTCCATGGGTTAGCTGCTGGAGAGAAATTTCCCTCAGGATGAAACGTACCTTGAGTCTCACCCACATCTGATTTAGAGGATATGCAGATGAGACTTTGGACTTAGATTTTAGAGTAGATGCTGGAGCAAGTTAAGACTTTGGGGGCTGATGGGATGAAATGCATATACTTTGCATGTAAGAACACAGATTTTGGGGGGTCAACAGCAGAATGTTATAAACTGTGAGAACTGTCTCCAAAACTGTAAGAAATAAATTTCTGTTGTCTATAAGCCACCCAGACTACGGTATTTTTGTTACAGCAGCCCAAACAGACTGAGACAACAGGCATAGAGGCACTAATGATGGCAGGAGGGTCGATACCTGGACTTAGATGTCGGTTAATGAGAGTCATTCAGGAGAGGGGCCACCTGCCTGAAGGTGATGGAAGGGATTTTTCCTGGTCAAAATTACAGGGTTGGTTATACAGTTATGGGTGCGGGAAGAGTGTTCACACAACTGAGAAGCGAGACCATTTAGAAATGCAGATAGGCCAAAGGCCAAGTTACCCCAAAGTGTGCCTCTGTGGCCTATAGATTATTTGAGCTAAAGTCAACTTTAGCAGAGAGACTCAAGAAAAACTTCTGTCCCTCCCATAACTACCTACATGAACTTGAATTAGGCATCTGCCCATAAAAAGAGATGATCAGAGGTAACCTCTTTTGACCTATCTATAGGGCAGGGTAAACTTCTATTTACTGAACATCTGCTCTGCTTATCACCCTGCAATAACCCTGTGAGGCCCCCAAGGCACCTTGCCCCACCCCTAGCTGAGAATGTCCTATGTACCCATTTCCCTTTTTGTCTCTGAACCTCCAATGCACATGGGGTTTCTGACTCTCTCAGGAAGGCTGGGTTCCCAAAGAGATGTATTAAATTTGTTCTTTTCTCTTGCTAATGTGTCTCATGTCTCTCTGATTATTAGACCAGCCGGAAAAAAAACACGAGTGTTTTTTTCTTACCCCACAACCACACACACAGTGGGCATCATGACTGATGCCATTAAAAGATTAAGTCCCAGGTACACTGCTAGGTACTCTACCGATGCTACCTCACCAAATAGGATATAGACAGAGCTTTTTTGCTGGTAACAGGATCCAACTTAACAGGACAAAGGTAGGACTCGAGGACTAAGGAGGATTAGCACAAACCAAGAACAGTTGCAAGCAAGAGGGACTAGATATGTCTGGTCAGCATACAAGACAAGGGACTTAGGAGACAAGACAGTGATTAAGGCTGAGACCTTGATTCTGAAATAGGAGTGCCTAATGGGAAACTGCTGTCAGGGGCACACAAAAGAGTAGTTACGTGAACTGGGACACACGGGTGAGGGGATCTCGTACGGCTGATCGTGCTGGATTCTCTGAGAACCGAGGGAACCACAGCGCCTTAGATCCACTGGGATGAGGACCCTCCTAGACTCCGAGACCACCACACCCAGAAGCTGCTCTGCTGGACAGGTTGTAATGGAGCTGCGCCAACTGACTATCCGCTCATGGTCTTGGTGGCCTCCCTCATGGAACACCAGTCACACAGTCACGACTGTACAACTGGTATCTATCTAATCAAGCCCCTTTCTGACTGGTCCGTCTCAAGAAACTGAGTCAGGACCCTCCTAGACTCTGAGACCACCACACCCAGAAGCTGCTCTGCTGGACAGGTTGCAATGGAGCCGCGCCAACTGACTATCCGCTCATGGTCTTGGTGGCCTCCCTCATGGAACACCAGTCACACAGTCACGACTGTACAACTGGTATCTATCTAATCAAGCCCCTTTCTGACTGGTCCGTCTCAAGAAACTGAGTCTGAGAAAGTGGGTCCCTGACAGGGGCTACTCCTCGGCTGTGGCACCGGCCATGTGTCTGCACCCCGAGTGCCACAGCAGCTTCAGGGACAGGAGTTCCAGATAAAGAATAAATCGTCCTTGTAAGCTTCTCCTGATGTTGTTCTCAGCAACGGGGAAGTTTAATAAAATTGCTTTCTAACAACCAGCTGGGTCAAGCAGACTGGGCTTCGCACGGGATTTTGACTCTCTGACCGCACTTTAGCATCCTGCTCACAAACCAGCAGGAAAAGCAACGTGCTGGTGAATAAGCACACAGGACAGTGTGATCTTCTCTGTCTCCCTTTCTGCCACTCTGATGGATAACCACACAAAATCATAGAAAACAATGACACCTAGTGTCCAAAAATGTTATTCTTCTTAGAACATGAAGCTGTGCTCGGCGAGGCTATGAACACGACAGAACCACCTGCAGAACAGTCACGCACCTTTGCAGAAAGCAAATAAGTAAAAAGGTAATTTTCCCCTTTGTCCACTAGCCACAGAGGGGATTGTCCCACAGTCTTCACTCTCTCAAGACTGCAATGAAGTGTCAGGTTCCTTGAGGCAGAAGGTCAGTGCACACACGGACTGTTACCACCTCCCGGAGGGAGCAGCAGGGGCCCCCCGGACTCCCAACACAGCCACCCCGCCAGCGCCGAACCCAGACAGAGGCGACCCAGTCTCAACCTGGGGGTTGATTTTTTTTTTTAAGCTCTGCTGACATACTCAATAAATTCTTAGATATTTGGTAAAGAACAGTCACCAGTAACTTCTTTCAAACCAAGTTTTGAAAAAGACTCCATTTATAATATCCTCTTTATTGCCAGGCTAGTGAGCAAGGCCATGGTATTTCGTTAGGAATCTGGACTCACCTCTGCTATCCTTTTCTTCAGGTTATCCTTCCCCATGTACGAAGCCTGAAGGGAGATGACATTCTCTTCTTTTTGAATCAAAGTTGTCAAGACGCTTTTAAAATTCTGATATTGTTTTAAGAGCTCCAAAACGCGTTCACACTGGTCAAGGCTATCGAAAAGGAAACATGTAAAACAACTAAACATCTGAAAATAACAAAGCCATTCTTTCTCTCTTTCACTATCCTTATAATGACCAATAAGCTACAGAAGGATTTTTCTTCTTGACATGGTTTATAATAGTTTTACCAATTTAACCTAAGAATGACGGCACCTACGTGCCATACCGCGTGGATGGTAAAAACAGCCACTGGACAAGTATTTTCACCGGATCAATATTAAAAAGTCACTAGATGTACACTTTAGAAAGAAACCTACGACTCATGACCTTGAGGAATCGGCATCTCAATTTCATCCTTAACCAAAAATCATCTTGAAAAACTGTGCCTCCCTAGAATTATTCTTGGAGATTATTTCAATATTGATTTAGCAAGTCACAAGTTGCTTATGTCTACTTAACTCATTCTAGATTTAGCCCATTTTAAAAAGTATAGTACAGATAATGTGGCAGTTAGGACACCTGGTTTCTAGTTATGGCTGGGAACTAATTAGATATATGACCTTAGGTAAGTTACTTTAGGTCCCAGAACCTCAATTCCTTCCTCTGTAAAACTGAAGGATAGACTAGATCAAATACCACAAAGAGGCTTTATCTTGACTATATACACTCAGGTCCCAGAAGGAAAGTATAGAAAGTGTACTCGGAAGTTCGGTGGTGAAAGGACCACTGAGAGCAGAGTTAAGGGAATCACCAGAGAGCCGAGCCACCCAGGGACTGACAGCAGCAATAGCTTTTTTTTTTTTTTTCATTCTCATCCAAGGATATTTTTTCCATTGAGGTGAGGGAGGGCAGAGGAGGGGGAGAGGGAGAGAGAGAAAGAGACCAAGATTGGAAGACACCAAGCTGCTAGCTTTAAAGATGGAAATAAGAGACACACGACAAGGATTATAGGAGGAAGCCTCCAAAAGACAAAAAAGGCAAGGAAAGGGATTCACTCCTGAAGTTTCCAAAAGAAACAGAGCTTGATTCGGGGATTTCTGACCTCTAGACTGTAATAAAACCTCGTGACATTTTTCAGCCACTAAATTTGAGGTAACTGGTTACAGCAGCAATGGAAAACAAATTCAGGGGAGGGGAGGAGAATTAATATACGGTGTGTGTGGCAGCCTTCCTAGATAACCTCTTCAATTCATCAAGCCACAGTCTGTGACTCCAGGGCTGCCCAGACACTGGCCCAGTGCGCTTCCAGGGCGAAACTCCTGCTTGCCCTCCGTTAGGTGCCGGGAATGTGTGTTGATTGTGCCACAGGGCACCTGGCAGAGGCGGGCGGGATTCTGTCCTTACCATTCAGTGACGGAGGCTTTGGTGCTCTCCCACAGGAGCGCTGTATTCTGGCACTGCTGATTCAGAGCTTTTTCTCTGCCGTCTTTGAATTGTGGAAGAGAACCCGCCATTTCTTGCAAGTGCTTCTTCTCCTTTTCATAGTCATCTAGGTCCTTTTCCAGTCTGATTAATGACTTTTTTCTTAATTATGAAAGAGAAAAGATTGATAGCCAATCATTAGCCAATTTGACAGGATACAAATGAGGGTAATTTGGGGAGCACACCACCTTTAATTTGTCCTCAGGAGGTTTAGGAAGACAAAAATTACACATTAAAAATTGCTATTACAGAGTTCAGGAGGCTCTCTGCATTCCCACTATACTAATATGGGGTTTATTAAAATAAATATACAAAAACAATAACATTTTTCTGTGATGAACACACTTATAAAGGGTGTGTATATGCATGTGAGGAAAAAGAGAAAGCGTATGTGTGCGTAAACGAGTGGGAAAGAGAGCATGGTGTGGAGAGAAGAAAAGAGATAAACAGTAGAGCACTACAAGGCTGCTAAGGAGCGGGGTGGGGGGTCCGAGGAGGAAGGGGAAACTTGTATGTCTACCCTGTGTACAACAAGCTCTCCCATATCAAGAAAAAGAGTCATTTGAGCTAAGGGTGTTAAGGTGCAAACTCATCCTGGAGGAATGAACGCCATTCACCAGGGTCTAAATTGCTTTTATCAGATAGTCACTGTCTCTACTTTCTCTTTTCTGGTCTTATAAAGGGTGTGTATATGCATGTGAGGAAAAGAGAAAGCGTATGTGTGCGTAAACGAGTGGGAAAGAAATCATGGTGTGGAGAGAAGAAAAGAGATAAACAGTAGAGCACTACAAGGCTGCTAAGGAGCGGGGTGGGGGGTCCGAGGAGGAAGGGAAAACTTGTATGTCTACCCTGTGTACAACAAGCTCTCCCATATCAAGAAAAAGAGTCATTTGAGCTAAGGGTGTTAAGGTGCAAACTCATCCTGGAGGAATGAACGCCATTCACCAGGGTCTAAATTGCTTTTATCAGATAGTCACTGTCTCTACTTTCTCTTTTCTGGTTTCTCTTGAATCCACTCCCATTCCCTACAGCTCCTCCAAAAACTGCACAAGACCTCCAGGAACCACCGCATTGCTGAACTCATGCTCCCCTCAAATCCTCACCGTCCTTCCCTCGTCAGCAGCCTCTGACACAGTTGCTTACATCTTCTTCGCTGAAAGACCCCACTTGGCTCCCAGGACTCTCTTGATTTTCCTTCCACTCCACTGACTACTCCTCAGCATCTCTGCCTTGTTCCTCCTCATCTCCCACGACCCCCCTCCTCCCAAATGTACAACACTGACCTCTCCTCTTGTCTATTTAAATCAAGGGTGGGGAACGTCCAGCTCGCAGGCCATATCAGGCCCTCGAAATCATTTGGTCTGGCCCTGCCAAGGCATTAGGGGTGAGTTAATTAAATGTTTGACCAAATATAACTTAATTTTTAAGTTGATAAATTTGTATGGCCCGCAAATTATGTTACAAATATCCAAATGGCCCTTGGCAGGAAAAAGGTTCCCCACCCCTGACAACTCAATCTGCTACTCGTGGCTTTAAATAGCATTCCAAAATGCTAGTAACTCTCAAATGCGTACCTGTAACCCTGACCTCTCTCCCAAGTCTGATGCCATCTGTTTTTAAGAGTCTTACTGATATCTATGCTTGAAAGTCAAACAAGTATTTTGAACCTATCACGTCTAAAACTGAGCACACCTGATCTTTCATTCACTACCTGACAATTTCAGTCTTGGTCACTTCAGTTAATGGTACCCCAATCTTTCTTTTACACCTCATGTTCAATGTGTCAACAAACCTTGTAGACCCTACCTTCAAGAAATATCCAGAAATCTTAAAACTTTTCATCATTTCACCACTGGTCCACACCACCATCATCCCTCACCTGGATTACTGAAACAGATCAAACTAGATTTCCTGTGTCTTCCCTTAACTTCTAGTCTATACTAAACACATCAACCAGAGAGAATCAGTTACAACAAAACCAAGTCGTTGCCCTCTGCTCAGCACCCTCCAATGACTTCTCAATGCCACTCAAAAAAGAAGCCAAGCCCGGCTGGTATGGCTCAATGGTTGAGCATTGACCTATGAACCAGGAGGTCACGGTTGTTCCTGGTCAGGGTACATGCCTAGGTTGTGGGCTCAATCCCCAGTAGGGGGCACACAGGAGGCAGCCAATCAATTAATTTCTCTCATCATTGATGTTTCTCTCTCTCTCTCTCTCT
>NW_005366214.1:1050125-1056208 GCF_000412655.1 Myotis brandtii
TATATATATACAGAGAGAGAGAGAGAGAGAGAGAGACAGAGAGAGAGAGAGAGAGAGAGAAAGACTTTTTAAAAGAAAAAGCCAAAGTAATCACATGGCCCACAGTCCCTTCATGAGCTAAGCCTCATCCCATCAAGTATCTCCCTGACACGCTTTCAAATCTCTTCACCTCACTGCTGACCTTCTCACCTCCTAGCCTCTCCTCAAACATGGCAGGCCTACTCTCACACCTGGACTTTGTACCCACTGCTCCCTCGATCTGGAAGGTTCTTCCTCCAGGTAGTCACTTAGCTAGCACTCATCCCATCTTACTTTCTAGTAAAACATCGTTAATGACCCTATTTGAATTGCAACCCTCTTGTCCTTCTTTGCTTAATTTTTCTCCAGAGCTTATCTCAGCATCAAATACACTGATATCTTACTCCTCCTTCAAGATAATAAGCTCTATGAGCACCCGGGCCAGTGTGGCTCAGTTTGGTTCCCAGTCAGGGCACATACCCAGGTTGAGGGTTTGATCCCCAGTCGGGGTGTGTGCAGGAGGCAACCAATCGATGTTTCTCTCTCTCTCCCTCTCTTTCTCTCTCACCCACTTGCTTCTTCTTTCTCTAAAATCAATAAAGGCATGTCTTAGGATGAGGATTAAAAAATAAAATAAATAAATGAGCTCTATTGGGGCTATATAAAATGAAAGCAATTATTATTTGTAAATGTGTAATTTTCATTTAAAAATTAATGTTTATGTATGTATTCTTTCTAAATCTATAATAAAAATAACAATGAATCAATAATTAAATAAGTATTTCGTTTGACACCTCATTAGGAACTGGGGCACTACAGGAATGAAAGATTCATTGAGACTGAGGTCACAGGGACATTCAGAGGAAAGAGCTTGATCAGCTAAAGACCTCAAGAGAGCACTGAACCTGAAGGACTAGAGATGGACCGAGGAGACAGAACGTGGGAGAGATTTACTAAGGGGAGGGGAGCTTCACAAAGTGCCTTTTCCTATTGGTATCAGCATAGAGAGGGAGTCTGAATGGCAGAATTAAAACAGCACTCATATTGAAGGCTGCCAACCTCAGTTTACCCCAGTTCTGCTCAGTCCCCAGAACCGACACTAACCGTAGCTTACCTCAATCCCATGCCCTCCCACTGAGACCCCACCCTAATCCTGATGGGAGGAAGCATGAACCCAAATAATCAAGAAAGAAGTAGGGACAAGGTGTAGCATGTGCATCGGTAGCTGATGCTCCCACTTCTTTATGACCAAATGTGTAGAGTTCCAGTCTTCCCCCATCAAGAGAACATAGTGAATACACTGCCTAAAGCGACTTGCAGCAACTGGTGTACTTTATCCACATCTTAGTTCACTACTCCTTTGTCCGTGAGAATGAAAACTTTACAAAAAAAGAATTACATAACATTTAGTAAAGACACAATATCAACAAGAAGAAAGTTTGAAAAGTCTACGGAAGAGAATGCTGAACGCTCATAGAGTGGGACGGGACAGAAATAGACAGGAAGTATTTGTTTCATCTCATAGATATTTGAAAACACAGGAAAGTGTCACCTTGGGGGGGGAATTGATGGAAACAACACTTACCGTTGTTTCACAGCTGGAACAGTCGGATCCTTAAGACCAATTTTGCTGATTTGACTTTGCACCTCTAGAATATTTTTCAGGAGTTCATTGTTTTTGAAAATACAAGCGTCTAGTAACTTGTCTTCTTCCGTGAGTTCCTCCTGTCCGCCAGAGCCACGGGTCTCAAATAAGGGTTCGGCCAGAGCATTGAGAAGTTTTTCACAGGACATGTCTTCGCCCCGTCCGGCATCTTTAAAGCTTATATCAAGCATCTTCAAACGTTTATCCAAATGCCTGGCCTTCTCTTTCATCAGATAAATTTCTCCCTCTTTATTTTTCACTGTCAACGTATCTTCTGACACCACCTGTGTACCTGAGGCTGAAGGGTCTGTGACAAGCCCACCAGGGAGGGCAGCTGTTTTCAGGGAAGCTAAAAAGTCTTCCAGAGCCCTGAGGGCATCTCTACTCCTCTGGACCCTGTGGTTCGTCTCCTCGAGCTGTGATCTGTGTTTCAGGATAATGGTCTGTGTTGCACGTAAATCGAGTGGGTGTAATTCCTTTAATGCAAAGTTGCCCAACTGCTCCAAATTGTTACAAATGTCTATCTGTTTTGCTATGGAATCTTGGATATCCTAAAATTAAGGTAAGAAGAGCTGAAAAGGCTGAGGTAGAAAAAAGAACGGCTGCAGGGCAGAAACTGACCTCAAATTAAGTCACTAGGTTTAATCTAGAAAACTGCTTCTCAGTTTAACCAGGGCTGACAGTTTCAACATTTTAATTACAGATGACCAGATGGCCCAGTGGCTTTATCATCTGGTACCCTTCCAGATGTTTCCATCCCCAAAAGAAAACAAGTATATAAACCCATTGCTTCAGTGAAAATAATCACAGATTGAACTGTTGAGATATGTTTATAATCTGAAATAAAAACCTCACTATTTTGTATTGATGATGGGATTTGGAATAAGTAAGCTGTGGAATATGCTGATATATGCATATGAGTCTAGCATGATACTTAAGATTTCAGTCATTGGAGAAGGCATTCATAAGGAATCCTTCATTTTGAATTCAAAGAAAATACCTTGTTACTCCATAGTAACTACTTTCAAATTTGAAAGAAATTAAAGAGTTGAGAAATAAATAACAAGTATAACTTATTAAAGGTTTTTCTGCCATAGCTTATATTCTAAATGCATATTATTGATGCATAATCAAAAAGGCATAAACATGTATAAGTAAATCTCCAAGGAACCGATTATTCTGTGACTATCCTGTGAGAACTGGGATGTACCTTCAGGTTTTGATAAATGCCATCAGCATCGGTGAAGTGAAATTCTTCAATGGCCACGTCATGCAGAAGGAGCAGGTCTGAGCCACAGAGAAGGAGCGATGCCTTCTCCACAGGTATCACAAGCTGCAGCGCAGTTTCCAGAGACTCCATTCTAGGTGCAAAAGAAACCAGATGTGAGGGGGAACCAGAGATGAAAGATAGCCTATAAAACCCATTAATGCCATGACTTAACCAAGAACAGAAAAAAATTGTCCAATAAAAATGCATACCATGATATGTACAGACCATCACATTAAAACACAAACCCAGCGATCCAAAAATGCCAAAGAATGAGTTGTTTCCTATATAAATATTCTTATTAGCTTAATGGATACCACGCTAAATGAAAAACTGTAAAATACAAATTACTGAATGTAATTTAACACTGCCTTGATGACAAAGAAACCTCATTATGAATACTGATTATTTTACTCATGGAAATATACTAGAGCTCCAAGAATAGGCTCTACTAATAATAAATTGGAATGCGTGACCCTGGGTGGTTAACATAGATTCTTCGCCTCAGTTTCCTCCAAGGTAAAACAGGGATATGTACTGGGGAGACACATCCTATGTGTAGGGCTAATTACAGCACTCTCATTTTAGAAATAAGGAAATCAAGGCCCAGAGAAGTTATGCAACATGGGCAGATTCATGCCCAAGGGGGGAGAGTGGGAGGAGCATGATCTTTAGGACTCAGCAGACTTTAAATTCCACTTAAGTCTCTGGCCAGTAGGGTGGCTTGGTTAGGTTATTTAACCTCCCTATCAGTTTGCTCATCAGTAAAATGGCAATCATAATGGCAGCCTCTCGTAGGGTGTTGTGACAGCTCAGGAAAATAACATACTAGTACAGTACTAGCCTAGCTTAAAATGGCATTTAAAAATTTAGTAAGTTCATTAGTAATAGACCTCAGAATTATACCTGGTATTAAGAGTCATCTGGAACTCTCTTTCTTTCTCCTTTAATTTGTCCCTTGCTTTAATTATAAAAGGCTTCTTTATGTCACTCTCTAGCTCTTCTAACTGCAATGAAGTGATTTCAAACTCTTTCCAGCAAGCATCAGTTTCATTCTTTAAGACCTGGATGAAACACATAAATTTATTTATCAGCTTATGGGTTAACAGGCACAATTATTCTGTTCTTATAAAATGAGATAGCCACAAACTGCGGGCACAAAGTTTCCCATAAAAATACATTAAAACAATATTTTCTGCCCTGGCCAGTTTTCTCAGTGGTTAGGGCATCGACTCACGGACGGAAGGGTTGAGGGTTTGATTCCTGGTCAAGGGCATGTATCTTGGTCGCAGGTTCAATCCCCAGCCCGTCAGAATGAGTGCCAGAGGCAACCAATAGATGTGTCTCTGTCATGTGGATTTCTCTCTCTCCCTCCTCCCTCCCTTCCACTCTTTCTAAAAATCAATGGAAAAAATATCCTCGGGTGAAGATTAAAAAAATATTTTTTCCCAGCCATCTACAAGTAAAGGATCTGTCAGGGAACAATGATATTAACTATGCTATCAGAGGGCCCTTTTAATGAAGTCAAGGGAGTCAATGATATCACTTTTACCCAAATCCAAACCCCTTCCCCTAAGCTGGGTACACAGAATACAATTCAGAAAGACAAATACAGTCATAAGAACAGACTTTCTACTTCCTCTAGAGAAAAAATGTGTTTCTCCCTAAACTAAAAGAAAATTTGAGTGAACCAAAACTATTTATAGCAAACAAGTGAATAAAAAAATTATTTTTATTTATAATTAAACACCTAAAACTTCTATACCTTTTCAGTGCCTTATATTGATTCTTTAAAAAAAAAAATAAGGCGTTATTACAAAATTTTACTGCTTACTCACCAGTATAATTTGCTCCTCACTTTCCCCAAGTATTAGTATAGCTTTTCTAACCAACTCATTATTCAGTCCCTGGAGTAAGGTCTCAAGACAACTTCTTAATTGCGTTGAAAACGTGCTAAATCCATCATTTGAACAACTGAGATTTTACCATATGAATTTTGCTTATTCAGATGGAAAATAGAGAGGAGCCAGTCGGGAGGAAGAAACGAGAAAATATGGGAGGGTGTTAAAGGGAACCACACAAGGCCCTTTCTCCACCTGATGGGTTTTCTGTGAGGGTTCACTCTAACGCACTTCCAAGCTTACAAGTGTCGCATTGCCATGCACAGATCATCTTCAAAATAAGGAAGGTATTTATTGGTAGGGCTTACGATTGATGTTCCTACCACTAGCTGTTTCTGTAGCTCTTGAATCAAAGGCACTACTTCCTCGGATGCTCTCCAGGAAGACCGCCCAGCACTTAGAATGAAAACTCCCTCCACTGCCTGCCCCTTGCTTACTGTCCAACGTCAGACAGACATTGTGACAGCTTGGTTAAGACGATGAACAACTGAAAAGTATTTGGAGTCACTGGTTTTTCGTGTATTGTTGATTTTAGAGCAACCTAGAAGCAAGCAGTGTTGGTTAAAATTGCCTCCGACCACATTGTTTTGACCAATTCATCTGAAGGCCTCATTCCCATCCCAAGCGCAATAAAAAATTTTGCAAGCCACAATATCGAGAGTATCAAATTAGAGCATGTGCGATAAATTAGGACCCTGAGCCGAAGTCTCTCCTGGGTTTGATACTTGGATGCAAATCACTGTCTGGAATCGGGTGACATTAGACATGCAATCCAACCAAGTTCTTGAAAACATCTGGCATATGGGACCTCAACAAAAATGGTGACATCTATATTCATGGTGGTGTTATTTTCTAATAAAAGGTAAACTCATAATAGTTTCAATAATTACCTGTAGATCTTCCAGTTTATCCTGCAGACAGGCACTACTCCTTTCCCCATCACTAGGGAAATCAGAATTAATCCTAACTTTGTTGTTTTGCAGGTGTAGTTCAAGAGTTTCTGTGTTTGTATCATACCTGGGAAAAATTAAATGTGACATTACTTAATTTAAAAAATAAGACGAAAAAAGTTTTTCAATTACTATCAATTATGCATGAGAAAAATCCCAGGAATTTCTGTTGAAGTTACTGGACCACATGCAAAAATTCTGACCCAAGCATAACAAGAACTTATTAAAGTACTAGAGGCCCGGTGCACAAAAATTTGTGCACTGGGGGGGGGGGGGGGGCCCCCAGCCCCGCCCGGGCCCCT
>NW_005366214.1:1056669-1056950 GCF_000412655.1 Myotis brandtii
TATCACCATACTGTTGTCTGTGTCCATGGGTTGTGCATATATTTTCTTTGGCTAATTCCTTCTTTAAATTCACTCCTTTAAATTTTTTCAGATAAGTGCTTATAACTGCACTATTATATATTTTCTATTATATCATTTAGAATTAAGATATTTTTTAATTGAACCCTTGTAAATTTTAGCACAATTTAATAAATTATGCTAGAAGCAATTAGATTTTTCATGTAATGCATACACATTTCAATTAATATTTTATTAATTTTTAATTTTTTAATATTTTAATT
>NW_005366214.1:1057409-1065731 GCF_000412655.1 Myotis brandtii
CGGGCCTGCCCTGGATGGCAGCGCGCTAGCGGCTTGCGTTGTCCCGCCCTGCCTTCAGTATGCAAATTAGCCGCCATCTTTGTTTGGCGGTTAATTTGCATATCGTGCTGTTTAGCCGTTGGGAGGCATAGCGAAGGTATGGTCAATTACCATGTTTGTCTATTATTAGATAGGATAATATGTTTGCATTGATGAAATATTTTTGGTGGACTTTCCAGTTGTTTAAAAGAGTTTACCTGTCTTGTAAACTATTTATAGATGTATTGTGATCCTTTTCTTCCTGTTCAGGCTTCAACTCTGATGCCAGGCTCAAATTCTTAATCGATCCCACTGCCTAAATAAATATGCAATATAGTCAACATAATATCTTCAATATACTTGTCTACAACAGATAAACACTTTTTTATACAAAGGCATATTACTGACTCCTTATACAGCATACCAGAAGATACTACAATTTATTTGAGGTTACTCAGCTCAGAGAAAGGCCTTCCCATGGGATAGAGGAGATTTATTGCAGAGTCTCACCTTCTATGTAGTACGTCAGCGCAATAAAGGAGCTCTCCTGGCCCCTAAATGCTCTTGCTGACTGTGACCACATAGGGATGGTCAACTGCAGACAGAAGCCTCCCATGCAGGAGCTGACCTCTGAAAACTAACACACTCTGCTCCTGCCCCACCTCCACTGGCCATCGGGGCTGTGAGATACAGTACATGCCCATTACTTAGGATTCTAAGTGAAAATTCAGTTCCCAAGGAAAGTAAAAGACATTGTAATGAGAGAAAGACAGATGAGAAATGAACTGGCTCATCTCAATGACGCCGAGGCATCTGTACAGATTAAACTCAACCTCTTATACCCTCAATGGTAATGTGCACAGTCATTAATGATCAAAATGGTCTCTTTTTAAAGAACTGTTTGTACTCTCGGCGGAAATTTAAGTTCATTCTAATTCTCTGAGAAGCAATCTTCCTTGCATGACTTAAGTGGGACTTCTCAGCTGAAGGGGACTCTCAGGTCATTAAAAGCATCACTTAATTAATGAGAAGTGGAGTATTATACACTTGGCCTTCTTGATTGAGTTTACTTGCAAAATACATTATCCACATTTAACACCTTTTCAGTTGATGGCTGATTATCTGAGTTTGCAGATGGCGCCTCACTGTGGGCATCCCTTCCTCCATTCTCAGATGTGTTCGCGGTCCCCCTGGGAAGGAATCAGAATGGCATATTGAAATAGAGGGAGAATCATGAAGCCTGAAAAGAGAATGCATAATAATACTCAATGCTAGCTCATTTTGCAAGAGACTTTCTCTCATTTTTCCCCCTTCACGAGTCGCTATACTTATGAAGCACTAACTTGTTTTTTGAGGTGCCTCCCACAGGGGGCTGCAGTGTCGCGTGAATCTCGGAAGCACATTTGCGAAGTCTTTCTATCTTTTGTTCATAATCTTGGAGCACCCTCCTCACTTCTTGTTGACTCTTCTGGGACGTCAGCTCTTCACACAGCTCCCGCAGGACCTCCATGTGGTGATCAAGCTGGTGCAGGCTGCCTTCCTCAGAAAAGCAGGCCTAATTGAGGGAATAAAGCAGGAAATGTGTTCCAAATGAGTTTACATAATTAGTCCATGAGGATTAGACACTAACAGATGTGTGTGACTTTAACAACGCAATCTTTTGTAAGCCTGTCCACCATGTGCCTGGTGTGGTGATGGGCATGGAGAAACAAAGATGAGGCAGTCGGCCCTATGGGGATTTGCCGCAGTCCAGTAATGTGGAAACCATAACATGTCACCCCAAAATATGCCCCTCTGACATGAAAATTAAGAAGCAGTAAGCAACCCTGGTTGGTGCGGCTCAGTTGGTTGAGCATTGTCCCGTGCACTGAGAAAGGTCACTGGTTCGATTCCCTGTCAGGGCACCTGCCCAGATTGCGGGTTTGATCCCCTGCTGGGTGCATACGAGAGGCAACCAATTAGTCTTTCTCTCTGTCTCCCTCTCCCTTCCCCTTTATTGACTTTATTTAAAATCAATAAAAACATATTTAAAAACAAAAAAGAAGCAGTAAACACAGAAAAAGCTCCCCATTTTCTGCCTAAAGATGGGAGATAGTCTCCTTTTACTGGAGATAAACACATCTCAGCCCGGACCGGCACTAGAGGAATCTGCAAACAAACCTTGTTAAACGAACCTTTATCCTCCCTCCCAAGAGGTCTTGTGTTACCTCTTTACCATTTACCACCCCAGCCCAAACGCTTTTGCCTTGTCAATTCTTCATAAATGTATTGTTTTGTTCTCTTGAAGGTATCAAGGCTTCCTGCTCTGCTCACTTCTACAGGTCTTCAACCTCTTGTCAAGGCTCCCACGTGCATGTAAAAATTCAATAAAATGTGTGCCCCTTTCTCTTGTGAATCTTTGTCAGTTTCATTTTCAGACCCGGCCAGGGACCCCATGGGGGCCGAGGGAAACGTTTTCCTCCCCCGCAGTAGTCACACAAAGAATGAGCATATAGTGTGACAAGTGAGAGGACAGACCCACTACCTGCCTTAGGAGTCACATGAGGGAACCACCCAAGCTTCATGCAGAAAGAACGAGGAGACCGGCAGGTAAAGGGGGAGAGGGGACGTTCCCAGCAGGAGCAGCAGCCAAGGGAGAGAGGCTCCAGATGTTCTGAAAGGACAGCAGTCTAGTGTGTGGAGGGCACAGCACAGAAACAGAGAGGCTGAGGCATGTCCTGGGGCCAGACGGGGAAGGACTTGAACGGCCTCCTAAGGGGTCTGGAGATGTCCTGGGAGTAGCAGTGAGCCGGTGACACAAGACCTGTGGTTCCCAAGGTTCACGCGGCGATGGGTACAGAAGATGATGCAACCCCTCATCATGCTGAGGAAATAAGCCAGGCAACGCCGATGGGAAGGATGGAAAAGCAGCTGTTTCGCAGAGTAACGGATGGGGCCTGGCAGCTGACTCCACCAAGGCTGCGTGGGCAGGAAGGGGAAGGAGAGGGAGGAGATTCTGAGACAGCAAAGCCCTCCCAAACCAGGGTACATGAGAGTAAGAAACATCTCAGAGGAGCTATCACTGGTTCATGTTGGACATGCTGAAGGCAAGGTCTCTGACGAACACAGTGATGTCTCGGTTAGAAACAGAACCTGGAGCTCAGGGGAAAGGACTCAGTGGGAGATAACGATTCAGGCGCCATCACTGTAGGGGGGGCAGCTAACACCCCCAAGTGCATGAAATTGCCCAGAGCAGGGGTGGGGAACCTTTTTTCTGCCGAGGGCCATTTGGATATTTATAGCATCATTCACAGGCAACATAAAATTATCAACTTAAAAATTGGCCTGCTATATTTGGTCAGACATTTAATTAACTAATTAAATGCCTAATGCCTTGGCAGGGCCGGACCAAATGATTTTGAGGGCCTTATACTGCCCAAGGGCCGGACACTCCTCATCTTTGGCCTAGAACAATCATGAAATTAGCCAAAAGCAGAGACTCTCCAAGCTAAAACATTAAGACAGCACAATAAAAAAGGGAAATGTGTGAAGAACACTAAAAAGAAGCCTTCCCTCAAAAAAAAAGAGACAAGAAGAAAAGTCAAGAGGGATTGCTGTTAAGAGAGCCACAGCAGGAGAAAGTTTTAAAAAGGTGAAAAGAGGGACCATACTGTCAAATACATGGATGCAATCAAATAGGATGGGGACCAAAAGGAGACCATTAGATTTGCCCCAGTTGGTTTACATCCTGATTTCAGATCTTTCACTAAAGCTGGACTTTGAGGACACCGTGTCCCCACAAAAGCAACAGCGGGTACATCAGCAACAGTTTGTAACCAGACTCTCAAGGACAGGGGCCACTGAAACATACAAGGGAAGTCATGAACGATTAACTGAATGCTAAATTGTTCTCACTTCTAAAAAGCAAGAATCGCAGGCTCTAGTCAGAGCTTGAACTGCATAAGGGATAATCCCCAGGGAACGAGACAGATGAAGTCATTCTGAGAGGCGATTTAACCCTAGGCCAAGGACATACACAGCCCTGTAAGAAAAACCTCAAAATGAGGACAAAATGTAAATGGAAAACAGGTGGTTTACCTCATGTTCCTTAATGAGACCCTTGGTCCTTCCTCGGCGAATTAGTTTCTTTTCTTTATTTATTTGTTTTTCAAGTCTTGAAATAGTGTCACTAATTTTTCCTTTTTCAAGGTCTATTTTTAGTTGTTGGATATACAAAGACATTTCATGATGAAGAGACTGAAAACAAAGACACATATTAACGATGGGAAACAAATCTATTGAAAAGGTTTTTATAAAAAACATAATAAAAAATACTTTTATTAACAAAGGACAGAAAAAGAGCTTATGAAATTCTCATTCATCCTTGTGTCTTTGAGGAGGACCCATAAACATATATATATATTTTTTCCTTTCTATGAACTGAAAATGTGTTTTATTTGGGAAAGATGCTGGTAAGAGAATTAAAAAGCCAAGCTGCAGACTGGGAGAAAATATTCGTGACACACACATCAGAGCCTATGCAGAAACAACAGGATGCTATCATGTGCATCCTGAATGTGATTCTGGAACAGATCAAAAAGCATATTAGGGAAAAACTGTGGAAATAAAATTAAAATGCAGACTTAGTTATTAATAAGGTATCATATTAGTCCATTAATTGTGACAAAGGTACTATATTAATACAAGATGTGAATAACAGCGAAAACTGTACCTGGGGTATACTGAAACTCATTGTACTATCCTCCTATGTAATAAAAGGCTAATATGCAAATCGACCAAATGGCGGAATGACCGGTCGCTATGATGTGCACTGACCACCAGAGGCAGATGCTCAATGCAGGAGCTGCCCCCTGGTGGTCAGTGCGCTCCCACAGGGGGAGCGCCGCTCAACCAGAAGCCGGGCTCATGGCTGGCGAGTGCTCCCGCCTCTGCAGCAGCACTCAGGATGTCCAACTGCCGGCTTAGGTCAGACATCCCCGGAGGTTTCCTGGACTGTGAGAGGGCGCAGGCCGGGCTGAGGGACCCCCTCCCGAGTGCACGATTTTCGTGCACCGGGCCTCTAGTCTTTGTAATAATTCTGAAAATATAAAATTGTCCTAAAGTAAAGTTTATTTTAACATGTTTTAAGAGGACCTTTAACAGTAGACATTCAATTATATTACTTTATTCTCTCCCTCTCTCCATACATTCATGCACACATATACAAAAACCATATTCAATACTAAATATCATTTATTGAACACAATCTCTGTGGTAGGTACTTTCCATAAATCCTCACAACAATCACGCCAAGTGGGTGGGGTTATTCCCATTTTATAGTGAAGCTCCTAGAAGTTGAGCAACTTCCCCGGGGGTCATAGCTGCTGGATCCAGGTCTGTCTGCCACCAAAGCCAATACCTGTTTCACTGAAACTCTGGGTATGTGTGTCAATATGTTGTCTCAGTCAGGATCCAACCAGGAAACCAGAAAACACTAAATATTTAACTCAGAGGGAATTACAAGCTGGGGATTGATTACACAAGAGATGAAAGCCAAAGAGGGGACAGGAAAGCCATCCAGATTAGCATCAGCAGAAAGCTGCCCCTGCCACCAGGCTGGAAGCCTCAGTGGGGTCCAGGCAGAAGGTCACCAAGCAGAGGCTGGCACCATGGAACCTACGGCCAGGGGGAGACACAGCTACGAGAGACACTGGCAAGAAAGAGAGGACATGAAGGCCTTTGGACTCTGCTGCTTCCCCCCTACAATCTCCTTCTAATCTCAGTGCTGTCATTGGCTGAACACAGAGAGAAGCCAGCTACTACAGGACCCGAGACCACACCCCCTCCCGAGTGCACGATTTTCGTGCACCGGGCCTCTAGTCTTTGTAATAATTCTGAAAATATAAAATTGTCCTAAAGTAAAGTTTATTTTAACATGTTTTAAGAGGACCTTTAACAGTAGACATTCAATTATATTACTTTATTCTCTCCCTCTCTCCATACATTCATGCACACATATACAAAAACCATATTCAATACTAAATATCATTTATTGAACACAATCTCTGTGGTAGGTACTTTCCATAAATCCTCACAACAATCACGCCAAGTGGGTGGGGTTATTCCCATTTTATAGTGAAGCTCCTAGAAGTTGAGCAACTTCCCCGGGGGTCATAGCTGCTGGATCCAGGTCTGTCTGCCACCAAAGCCAATACCTGTTTCACTGAAACTCTGGGTATGTGTGTCAATATGTTGTCTCAGTCAGGATCCAACCAGGAAACCAGAAAACACTAAATATTTAACTCAGAGGGAATTACAAGCTGGGGATTGATTACACAAGAGATGAAAGCCAAAGAGGGGACAGGAAAGCCATCCAGATTAGCATCAGCAGAAAGCTGCCCCTGCCACCAGGCTGGAAGCCTCAGTGGGGTCCAGGCAGAAGGTCACCAAGCAGAGGCTGGCACCATGGAACCTACGGCCAGGGGGAGACACAGCTACGAGAGACACTGGCAAGAAAGAGAGGACATGAAGGCCTTTGGACTCTGCTGCTTCCCCCCTACAATCTCCTTCTAATCTCAGTGCTGTCATTGGCTGAACACAGAGAGAAGCCAGCTACTACAGGACCCGAGACCACAGCCTGCAGGGATCAGCCCTCTGTGATTTTGGGTAAACAGGGGAGATCATCAAGAATGACTCTGGCCCTAACCGGTTTGGCTCAGTGGATAGAGCGTCAACCTGTGGACTCAAGGGTCCCAGGTTCGATTCCGGTCAAGGGCATGTACCTTTGCAGCCGATCAATGTTTCTCTCTCATCAATGTTTCTAACTATCCCTCTCCCTTCCTCTCTGTAAAAAATCAATAAAACATATTAAAAAAAAAGAAAAAGAAAGAAAAAAGAATTACTCTGAGCCTGGCCAGCAGAGCTCAGGGGTTGAGCATCGACCTATGAACCAGGAGGTCATGGTTCAGTTCTCAGTCAGCGCACATGCCTGGGTTGCAGGCTCGATCCCCAGTGTGTGGGGTGTGCAGGAGGCAACTGATCAATGATTCTCTCTCATTGATGTTTCTCTCCCTCTCCCTCTCCCTTCCTCTCTGAAATCTATATCTATCTACACACACACACACACACACAGACACACACACTCACACATAAACATCTATATATATAAAAGGCTAAGTGACCATCCAACTGTCTGACCATCTGGCCAATACCTATGACACACACTGACCACCAAGGGGCAGTTGCTCAATACAGGAGCTGCCGAGCTGCGGTGACTTGGCAGCGGGGGTTCTCAGGTGACACACCTGGAACCAGAGAGGAAGGAGCCTGATTCCTCACGGGGCCATGTGATTCCACCTTCCACTGTGGGTTATGTTGTTCCTGGGGCACTGTCGGCCCTGAATCTGGTTTACTGCACACTTGCGTTTGCATTCCACACCCTGTAAAACAGCAACTTTGCAGAGTGCCCTCTCACACTCTGGGACCCCTTGGGGGGATGTTGGAGAGCTGGTTTTGGCCCGATCCCCATAGGCCAGGTCAAGGGACCTCACCTGCTGGAGGGACCCTGCTCACTGGTGCCGCCCCAGGTGTGGCCGGCCAGGGAGGGACCACGGGAGGTTGACTCCAGAGCATGTTCAGCCGCCTTGCCCAGTCCTGCCCCGCCAGCCACCACCTGGGCCCATCTGCATTAGTCCCTGCACCGGAGCCAGCGCAGCAAGCCCGAAGATCCAAGTGTGAGTTTTCTTTTTCACTGCTCCCTCCCCCAACCCCCGCTCAGCAGACGCCCTTTGAGCCATGGCGCTGCCCCAGGAATTCTAATTAATTTCCTTTCAATGTGCATGAATCCATGCACTGGGGCCACTAGTATACATATATGAAGAATGACTGATGACAAACAGATCAATGGTCAGATGCATTAGTATAAGCCCTGGATACATATGCACGTTCTTACCTCCCACTTGGCACAGACATCTCTACTCTTTTCTTCCAAAGACAGCTTTACATCCTCAGTGACATTATTTTTCAGTTCTTCAACAGCTTTTAAATACTTGGCCAGACTTTTAGTATTAAAAATTAATAGTGCTTCCTATTTAAAAAAAAAAGATGTAAGCAAGAACATGAAAACCTCATCACCCTGCCAAGTCCTCAAAGCTAATTTTGATAGATCTTTCCTAGGTAGAGCTAAGAAAAGGACTCTATGAAGATTATTTAAAGATTTAAGGGAGACTTCTCTTTGTAACTTGAGGTTTGATAGTCCATTTGCATCTCTTGAATTCTTTTGAAAAAAAAATTGCAAAATATTTCTTATTTAAATGTAATTACAGC
>NW_005366214.1:1067959-1107687 GCF_000412655.1 Myotis brandtii
GGAGCCTGATTCCTCACGGGGCCATGTGATTCCACCTTCCACTGTGGGTTATGTTGTTCCTGGGGCACTGTCGGCCCTGAATCTGGTTTACTGCACACTTGCGTTTGCATTCCACACCCTGTAAAACAGCAACTTTGCAGAGTGCCCTCTCACACTCTGGGACCCCTTGGGGGGATGTTGGAGAGCTGGTTTTGGCCCGATCCCCATAGGCCAGGTCAAGGGACCTCACCTGCTGGAGGGACCCTGCTCACTGGTGCCGCCCCAGGTGCGGCCGGCCAGGAAGGGACCACGGGAGGTTGACTCCAGAGCATGTTCAGCCGCCTTGCCCAGTCCTGCCCCGCCAGCCACCACCTGGGCCCATCTGCATTAGTCCCTGCACCGGAGCCAGCGCAGCAAGCCCGAAGATCCAAGTGTGAGTTTTCTTTTTCACTGCTCCCTCCCCCAACCCCCGCTCAGCAGACGCCCTTTGAGCCATGGCGCTGCCCCAGGAATTCTAATTAATTTCCTTTCAATGTGCATGAATCCATGCACTGGGGCCACTAGTATACATATATGAAGAATGACTGATGACAAACAGATCAATGGTCAGATGCATTAGTATAAGCCCTGGATACATATGCACGTTCTTACCTCCCACTTGGCACAGACATCTCTACTCTTTTCTTCCAAAGACAGCTTTACATCCTCAGTGACATTATTTTTCAGTTCTTCAACAGCTTTTAAATACTTGGCCAGACTTTTAGTATTAAAAATTAATAGTGCTTCCTATTTAAAAAAAAAAGATGTAAGCAAGAACATGAAAACCTCATCACCCTGCCAAGTCCTCAAAGCTAATTTTGATAGATCTTTCCTAGGTAGAGCTAAGAAAAGGACTCTATGAAGATTATTTAAAGATTTAAGGGAGACTTCTCTTTGTAACTTGAGGTTTGATAGTCCATTTGCATCTCTTGAATTCTTTTGAAAAAAAAATTGCAAAATATTTCTTATTTAAATGTAATTACAGCCTGGCCGGTATGGCTCAGTTGGTTGGAGTGCCCTTCCACACACGAAGAAGTCACCGGTTAGATTCCCAGTCAGGCACATGCCCAGATTGCAGACTGGATCCCCAGTAGGGGACAGGCAAGAGGCAGCCAACTGATCTTTTTCTCTCTCTCTCTCCCTTCCTCTTTCTTTCTCTCTCTCTTTCTCTCTCTCTCTTTATAAAAATATATTTTTATTGATTTCAGAGAGGAAGGGGAGGGAGAGAAAGATCGAAACATCAATGAAAAGACAGAATCATGGATCAGCTGCTGCCTGCATGCCCCCCACAGTGGATTGAGCCCACAACCTGGGCATGTGCCCTTGACCAGAATCGAACCCGGGACCCTTCAGTCCCCAGGCCGACGCTCTATCCACTAAGTCAAACTGGCTAAAGCAAGGCAATAAAAACATACTTTAATAAATAAAGTAATTACACATTTGGCAGGTCTATAATTGTATACTGAATTTTTAAAATTCTTCATTTTAATTTTTAAGAGTCTCTGGGGAATGATGTATATAAAACTTGAAAAAATTTTAAAGGTACAATAACTTTGTGTACAATCACAGTGATGGAAACATCTTGATTTCAAATTAGATAGTTGGTTCAAAATAAATACCCTACATTTGATATTTGAAAGGGTCCCACCTTGTATTTTGAAATCAGTCCACTCCGGCTCTCTCTTTGGCCAAGTAACTGCTCAGCCCTTGTAATGTATGATTCCAGTTCCTTCAGGGATTCCTCCACCTTCATCCTGGCACTCAGGTCTGGTGAGACATCAGTTGAGTTCTTCAACATTGCACCTAATTTGACCATGTTGATCTGTGAAGACAAAAAATTCTCAACACTTAGCCCGGCTTCTTAGAAAATTAACAAATTAATAAGTAATTTCTTTGTGTTGCCACTCCTATTTTCCTGCTAGACATAAGAGTATCTAATTTATTATGTAATATTTTCCAATATGTTCTAAATTATAAAGTTTGGTTCAGTGGATAGAGTGTCGGCCTGAGGACTGAAGGGTCCCAGGTTCGATTCTTGGTCAAGGGCACATATCTTGGTTGCAGGCTCGATCCTGGCCCTGGTCAGGGCATGTTTATGAGGCAACCAATCAATGTGTCTCTCTCACATCGATGTTTCTCTGTCTGTCTCTTCCCCTCACTTCCACTCTCTCTAAAAATCAATGGAAAAATATACTTGGGTGAGGATTAACCAAAAAATATATATATTTATATATATATAATGCAAAAGTTATATTTTATAAAACATTTCCAAACTACAGGGCAATCCCCACCCCCAACTTCCCCAGCCTCCCATTGACCACTTGGTTTTAAAGACTAAATTCATGAATAAGGAACATTAAAGAGAGACCTGGACTTTCTCTTTAGCTTCTTGAATCTTTGCCTGAAGCCCAGCTGTGAGAACATGTTCGAGGGACTCCTGGCTTGAAATATTTTGTACATCCATTTGTAAAGTGTCTTCCATTCTAGACACAAGCTCCTCATACATAGAGCCTTTGGCAATAAGATGCTATTAAAACAAATTAAAGTGAGATCACAATAAACATTCTGATTACATATTAAACATTAACCTTAAATCTCACCAGAAATCATAAAAGGTTAATTATTAATGCAAAATGAGACAAATTTATATTCTAAAGCATGTTATTTTAAATTTTCACTTTTAAGTTTTATATTTATACAAATTCTGAGAAAATAGACTTTTATAGATTATTCTTTATATACTAAGCACTTCAATAAAATACTTTAAGTAATATAATGTCAACAGAGAGAAAAATAAGTTGAGAGAATAGTAATAAATCTTAAAATTAAGTTGCTCTAAGCCAAATCAGTCCCAAGGGAATCCAATAAATGTTACTGGAGAAAGTGACTATTAGAAAATAATATTTTTAGAACCATGCTTTACAGAACATATCAAAACTACTTTACTGCCCTGACTGGTTTGGCTCAGTGGCTAGAGCGTCGGCCTGCGGACTGAAGGGTCCCGGGTTCGATTCCGGTCAAGGGCATGTACCTTGGTTGCGGGCACATCCCCAGTGGGGGGTGTGCAGGAGGCAGCTGGTCGATGTTTCTCTCTCATCGATGTTTCTAACAATCTATCTCTCTCCCTTCCTCTCTGTAAAAAATCAATAAAATATATTTTTTAAAAACTACTTTACAATATATCTTGATCCAATAAAGATCTACTTAATTCCTTCTTGCAGAATTATATTCTAGCATGTTTGTATGTTCACTGTTATTTTTTTAAATATTTTTAAATATTGAATTTTTCATTTCTCACTCATTTCTTTTACTTAAATAAATTCCAGATGCAGCAAATAAATAAATATGTAAATAAAATTAGAAAAGCACTGGCAGATGTCACAGGTAACTTTATGTAATATTTTCAAAGCAATAAAAAGTATCATTCTTATACACAACGAAAACACAAAATGCTATATATACACCATTTCAGAAATGTAGATTTGAAAGAATCACATAAGTATTCCTTTATTCCGGGAACTTTCCATCTTGTTGCAATTTATGACATGCTCCATAGATTTTTATAGCTGAGCTTGGAACTCAGTAAAAACCACAATTGTCACTTCATCCCCAGAAGAACTGAGTGATATTAAAACGCAATCTTGCCTCATTGCTTTTCAATGAGTCGACTGCCTAAGAATGAAGACAGAACGGAGTTTTAACAACATCCGTCACCCTCCCTGTGTCAAGAAGGAAAAGTGGCTTAATCGGTGAATGAGCTTTCAAAGCACAGACTGTCATAATCTCTCATATTCACACGGCACTGAGCTATGTGAGACTGAACTCACTTATCTCTTCATCGCCCTCTCATACCAGAAAATATTTTAATCTCCATCATGTAGCTGGGAAAATTAATTCAAGAACTTAGATTCACATAAGGTATTATTAATGGTCTTCCAGTCTATCCTCTGTCTTCAAGCAAAATCACAGCAAATGATTCAGGAATGAGAATCCATGCTATTTAAAAAACTCCCAACTAAGAAAATTCAAACAGTCATATTACTCTTTACTCTCAAACTTGTTCGTTATCTTAATACTTCGGTCTACAACCATGAAAGCTGTCCTTTTAATGCTTTTACCCTCATACCTGCAAAGATTCTTCCATTGAAGTATCTACATCATCTTTATGTCTCAGAAGATCCAAAACAGATTTGGTTTCTGCCTCCCAGATTTCTACTTCTCCAGTGAGTTTTTCGACCTCTTCAGCCACTTTTAGTTGCCCTGTGAATTCTTCTTTTTCTTTTTCATGTTCTTCCCCGGCCTACAACATTCAAAATTATCACTAAAAAAAGTCAATGTTTACATCATAAAATAATTTTCAATTTTAAAAATTTATCTCTTTTTTCCCCCAAAGGGTGCTAATTCAGCATATATTAATGACTTAAGACTTAGTTTTGGACAATAATAACATTTTATGATAGTACATATCACTTTAAATATTAAAAGATTTATTCACATATATTTTCTTTTTTTAATTTTTTACTTACTGATTTGAGAGAGAGAGAGAGAGAGAGAGAATTTTTTTTATTTTTTACTTACTGATTTGAGAGAGGGAGAGAGAGATCAAGAAGGGAGAGAGAGAAACATCGATTTGTTGTTCCACTTATTTATGCATTCATTGGTTGATTATTGTAAGTGCCCTGACCGGAGAGTGAACCCACAACCTTGGCATATCAGAATGATGCTCTGAGCAACTGAGCTCCATGGCCAGGGCCACATGTATTTTCCTAATGATAATATAATTCCTGTCAGCTAATTACTATGGTCTCCATTTTACACATAAGAAGATGAAAATCTTAGAAAATTAGGGTACTGATTCTATAAAAACATTTCTAAACCTCATATACAATTTAATTAAATACGGTTGTTAGTAATAGTAGTTTCAAAACATCCTCAAGAAGAGACATAATCAAATTTCAACAAAATTTAGACTTTTCCCATGAATAATCCCTCAATATCCTATGGGCTGATGTCACAGCTTTACATGACATATTCATTCTTAAAGCTGTTCTTTTTACCAGATCATATTTTAAATGTATTAGAAGAATATACTAGTTTATATTCTTCTATTCTAAAAGCATCTTGCACAAATTCAGATCTTTCAAAATTTTATCTGATTAGTCTTCTAAGCAGTCCATCATGGCTGCTGGCCAAAGCCAGCTCAATATTACATTCTTAAGTAAAACTGTGTAAGTCATTATTCTGAAAAAGGCACATTTCCAAAACCACAGGTATGATACCCGTGTATGATTTTTATGTTTTGTTCCTTTTAGATAAGACGTTCTTATCTATAAGCATCCTCTTAATTACCCAACAAAGCAACAAATAAAGACCACAGGTCTCCCCATTTTAGGGAAAGGAAGCAAGACACGGGCTGGGGACTACCTAAAGCTGGACCATGTCTAAGCACCGGTCAGAAGCAAAGGGAGAACATCCCAGCTCCCTGTCCACACTGAGCAGTCTGGCTGCTCTGGTGTGTCGGGGAAGCTCCTCCTCCTGAGACACAGCACTGACTCTGAGGAAGACTTCATGAAAGGAACCACTTACGCATTTTACTGGAACATGATTACATTTTAAATATTATCGAATAATCACACCACTGTTTCAACAATATGGGTTTTTCCAGAGAAAAACAGCGCAGTTGAATTATTTCTGTATACAAATGTGACAAAGTATGACTACTTCACCTTTATATTCTGATGGTGATTTTCAGGAAGTGCTAACGGAGTATCTGTTGGAGAGTCAACAGTTGGTTTTTCTTCTTTAGATGGCTGCATATTTTCAGAATTACCAAGAACGGGCTGTTCCTGCTTTTTTATAAGTGGCAGTTTCATTTCCTAGAAGAAATTAATGTCATAAAACGTAATGCTCATATTTTTATGCTAAGGTATATTATTACTGTACCCATAATAAATGGACATAATATATTCAACATATTTTAAAATAGGAGCATTTCCCATAAAACACCTCACTCTCAAATTGTTAAGAATAAGAATAATTTAATAATTTAAACTCAAAAATTACAGAAGGTTTGCTTTTATTAAGCACTACTACAAATATAAAGATAAATAAAGCTCAGTGTATGTTCTCAGGAGCTTGAAATCTAGTAGGCAAAGAACTTAACATTATTCTTTAATGGTAAAAGAAATTCACTGGAGAGTTGTATGTTATATGTCCAAACAAAAACTTGTACATGAATGTTCACAGCAACATTATTCATAATAGTCAAAAGGGTGGAAAGAAGCCAAATCAACCAATCAATGAATAAATAAAATGTGGTCTAGCCATACCATAGACTATTATTACTTGTCAATAAAAAGGAATAAAGAACTAATATATGCTACAACATGGATGAATCTTGAAAACATTACACTAAGTAAAAAAAAAAAAGAAACAAAAGACCACATATCATATGATCCCACTTGTGTGAAATATCCAAAATAGGCTACTCTGTGCAGACATAAAGTGATTTCTCACTTGCCTAAGGCTGAGGGGGGTGGGAGAAAGTGGAGAGTGACTGCTAATGGGTACAGAGTTTCTTTATGAGGTGGTGAAATTGTCCTGATTATGGTGATGGCAGCACAGCTCTGACTATAGTAAAAACCACTACTATACACATGAATGGGTTGTATGGTATGTGACTTTTATCTCAATGTAGCTGTTACCAAAAAAACCCCATAAAAACCCAATACTTACGAGCTGAGTTTTTGTAACAAACTTTCTCCATCTTTTATTCAGCCTTCTCAGTTCTTTAGAAATAGATGATCCAAATTCATCATTGCTGACTTGAATTAAGAAATTTCCCACTTCGTTTAAAGTGGTGTGTTCAAGATTCCACTGGGATAGTGTCTCAGAAGGAACCTACATAAAACATAAGCAACATGACATTTAAAGGACAAAATATTTGTCTTTCTATGATCTGTAAACAGATCTTTACCCAGGCTGACTGCCAGCAAACGTGAGGCTTGACCTCACGTCAGAGATTCTGACCCTCCCTTTAGCGGATGCTCCCGTCCGTACTGATCTAGCTCTTCATCCCTGAGCACTAACGGGCAGGCAGCAGCTGTCTGACACCACTCCCGGTCCTGGACTCTTAGGAAGCATCTGATCTCCCCCCTTTCTAAGTGGCTGGTGAGCTTAGAGCAAAGGTTCTCAAACTTTTTCAGGGGTGGCACTGTAATGTCTCAGTAATATTTTCATGGACTCAGAAAAATCATCTAAAAGCTCTCGTTTTTAAGTGGTCAGGTCCAAAAAACTTAGTAGTAATTTGCATAGTGTAACGGACAAGTCTTGTTGTATCTCCCTTAAAATTTAAGTTACCTTTAAACTTAAAAAATTTCCCTTTAATTTAAAGAGTTCTCTTTGGCAGCTCAGGGCACCTTAGCACAGAGTGTGGGAACTGCAAGACTTAAAGTGTTATTTTTCTCAGAGTTACGGGAATCTTAATAAAAGAACTTCAAAAACACAACTGTTGAAAGGCAAAGATATGCTTTTCTAATCTCAATATAGGTGGCAGGGAGAAGTAACGTCTCACTAATTCCTCAAATACTCTTTTTGTGCTCACACACACACACAAATTTTACTTTCATGTAAACAGCCTCTTTTCTGTTTGAGTAATTTTAGTTTCTACCTGGAAAATGTTTAGTCTGAGAGGCTAGCTATATCCATTTGCAACAGAAGAAAACAAATACTACTTCAGAGAGGAGTCATAAAACTAATTATTACATCAATAGCAAATGAAACAATAATGAATTACACTAAAATTTCTTCCACACCTCTCCACAGAAGTCTAAAGTATTTTGATTTCCCTCCTCTAGAAACCCAGAAAGGGTTTAGAGCTCAAAAGAACTGAATGGAGGGACTAAAGGAATTGAGCAAAAAAGAAAAAGGAAAAAAAACTCATGGACATGGACAACGGTGTGGTGATTGCTAGGGGGAAGCGGAGGAGGGTATGGGAGACTTGACTTGGTGAACACACAATGCAGCGTACAGATGACGTGTTGTGGAATTGTGCACCTGAAACCTGTTCAATTTGGTGAACCAGTGACTCCCCAATAAATATAATAAAAAGGAAATAAAAAGTATTGAATTGAAAAATTAAACTTTTTTCCCGTCATTACCATGCCTTCTATTCGCCACACCCTGTACTATATATGTATTTGAATATATTCTTATTTTTCATGTGTTCTATTTGACACTATTTTGTTTCAAGTGAAAAAATTAAACTTTTTAAAGCATCAATTTATTTTAAATATGTCTCTATGCTATCCACTACTCTAAGTCTTTTATTTTCTTTAAAAAGAAAAAAAGTAGTAATCAATCTTCCAAAAGCTATACTGTGTATGTAACTTATACCTCAATAAAGGTGTGGGTGTGTGTGTGTGTGTGTGTGTGTGTGTGTGTGTGTTTTAAACCTATACTGAGGAGAAAATTTCTTTGGCAGTTTCATTAGGAAGAAACTGAACTCTTTCCGAACCATGGAGAATTTTCCAACAGTTGAGCTTATTCTTCCCTGGCACCTAGTTTTTGGACTGAAAATGAGGGTCTCCAAACAATACAAAAAAGTACAATTGAGCAGATGCCATTGGACTGCAAATACCTCTGTAATTTGTTCCTTCTTTGTCTCCTCAAAACAAGCCTTTAGGAAGCAGAGCTTTTCCGTGTAAGTAGTCCAGCATGCCAGAACTTTCTGCAGAGTGGACTTCACATTATCTATATTTTTTCTGCACATAGAAATATTATGTTCCATCATCGTATATTGTTCACTAACATTCTGATATTCTCCACCTATAATGTTAACAAAACAAAAAGTAATTTTAGAGAACAGTTTTTTATTAATAAAATACTGTTAAGAAAAACATGTGCATATTAACAGTGGCAAAAAAAGTATGTACTCTGACAATATTAAAAGTAAACGCAAGAATTTTCCAAAGAAAACATGCATGTAAAACATTAAGGTAGACCTGGCCAGGTGACTCGGTTGGATTGTCACCCCTTACACCAAAGGTTTCAGGTTCAATTCCCAGTCAGGACACATACCCAGGTTGTGGGTTTGCTCCTGGGTCAGGGGCATGCACAAGAGGCAACTGATCAATGTTTCTCTCTCACATAGATGTTTTTTCTCTCTCTCCCTTCCTCTCTAAAAATCAATTAATAAAAAAATAAAACATCTACACATATAAAAGCCTAAGCGACCAGCCAATAGGCCGACCGTTCGACCGGCCAATCAGTAGCTATGACACACACTGACTACCAGGGGGCAGATGCTCAACGCAGGAGCTGCTGAGCTGCTGAGCTGCGGTGACTCGGCAGCTGCGGTTCTTGGGTGACACACCCGGAACCAGAGAAGAGGGAGCCCGATTCCAGGGTGTCACGCAAGAACCACCCTCTCGCAATCCAGGACCCCTCAGGGGATGTCAGAGAGCAGGTTTCGGCCCAATCCCCACAGGCCAGGCCAGGCCAGGCCAAGGGACCCCACCAGTGCACGAATTCGTGCACCAGGCCTTTAGTTAAAGAAAGTTAAAGAGATAAAATGCTATTTTTAAGTGACTATTCCATCAAAAAGTAACTGTATAACTTTACCCAAATTCTTATGAATTTCTTCACATTTCTGAAAAGAAGATTCAAGTTGAGCTAGGAAGTCTTTTTCTTCAATAAATTTCTGGGGAAAGGGAGATGGAAAAAAACATATTGACAGCTTACACTTTTTTAAATGTGCAAAGAAATCCAGACACAAACATATAAACATTGATGAAACACTTAGGCACCAAAACTTCTTTAAGGCTTTAAACTACATATTTGGGTAGGAAAAGAAGAGCAGTTCACAAAGAGAGAAAGTTAAGGTCTAGGAACCGTGAGTATGAGTATGAACCTTATGTTGGTATGAAACCTAAAAAATTCATCTTAATGTGATGATATGGTTCCACAATGGTTTCCTCTGGTGGGAAAAGGCACGTGAAGTATTTATAGCAATCTCAAAACGCCCTACCTGACATGTTTACTAATATTGCAGAATCTGTATCAGTTTCTCTTATTTCATGTACCAGTATTTTTTAATATTGAATTTTATTAGATAAATTTACAGTATGTTATAAAAAGATAGATCCATCTTGCAAAAACATTTGAGAAATTACAATTAACTAAATTATTATGTGTCCTATACAAGCAAAGTATGCTATGGAAAAATGCAATTAATCAATAACAGTGGGGCCTTGACTTACGAGTGTCCCGACTAACGAGTTTTTCAAGATACGAACTGTCTCTCAGCCGATTTTTTGCTTTGAGTTGCGAGCTAAAATTCGGGTTACGAGCCAGCTTCAGATACCCCACCGCTAGTTGGCACAGCGAATGTCGAAGTGAACGCCACAACATCAGCCCAGCATCACGTGTCTCACTCGTTCACTTTTTGATTTGACATATGAGTAATTTGAGTTACGAGCTCCATCACAGAACGAATTAAACTCGTAAGTCAAGGCCCCACTGAACTGATATTTTTGTATACTTATCATGTATTGATTGTATGCTTAAATGGAAAAATAATCAAAGAAAGAAATGAAATAAAATATTCAAAGTCTAGTCTAATTTAGAATGATTCTTTCTATTTGAGAATGTATGGTGTTTAAATCATATTTGTAAATATATCTCTCTTCATGTTTTTCAGTTTTTGTACTTAAAATTTACAATCTTGGATTATTCTTTTTGTCCCTCATTCCAAAAAGAGGGAAACAGCAGGTATGATGACAAGGACTAACTGTAGAAATGACATTCCTAGGATGCTTTAGTTTTAATTTACTAATGACCACACTTATATTTAAGTCCTTTGCTATATTTTTTCCTATAAATTTCAAGAGCTAAACTCTCTCCCTACAAAAAGCCTCAATGCAAAATGTGCTGTTTTTCCCACCCTGAAAATTGAAAGGCTAAATTGAGCAAAACAGAAAAATAAAGAAAGAAAGAACTTAAAAAAAAAAAAAACCTGATAAGCTAAGATTAAAATGTTCTAAGAAAAAATTTAATTTTTGGACAAAACCATTTATCTGGGTGGGGCAAAAGATATCCAGTAAGTGAAAATAGAAATTTTTAATGGAAATAACACTGAAACTTTCTCCAACTATTGTGTTAAAAGTTAATTCAAGCTCCCCTGTGGTAGTAAATAATACTGTTTTTCTTTCTTACTCTTTCCTGATGCCTGTAATTCTTTTCTCCAGGCAACATTTAAGCTAATGGAAGTTACCAAAAAACCCATCTGGAAACCTGAAAAGATAAAGGGAAATTGTGCCAAAGAAAAACGCAAACCCAGCACCCAGATATGGAGAACAGTTTCTAAGGCATGAAATAAAAAGCTTACATGCCAGTCTTCCAGCAGCAGTTCCACCGATTCTTTACTCCCATACTTGATGTTCCAAGCCTTCAATTTTGATTGCACTTCATCTAGCAAACCAAGGACTGAGCACTTATAGTAATGAAATTCTAGAAGTGGGATGAATTTTTTCCCCGAAATATTGTTGATTCTGAAAAATAGTGCCGGTTTTAGAATTTAACTTAATATTATGGGCCAAATGTCAGACATGTGGCATTTTAAAAACATTGGGGCTCTAACTTTTTTCTTTTAAACACATGGTACTCAGATGTATCCTCAAATCTTTTCTAAACAAAGTAAAACGAACACTGTGGCTAGATATATAGTAATTATTTCTAAGGTGAAAACATGTAACGGAACATTTTCTCAAGAAATTATAACCCTGTTGAGAAATTCTATAATAAAACATCAATACCCAGGATATTTTACTAAATTTGAAAACTTCTGCATAACTTAATGCAACTACTATAACTTCAACATTGACATATTAAAAACAGCTTTCATTATTAAGGCAAATACCTTCTTATTATCATTCTAATAAGTTGCTTATAAATAATGAGAAAAGAGCCCAGCCCATGGCTCAGTGGCTGAGTATGGCCTTATGAACCAGGAAGTCCTGGTTCGATTTCAATTCCTGGTCAGGGCACATGCCCGGGTTGCGGGCTTGATCCCAGTGTGGGGCATGCAGGAAGCAGCCAATCAGTGATTCTCTCTCATCACTGATGTTTCTATCTCTCTCTCTCTTCCTCTCTGAAATCAATTTTAAAAATTAATTAATTAAAAAATAAATAATAACGAGAAAAGAGAAGGTGATGCGGACCACCATCAATTATATAATCTTTATATTTGTAGTACCCGAGTTTATCAAGTGCTCTCATGGACCTCCTCTTATTTCACTCCATAGCCTTGTGAGGCAGGAACACGGTGACCATCATTAATCTATATTTACAAATGAGCACACATGCTCAGAAAGGCAGAGGAACTTGGCCAAAACCAAGATACAGAGCTCAGTTTCTGACTGCAACGCAGAACTTTTCTACCACCACATCCTACCATCCAATAGAAAGTATGTTAGCCTGATAGTGTGTTACTATTCCGTCAAACAGCAAGGTACAGTTATCAAGATTTAAAGAATACTTGTCAGAAATTATCTAAAAATCTTTTCTGGTCCCTATTGCACAATTTAGTGCTCAAACATGAATGGTTTCAGCAGCTGTGAGGTGTTACAAACCGTCTTTTCATTTCCTCCAATTTGTAAGCTGGTACCAACGGCAACTGTTTTTCATCTCTATTTTCAAATGCCAGGAGTGTGTTCAAGTGACAGTCACATTTATCCATCAGACTCTGCAAAGACATTTAGCATGACAGGACGAGGTTTATTGTCAAACATTGTAATTGAGGGCTTGTTCATCTCATTTGCTCTCTGCATGCATTGCATCTTTTTTTAAAAATTATAAGTGTTTTCTTTTTAACTAAGATTTTTCTGAATAAATATTTTCATCATAAATGTCTTAAACTAGATCAGTTTTACAGAGAGGCAGACTGCAGTTTCTTTGGTGAAAGCATTATTAAAGTCTTCTGTTTTGGGGTGTATTTCCCATCCCTTGCTGCAATGCTATTTATTTCATATACCAAATTCTTCATGACTTCGTAGAGAGAACCCAGTCGCCCACATTTTAAACCAGTTTCCCCCTCCTTTTCTGTCAGACTTTCAGTAGGTTTAGAACTCACTGGTTCTACTGTTATTGTTTCCACCTTAAACTAGCACAACGTTCATGAAGAACGTGAAGGTACCTTTCAGGTCCCGTGTCTCCCCAAGGGACTAATTCTAAATTACCCTAAAATACCCACTATATTTCCTTCCCTTCTTGCCAGGACAAAGTCTCTCTCAAGAGCAGTCTTAACAAAGTATAGATTTTTCAATGCTTTTTTTTTCTTTTCCAACCTTGAATAAAGCCATTTTCTCTTCCATTAGCGCTATGGCTTCATAGTAATCGTGGGAGGTGGGCAAGTCAGCCTCTGTGAGCCCCTCTACCTCCCGGAGCCAAGCTTCGATTTGGTGGAGGGGAGAAGGCAAGTCATCATTCAGCTTTGTTTTCCACACGTTAATCTGAAAAAAAAAAAAGGAGGGGAACATGTTCTTCAGCAGACATTCTTCTAGTTTATTTCTTCGCACATATTATGTTTAATTCTTTAAAGTTTCTCTGATCGGTTAGTTAAGGAAATCTTTATCAGTGGATAAACTTCTTAGTTCTAAAGACCACTGCTGATCGAGAAGATAATTTAACAGCTGCAGGAGAAGAGGGCGCAGGAATAAAAACGAATGTTTTGATAAATCCATAATCAGTTATGAGAGGGAAATTAGAAATATTGAAAGCACCCCTCAAGCATGGGTAGATTCAAATGTTGTATGCCCTGTGCTCTCTGACATTACAACTACACCTCGCAAACAGATTGATAGATTAAATTTTCCTCATGTGCCCTAATTGTATATTCACATCAAATATCTCCATACATCTCCTGAATATCTGTCCTTCACTGAAACCCCCCACAATGCAGGTGACCTTCTTCCTCGGCCTTCCCACCAATCCCTACGTGCACACAAGTCACACAGCTGCCAACTACAGATTTCCCCAAACACTGACTGCACCCCCAGCTCTCGCTCTTGCTGCCCCTTCCCCTTACTAAGTACCATGGAAACTCACATCCTCACTCATTCACACATTCACTCATTCATTCATTCATCCACTGAACAAACAGGAATAATCTACTATGCTAAGCTGTGGGGATAAAGATACAGAAGACTTCTGAAGTGGACAGGGGACATGTGATCACACACCACAGAGTACTGGCAGCAGCTAGACACAACTTAGATGTACGCACATGGCACAGGGTAAATATACTCCAAAATGAAAGTAAGAAACAGACTAATATATAACATCAATTTACACAACTTAAAAATAGATGGACACAAAAACACAACACACATTTTGCAAAAACATAAAATAAAAAGACACACACTAAGGACCTCACAGTGTTGACCTAAGGAGAAAGGAAGGGATTGGTATAAAAGGAAATAAACACACAATTAAACAAGTGAATAAAAACAAGAGCTGGGCCTGGCGCAGACCCAAGTGCCAGGAAGGGGCAGTAAGTTTAATACCATCTTCTACATCTGAGGGTCAACCAGATGAATAAAAGTTACTGCTCTTGCCTGGACCACCGAGTGGGAGAAGCAGATAAGTACACAGCTGCAGGAACGTGTGGTCAGCAATATAATAAAGCCAGGCAGACGTGCCAGGCAAACCTGGGAAGAACACGGACTCAACACCAATGACCAGAATTCCTAAGTCCGATAAACATGCAGCTCCGAAGCCACCACCTTTCTTGGTGACCCTATTGAGAATGTGATTTTTAAAAATCTGAATCCATAGGGTTCTTTTATGGTGTTTTTGGAATTCTCATTTCAAAGACACCCCTATGAGATCAAGCACAAATCAAAATTTGTTTCACTCAAATCATTTCCTCTACTGATCGTATGTTTTAATTCTTTTCTCTTTCCATTATATTTCTACTAAATGAAATGCCACTATTCTTACAGTTAAATTGTTTTTCTATAGAGAAAAGAATAAGCAAAGTTTGAATTTTATATGGGTTATTTGATTCATCGTTCCTTCAAAAACATTTACTGGGTACCTACTACATGCAAGGCAAATATAAAAAAAAAAAAAAAAAAAAAAAAAAAAAAAAACACTTAATCAACTACCCAAGAATAAAGATGTCAAAAGTTAGGACAAAGCTAGGCTCCTTTAAGGCAGTCGAATGGAACTACTCATAAAATAGAAGTATTAGATATTATAGTTTTTGCATTTTGTTCTGCATTTTTTCATCATTACTGAGGTATAATTAAATAAAATTGTAAGATATTAAAAGTATATATTGTGATAATTTGATATATATATATATATACATTGTGAAATGTTTCCCACCATCTACGTAATTAACACACCCATTGCTTCACATATTTATCTTATCTTTTGTGTGTGTGTGTGTGTGACCACTTAAGTTCTACTCTCTTAGCAAATTTCAATGATATAACACAGTGTTATCAACTATAGTCACCATGTTTTATGTTAGACCAGCGGTTCTCTCCCTGTGGGTCGCGACCCCTTTGGTGGTCGAACAACCCTTTCACAGGGGTCCCCTAAGACCATCCAGCATATCAGATATTTACATTACGATTCATAACAGTAGCAACATTACAGTTATGAAGTAGCAACGAAAATAATTTTATGGTTGGGTCACAACATGAGGAACTGTATTTAAAGGGCCAGGAGGTTGAGAACCTCTGCGTTAGACCCTCAGACCTTATTCACCTTTTAGCTGAAAGTTTGTACCTTTTTACCAACCTCTCCCTATTTCCCCACCTCCCCGTCCCTGGCAATCACTTTTCTCCTCTGTTTCTGAGTTTGACATTGTTTTTAGATTCCACATATAAGTAATACCAGGCAGTACTTTGTTTTGCTCTAATTGTCTTGCAAGTTTATTTTCTCAAAAGGCGTATGGCAAAAGACAATTCTATAATCTTAAATCACTAATGGTATATCACTAAGCCTCCAGTTAGAAAAACAATGAAAAAAGTTTCATTATGATAAGTTTTTAATATGAGCAAATTAGATGTATTTTTATTATATCTGAATTTTTGTGTGCATTTGCCCAAAAAACAAAGTAGAAAATTGATATGTGACTGAGTTAAAGAGAGGCTACAAATAATACCTCTAAGTCAGCCGTTATTCTTTTCACGACGAAAAGAAAGCTGCATGTTTTTGGAATGAAACCCCGTATGTGCTTTCTGACTCAGGGCTGCCCTCCATGAAGTAGTCAGGAGAGGAAAGATAAAAGGCGACATTTACCTTTCAATCCACTCCTTTCTCACTTAACATAGACAACATGGCTCCGCCCTTTCTTTCTCCCTGTTGGAAATTTTGCATTTGGCTGAAATTTTCTATAAGATCTTCTCAGGTCAAAATAACATAATGTTGCTATTCTTCATAGCGGGCTTAAAATGAAACCTCTTACTAGGAAGCTTTGAGATATCTGGGTTCTCAAACAACTGAACCAGAAACTATCTAGATGGTATTTTCTGTTATACACCTGATGACATTAAAATTACTACGCCTCATTTCCCACACCAAGAAAATGAGCTTCATTCTACCGAAGGGATGGATTTTCTACGTACTATTAATTTGCAGCACTCAACCTTGCAAAATAGTTCTTTCTATGGTTTTTTCTCATTATTTTGGGTAATTTTTCCAAATCATAGTCAGAAAATCAGGTCAGGTCTCTGTGGCCTGGGACAGCCTGAACTGTACAGACAATATGTCTGTTTTGCCGAGGATTTGGAACAGAGAGCCCCTGCTCTTCACAGGGGTCACCGTCAGAGCGAGGGATCAATGAGCACAGCCACTGGTGGGAAGATTTCTGGAGCTGCACTACTTCTCCGAACGTAGGTGCGCTGACAGGGCGGCTTTTTGAAGCCACTAGGATACTATTTGACACTCTTTGTAAATGGTGTGAACAATGTACTCTAAAACAGGCTGCCACTGCTGATGGCCAGGAGCCTGGAGCAGGGATCCGCAAACTTTTCCAGGGCCAAAGAGCGTTTTTGACTTGCAGGTCATGCTATCTGTGTAACAACTCTGTAAATTCACTAAAAATCATTTAATTATCCATTTAAACTGAGTGAGTTCTATGGTATGTAAACTATACCGCAATAAAGATATCAAAAAAGAAGAAAAAAGAATGAAGGCCAAATAAAGATATTTAGACATCAAAGAAAAGTAAGAACTTGTCAGCCACAGGCCTGCATTATAAGTTAAAGGAAGTTTTTTAGGCTGAAGGAAAGTAAGTTCGGATGGAAACTCAAATCTCTTGAAGAAATGAAGAACACTGGAAATGGTAAATATCTAGGTAAATATAAAAGATTAATTTTTTCTCTCACTTTCTTTAACATATGACTGTTTTGAACAGAAATATATAGCATGGTCTTGGGGACTTTAAAACGCATGTCTGTATCATGTGTACATATTTATATACAAAGCAACTATAGCATAAAATATGAGATAAATGAATCAATTTAATTGCAAGTTGCTACGTTTTAAAAAGTTATACAATAACTTAGAAGTTATTTAGACTGTAAACATTTCAGAATGTATATTGTAATACCACTAAAAATATAATAGAAAGATAGAGCCAAAAAGCCAATAAATTAAAATGGAATTCTAAAAATATTAACAATCTAAAATGAGACAGGAAGACAAAGAATAGAAATACAAAAAAAGAGGAAATAAACACAAAAAAAGAGTAAAATGGTTACCTACATTGAACCATATCAATAATTACATTAATGATTACATGACTAAACATTTCAGTTAAAAGGCAGAGATTGTCAGAGTTGAATAGAAAGCAAGATCCAACTATATGTTGCCTATATGAGATGTAATCTATATATATAAAAGCCAAGCGACCAGAACGGCGGAACGACCGGAACAACTGGTCACTATGATACGCACTGCGGTGGCCAACCAGCTCGATAGAGGCCCTGATTGGCCCCCCCAACTTCCTGCGGCCCCTCCCCCTGGCTGGCCTGGCCCCTGATTGTCCCCCTCACTCTTATCAGGGGTGGGGCTGGCCAGCCAACCTCCTGCAGTCCCTACCCCCTGCCGGTCCATCCCTGATTGGCCCCCATCGGGGCGGGCCAGCTGAACCCCACCTATTCACAAATTCGTGCACCAGCCCTCTAGTTTAAATATAAACACTCAAGTAGGTTGAAAGTCAATGAAGCAATCAGCAAGAGAAGACTGGAATGATTGTACTGATATTAGATTAAGTAGACATCAAGAAAAGCAATACTGCCAGAGATAAAAAAGGAATATCTCATAATAGTAAAAATGTCAATTCATCAGGAAGATATAACCATCATAAATGTACACACCTGATGACAAAGTGTAAAATACATAAAGCAAAATTTAACAGAATTAAAGGAAGGATTCAACTGATAGAACTGGACAAAATGTCAGTCAAGACCAGACAATCTAAATACCATCAACCACCTCAATTTATATTTATAGAACACTATATCCAATAACTTACAAAATACATGTTCATTTCAAGTGCAAATAAAATGTGCACCAATATGCGCCATATCCTGGGCCATAATACAGACTGAAATCACACAGATATATTCAGCCACACATACACACATTCATCCTTACATATTCTCTCTGGGTTTATCCCAACCCCCTTTGAGCTTCTATTGATAGTGACACATGACACTGGTCCATGGAGGAGAGGAAGCTGCAAGTGAATCAGAATATGGCTAATCTACTGAGGCAAGCCAAGAATTGATGGCAAACGTAAGAACTTGATAAGCATGCGATTTTCTTCTAAGTAGAATACTATAAATCCCTACTTAAATATCAACAGCTACCCAAATGAGACCATGGAGAAAATATTAAGAGCACTCTCCCAACTTTCTGCTGAAGCATCTATCCTGTATTTTATAGAATTCCTCACGGCAATCTAAAGTTCTCTTCCAACAAAGTTGTCCAATGAAAATGTTCCTCTAATTAACATAACATAGCAACCTGGTAGTTGAGGCCATCCCAGGCTTTTCTCAACTGCAACTGATCTTCATTCAGCTCATCCAGATTCCCTTTCATCGACAGGATGTCCAAAACAGGTTTTTTTCCTTCACTGAAGGACTCCAAAAAGGACAGCAGACTCTACAATTAGAAGAATATTTTAAAGACTGAAATGTTTAAATCAGTTTATAAAATGTCAACTGTAATTGAAAGGTCCATGGCTATAGATTATATTTAAGTTTTTACTTAGATAAAGGTAAAATTCCCTAAATTCAGGATCCTCTCACTGATCCAGTTTCTTTCTTCAGTACCCCGGATAAGTCAGGTGCCCTCCTGGTGACCTAGGTCACAGACTGGTCTCACATCAGTACTGTTGGATTTGTATTAGAATAGAGAAGCAAGGAGCCTCAGTTCTGGAGGACAAGTTAGGATGGCACATGGACAATGTGAGTTTGTTTGTCCTTCCCAAACATGTGTTCACAACAAAATAACAGTAAGAGAAAGTGAGAATTATATGACAGCAGTCACCATGTATTTGAGCCCTGGTTGGTGTAGCTCAGTTGGGAGAGCATCATCCCATGCACCAAGAGGTCACTGGTTCCATTCCTGGTCAGGACACATGCTTAGGTTGCAGGCTCAGTTCCCAGTAGGGGGCATGCAAGAAGCAGCCAATCGACGTTTCTCCTCTCATCAATGTTTTGCTCTCTCTCTCCCTCTCCCTTTCTCTCTCTCTCTAAAGTAAATAAAAACTTATCTTTAAATGGTTTTTGAGGAGTTTATGATTAACTAAGCTTGAGCCAATTCTTCTCAAGTCATCTTATACAGACCTTAGAAAATACTTTGTCTCTGACCTCAAAATGTTAATAAATAAAACTTTTCTTGGTTCGATTTGTGTGAAATAGTGGTGTGCAAGAGTCATCAATTCCATAGAATTTAATTTAAAACATTACCCATCATTATTAGTAGCATTTTTAAATAAATTTTATGAGCAAAC
This sequence comes from Myotis brandtii, assembly GCF_000412655.1. Classification (NCBI taxonomy): domain Eukaryota; kingdom Metazoa; phylum Chordata; class Mammalia; order Chiroptera; family Vespertilionidae; genus Myotis; species Myotis brandtii. The sequence continues at coordinate 1,088,013 of NW_005366214.1, forward strand.
TGAAGGATTAAAATATTTTAATTCTTTCTGATAATTATTAACTTCATAAAGCCTTTTAGTTAAGAAACCTGAATTGGTGGCACATTACTAAATCCAAAAACATATATGAGAGCAAGTCACTTCACCAGACGCTGAGCATCCTGTCAATGAAAAATGTAGCAGACCAGAGGGAAGAGGGAAGAAGCACAAGAAGTCTACACAGTTCAGATGAAAGGAAAGTGAGAATATCTGATCCCTTCCTTCTCCAATGGCTCAAAACCAGAAAGGATGGTGTGGTGGGCAAGCCACACAATCCACTGAATGTTACTGTGGGAAAGGCTGGAGTCATCCAACTTCCTCTCTAACAGATAGGGGAATGGAGGCCCAGAGGTGCCATGAGCTGTGTAGGGACATGAGAGCATCTCCACCTCATTCAGGATGGAGAATCAGGGAGGACAGAGCTACATGGACAGTGGATTCTAAGAAACAGGACTGCGGAACCTTGACTTTGGCTCCTGTTAGTAATTCTGTGATGGCCCCATTCCCAATTTCCTGATTTTTCTTTCATTCAATACTCACTCTGAAAATTATGGTCTGCTCTAGACCAGGAATTATAAAACTTTTACTGTAGAGGCAAGATAGTAAATATTTTGGGCTTTATGGACCAATGGTCTCAGTAGCTACTATTCTACTCTGGGGTTATAGCGTGAAAGCAGCCACAGATAATCCTTTAATGGGGCATGGCGATATTCCAATAACACTGTATTTACAGAAATAGGTGGTGGGGTCCACAGACCACAGTTTGCCTATCTTTGCTCTAAAACAAGCATGTCAAAATCAAAGGCTAACATGGGCCAAATAAACAAAGTTTAAGTTTATGTGGGCCGCAAAAAAAACAAAAGCTTCAATTTTGATAGAAATGTAGTTTTATTTTGATAGAGACATGCTGAATACAAAGGGCTGAAATAAATGAGTAATCATTAACATAAAATAATAGAACATTTTAATAAAAATTAATATTTTTTCTTGAACATTAACTTACAAGACACTGAATAACTGCACAAATTAATAAGCATAATGCAAATAAACCTGTTTTTCTTGTTCTCCTAAAGCGAAATATTTCCTGCTGCTCACACCAAACAAGTCAGTCCAAGACAAATGACATGGCAATTGGCTGCTAAAATATTCGCTGCTAGTATCAGTAGAGAGAAATGGTGCACTTACGCATAAGGCATGTAAGGGAAATGAATGCAACACGATTATAATAATCAGTCACTAGCGAACGTTGTAGTTCGTTATTAATAACTAGTGTCCCAGTGCACAGATTCGTGCACATGGAAAGGAAATTAATTAGAAGAAATATTTTAATATTGCTATTCGCGTCTTGCTAATGGAAAGGAAATAGGATTCTACCAAGTCTCCTATCTACCTACTCCAGGACTTCTGTGAGAATCAAATGAGATGAGGCACATGAAAACACTTCACAGACATTTGGTTAAAGTGTGAAATGTTTGCATCTGGTTATAAAGCAAGTTGGGTTCCTGGACTGAAGAAACTCCAAGGAGGCTAGTCGCTAGGGAGAGGAAGCCGGGCGTAGCTATGTGATGTCATTCCATAGCCACTGTTTCTGGGCTGGGCTGGGCTGTGGGCCGCATTTTGCGCCTTGGGGTCTTGACAGCTTTGGCTGTGATTTGGTGGGGTGTCGCTCCGGGGTGGTGACGGGGCCTGTATCCCATTTGGAGGAAGTTGAGTGTTGGTTTGTCAGTGGTAGGTCCGTGTTGCCATTTATTTTTAAATGGCCAGTGCGCATCAGAGCAGCTACTGTATTGAGTGTCTGCCCCCTGGTGGTCAGTGTGCATCATAGCTACCGGTCAGACTGACAGACACTTAGCTTTTTATACATAGAGATTATACATAACAGGATACTGTAAAAATTAAGCTACGAAATTTTTATTAAAATGTTTCTTAAATACTATTATATTGGCTGGGCCACAAAAATATTCATTGTGGGCCACATGCAGCCCTCAGGCAGCAAGTTTGACATACTTGCTCTAAAACCTTGCTAGTCAAAGTGCTCTTAGAACCACCAACAGCAACAGTAGCAGCAGCAGCAGCAGCTCAACCTAGGAGCTCCTTGGAAATGCAAATCTCAGGCCCTGCCCAAGATCTACTAAATTTGATCCTGCATTTTAACAAGATCCCTCAGGTGATTAATATGCACATTAAAATTTGCAAGTCTTAGAATTCAGTCCTAAAAGTTGTTAAATAGTTAATTCTGAAAGGCTTTTTCTGAAAACACCCCACTCTTCCATAAGTGTAAACTGCAAATCAATTACCCTTTAAAGTCCTACTTGCTATTAGTCATAGTCCTACCTTCTGATGAGAATGAAATGAGTTAAGAAATTTTTTTATAAAAAAGTCATACTTACTTCATACTTTTTACAGTAGGTCTCATTTTCTGAGTCCTTTAGCATCTTCTGTAGTTTTTTCTCTTGTTGCGTTAACCAGACCATAACATCTTTCATTGTCCCCTGAAATTCACACATGCACGCATTTAAAATTCTATCCTAAATACACTTGATTTTTTTAATTTTTTTTATTGATTAAGTTATTAAATATGTGTCCTTATCCCCACGTTACCCCCTATCCACCCACTCATGCCCTCACCCCCCCTGTTGTCCGTGTCCATTGGTTAGGCCTATATGCTTGCATATAAGTCCCTTGGTTGATCTCTTGCTCTCCTGTCAACAGTCCGATCGATGCCTCTACGTCTTAACAACTTCAAATAGTAGTGAAATAATGTAGTCATTACACACCAGTGACTCATTGTGCCAAAGAGCAGTTTTGCTTGTTAACCTAACACCTTACATTTTAAGAGGGATTGAAACTAGCATCTGAAGATAATATGGTAAAAAAAAAACAAAAAAAAACAGGGCAAGCAAGCCCCCCACTTTTTTTTGGCTTATACATTTCCATTGTTCTTCAAGTTTAGAGAACATTATTCTAAGTTACTTATTTAAAGCAGGCATTTCAGAATACTGGCTTCCAATTGAGGGGAACCAAACTTTTCCCACCCAAAAATGTGCCTAATGGCATATTGATTTTAAGCTGGTTATTAAGGAACAAGATTCAGAAAGAACCTTTGACCGCCCCCTTACTTGCCTAAAGGAATACAGATAGGGGAAAAAATTGTTTAAAGGAAGGAAGCGCCGCCTTCGTGTTTAAAGGAGGAAAGCGAAGACCAGATAGACACATGCCAGTAAGGTCTGAGTGCCAGCCAATCACACCTGAGAGAGACAGCGGCCAGAACAGGCAGTGCCACTGCAAGGACGTGAAACCTAAATATTTAAACTTTGAGACAAAGGAGCCACTCTCTCTCTCAGGCACTGGGCTCCTGACTGGTGTTGCAGAGAAATGTGCTCTCCTGCGCCCACATGGGACACCCCACTAATGGACTAATGGGCTTTAATTAGCGTGAATGGTGAACCATACGTGGCTGCACCATGGATTAAACATTGGCCGTGCTTTTGGCTTTATTGGAACCCCAGCTGCACTGGCTTAAAGGGCATGGGACTCTGGAAGCCGAAGAACATAACTGCAAACAAATAAAGCCTTTTTCCACATCTCATCCTCCCGTGTGAATCTCAGGAAATTCATTTTCTGAAGCTATCACAAGAACCTCGCTCCCACCGACGACAGGGGAGTTTGACTCTCTGGAAACAATAATGTACAGTAAATGGAGCCGACAGGAAAAATCTAGCAAAGCCTGTTTGCTAGACTCCACCCTGGATCCCACTGTTCCTGGGTGGCCCAGCAAGAATTTGTTTACCACATGTTTGCTCTTTTACATCATCCCATAAATTGCCTTTAAAATCCCAGACCCCTGCCTCCCTCTCCTTTGTCCAGAATGACCAATAAACCTCAACTGTCCAATGCGGCTTTGGGCCTCATATTCTTATGGCACCCCGCAGGTACATCAGTAATGCATGTCGGACATTTCCTCCTGTTAATCCGTCTCAGGCTGTGAGAGCATTAGCCCGGCCAGAAGAAATTAGAAGGTGGGAGGACACATTTCTTGTGCCCCGACACAATACATCTAAATATGGGTTAATTCAAGAGATGCCCACATTTATCAAACACACTGACATCAAAAATACCTTGAATATTTTAAATATCCTAAAAATAACACTACTAAAGGACTTGGTTTTGCTATCCTAAGGAAGTGAGAAATAATCATTTTTCCTTAGATTCTTGCTTAGCTGGTAAACTTGTCTACTTTGGGAGCAAATTTTACTGGAAGAAGGAAAAAGCAAAAGAAGCTACATCTTATTTCCATTCTCCTTTAACTTTCATTTGCTTTTGTTTCCTATTAAGAGTATTTACTATATAAAGTAAAAAAAAAGGGGGGTACTTTCTGTATATTTTTGCATCAAGTTTCATGGGTGATTGAATTTTTAATTTTATTTTTTAATATGAAAATTAATTAGAAAAGGATAGCTTCTCAGCAGGTCAGAAATGAGTGAACTGTATTATAAACCCGAGTCTCAGCTTGAGTCTCTCCTCCAGAATCAGCAACAAGCCGCTTGGTGCCTCAACATAACAGATGGAAAAACACAGGCCAAAATTTGTCAAATAAAATGCAATAATATGACTAGTTGTAAACGACTTGTAAACTGCTGAGAAAGTAGTTTTTTAAAATGATAAAATAATATTCAAACATTTACTAAGTTCACAGCACTCATTTATCTTCACAGAAGATGAATAAGTGTATATTTTCAGCTCAGTGATTTTTATGAAATTTCACCAAAAACATTGTGTTTAAAAAGTCAACGGAAAAAAGTAAATAATTAAATGGCAATCTAACTGTATTTCAACACTATCTCAACAAGCAAGGATTAAGAGTAGAATGCAATGCTTTAATTCTTATATAATTATAAAATTATGTAATTCCATTTATATTAAAATAAGAAACAGGTAAAATAGATATATGGCCCTGCTCAGTGCTTAAAATGTTGGCCCACAGACCGAAGGGTCGCGGGTTCGATCCCAGTCAAGGGCATGTACCTCAGTTACAGGTTCCCAAGCCCTAGTAGGGACATTTGTGGGAGGCAACCAATCAATGTGTCTCTCTCATGCTGATGTTTCTCTTCTCTCCCACCGCCCCCCCCTCCCCCCCGCTTCCTCTCTCTAGAAATCAATGAAAAAAATATCCTCAGGTGAGGATTAAAAAAAGAAAAGAAAAGAAATATGGGAAAATTAGGCTATAGTGAGGGTTGCACAACTATGTCAATAAACTAAAAATCACTGAATTATAAATTTTACATGGTTTAATTTTATGATATGTAAATTGTATCTCAATAAAACTGTTAAAAATTACAATCGACAAAAATTTGATAGTGCTAGAATTTTTAAAAAGCCTGCTAACTTAATATGTACTATATAGTGCCTATCTAAAGCTGTTTTAGGCAATTCATCACCGTTTAATAAATTACCACTTTTAACTAAAAAAAAAGAACAGGTAAGAGCATTTGAGATCTTACTTCCTGAGATATGTCATCAGTCTGGCTCAAATAAACTCTATTTTTTCCACCACCATTTATCCCCTCTATGTCCTCTTCCACCCCCACCCACACCCTCCACCCCCAAAATCACCACACTATTGTCCATGTCCATGAGTTCTCTCTCTTTTTTTTTCTTTTTTGCTCAATCCCTCAACCCGACCCGACCCCAGATCTGTCTTCCTGCTCTCTGTCTATGAGTCTGTTTCTATTTAGCTTGATAGTTCAGTTTGTTCATTCAACTCCATATATGAGTGGGAAAAAAAAAAAAAAAAACACTGGCAAAACTACTCTACAGTGAAAGAAATTGGAATACTGGTTGCCTGGGGTGCGGACTACAGACAGGAAAGAGAGACAATGGAACATTCTGGGTCACGGATATGTGTTACATTATGATTGGAGTATGGTTTATGTAGGTATATAGATTTGTCAAAACTCAAAACTGTACATTTAAGTTCAATATGCAAATTTAATGTCAATTTAAAAAATTAAACCCTTAGCAGGGTATGACAAAAATGAGCTCGATTTGTACTTATAAAGACATACCTGAGCTCTATCTCCAGTCCCAGGTGCTTCCTTTGAATACTGTAGAAACTGCGCCACATAGGTCATGATTGACTTTTCATCGGGATCGACAACATCCACATCTGCAAGGTATGCCACACTATCACTTAGCGATCGATGTCGTTCACTGTTATTAACACTCAAGAACAGGCTATGCCATAAACAGCCTTGAAATGAACCAAAGTAGTCAACCAGTCATGCCATCTCTGACCACTCGCCCTTGCTCCAAGACAGCAGTGGTAAGGACTTAGGTCTAGAGCCAAACAGAGCTCAGCTGACTCCTGGCAGCAGTGCATGCACAGCCTCAATGACTACTATGCATGTTGTATGGATGGGAGGGTAAGCAGTGAGGGAGGGTGAAAAGGGGAAAGAAAGCCTTCCACTTTCCAGAGACACAGTACAGAAACTCCCCCAGGAGTGTAGGAACACAAAGCAACTGGAATCCTTTCCTGACACACTGGTCTCAGCATGTATTCAGTAAACTTTCCCAAAAATACATATTGTATGAAAGGACGTATTTTCAACACGTCCACAAGAGCCTGTCTGGTGTGGCTCAGTGACTGAGCATTGACCCATGAATCAGGAGCTCGCAGTTTGATTCCCGGTCAGGGCACATGCCCGGGTTGCAGGCTCAATCCCCAAAAGGGGGTATGCAGGATGCAGCTGATCAATTATTCTCGCTCATCACTGATGCTTCTATCCCTCACCCCCTCCCTTCCTCTCTCTATAATCAATAAAGACATATTTTTTAAGAAGACATCCACACATTATTATTCATTCATTCATGGAACAAATATATTCACTGAGAGCCTTCTATGGGCCAAGTTTGGTGCTTCATTGACAGAGTCCACAATGAAATAAATTTAGAAAATGCTGAATTAAACAAAGTTTATAAAAATATTATAAATTCCTTAGCTGTAGAACTTTCCCAGACATATAATTAGGTAGATCACAAAAATCACAAAAAGGGGTTATAATATGTCAAACAAAATATACACGTAATTTTGGGATGTTCCCAAAACAACCAATGAAAATTACTGGGGAAAAGAATCTTCTGTTTATTAATTCAGTTAAACTTAATTCAAAAAATATTTATAGAGATCCAACAAATGCAAGTCACAAAGAGGGACTACTGTACAGCTTAGGGGCCTTATGTTTCATCCCTTTAATCATTCATCAAGCAGATGACAGACAGTTGAGTAGATCGAGATGCCTTAAGAAATCTTCCCCTCAAGGAGTTTATGGTTGGGAGTACTACACACTCTGCATGGACCCAACGAGTGCCCTAAGCCAGCTAAAGGAGCAAGTAAATCTAATTTATACACAAATAATAAAATCCTAGGCAATAGGCATATAAAGGTAACAATAGAGCTGGGGGTGGGGTTTCATAAAAGGAAGAATCCCTAAGAGTTGAGTTATTCGATCTTTTAATGAAGCAAATGTAAATATAATAAAGAGATACATAAAATAATGATACTGGCTTAACTAGGATTTTTTTTAATACTGCTCATTGTATGAAGCTATGCATAATGATTAAACGCTTTAACCAAATTATATCAAAAGATAATTCCCTTATCCAAATATGACTATGGCATTTGGTTTGCATAAATAATCATGATGTATTTCACATTTTTATCTAATATTTAAGATACTTAAAATGAATTATGGACAATCACTCATAGAATGGAAATATGTTTTCATTATATAATCTATTCCATTGGTTGCCTAGTTATTTTAACAACCAAGTATTTTATACTAATAATATAGATTTGGAGAATCAAAGTACATGACTTTGGGTACTTGAACACACAATACAATATACAGCTGATGTATTATAGAATTGTATACCTGAAACCAATATAATTTTATTAACCAACTAGAGGCCTGATGCGCAGTGGGGTCCCCCAGCCTGGCCTGTGGATTGCGAGAGGGTGCAGGCCAGGCCGAGGGACCCCACCAATGCACGATCAGGGCCAGGGAGGGACCGCGTCTCACCCAGTCCCGATCGGCCAGACCCCAGCAGCAAGCTAACTTACCAGTCAGAGCATCTACCCCCCTGGTGGCCGTGTGCATCATAGCGACTGGTCAAACGAATGGTCAGACACTTCGCATATTAGGCTTTTATTATATAGGACGTCACCCCAGGAAATTCAATAAAAATTTTTTTTTAAATATGCAAGAAGCATTAAAAAATATAGTAATAAGAAATAGGGAATAGAACAAAGTATGGAAAAAATTCAAGGATAATGAAAAGCCAAAAAGGAAAGAGAAAAGACAAAGAAAGGGGAAAAAGGAAGCAAAGAAAGGAAATGAGAGGAAAAGTTAACATAAGAAGAATTAATAACAAGCAACATGGGACCAGACTAATGACAAACCTGATATAAAGAAGAATGGAATCATTGTGAACTTAGAAATATCACCTAATTCAACTCCTGAAAACAAATGCAGTCCAAAAAGGCTAAGTACCCGTAAGAATGAGCACACATGGCGGCATGATCTTGGTTTCTCATATCATTCTCCAGCAAAAGGATCCAGGGCTCATTGGAGAAATGGCCCCAGGACTGGGAAAGGAAATATACAAGATAAGCCTGGAGGATCTTATATTGCCAAAAAGTGAGGCCATGCCCCAAAACAAACAAGCAAATGCCACATTGGTGGAGATCTGTCAAAAGAGTACAGCAGCCAATTGAAAGAGCTCCCACTGGCCAAAACTTTGAGCTTTAAAAAAATTTTTTTTTTAAATTTGAGCAATAAAGTGGTATTGAATACAACCCAAAGTATGAAATATCCATGAGTCCATACTGACATAAATAAAGGGCTGTATAAATAAACAAATGGAGAACAGACACACCTCCTGTGCAGAAGAATTCCAAAGAATTCAAGGAAGATGAACATAACTGTCCTAAGTGTGAGCTGCACATGGAGACGTCCCTGTAAAGAGTACAGTACAGAGAGAGAGGAAGCAAAGCGTAACTGAGGTTAACTAACTGGTAGAAATTCTTAATTTCATGAAATTTACCAAAGAGTTTAAGTTCAACTTTCCAGGACTAAAAAACAACGCTGTTCTGTTTGCTTATATAAGGGTATTAGCATCTTCAAATCAATGTCACACTGGACGTGGTTTTAAAAAGAAAGAAGCGTCTTTACCTTCTGGTTCCAACAATTGGGGGATTTTTAATTCTCGTTCTGCGATTCTGAAGGCCTCTCTCAGATTGTCTTTGTTGGATCTCTGCTCCACACTCTTCATGTCAATGAGGTCTGGTCGCAAGGCATGAATGACGGCCAAAAAAGCCATCCCATTTCTCCAGCTTGACTTAAAATCCGTCACACTGACAGACTCAGACCTATCACAAAAGGACAAAAAACATGACATATACTATTGAAAAAAATATGTCAAAGCACCCCACTCTCTTCAACAGTAATTAAAACAAATTTGAGTGACTCAAATCAATTATAAATCATCCTGGGAAAATATTTTATTTTAATCTTGTGGTCTAATTAAAGTAAAACGCCAAGTTTGATGAGCTTCACAATACTACAGAACATTGGTTCTCAAAGTGTGACCTCAGGACCAGCAGCACCAAGGCTGCAAGTGCTAGAAATGCTAATTCTCAGGCCCCGCCCCAGACCTACGGAATCAGCTCTGGGGGGGGACCTGAAATCTGTGTCTCTCAAAGCCTTCACGTGACAATGATACTCACTCAGTTTAATGTTCCTCATTCAACAATCTGTTGGCTCGAGACTGACTTAGAATCTCTACATACAGTTAAGTTCCTTTCACTAGGGGAAAATTTATCTCTCACTGGAACAAACTAAATGAAATACTGTGCCAGACCAATAACGGCCCGTAGCTCATCGGATACAGAGCCTTGTCACTCCTCTGTTTCACACTGGTCATCACAAGTGAAGGGCTGAACAAAACGTGGTGTATACATGCAATGGGATATTATTCAGCCCTAAAAAGGAAAGACATTCTGACACGTGCTACAACATGAAAGAACTCTGAAGGTGTTATGCTGAGTGAAATAAGCCAGCCACAAAAGGACAAATACTTTATGGCTCTATTCATTGAAGGCACCTAGAACAGTGAAATTCACGGATTGGAAAAGTAGACCACTGGTTGCCAGAGGTTGAGGGGAGGGAGAAATGGGAAGTTGTGTAATAGATCACAGAGCTTTAGTTTAGCAGGATGAAAGAAGTTTGGAGCTGGATAGTGGTCTTGCTTGCACAACAATATGGATGTACTGAATGCCATTAAACTACGTACTTAATGCCATTAAACTACATACTTAAAATGGTAAATTTTATATTATGTATACTTTATCACAATAACAAATTTGGGGGGGAGAACAACTTTGTAGCTTGTTAGTGTATTTAAAATAACATTTCTCACTCTGCCCACAAAGACTTACAAGATTTTGCCCTGCTTATTTCTCCCCCCCCCACTTTATATCTCCCCTCTCTTGCATTATTGCAGTCATACTGGCCTCATCCTGCTTTTCTATAGTCACATTCTTCTTCTTTTTGGGGGGAGAGAGGGGATGACATCTGATAAATGTTTATTTTAAAAAAATTTTTCAATTACAATTTTTTGAATTACATTCAATATTATGTTATATTACTTTCATATGTGCAGAATAGTGCTTGGACCATCAGATACTTTATACAAAGTGTTCCCCTCCATGTTTCCAGTACCCACCTGGCACCATACATAGGTATTACATGTTACTGACTATATTTCCTGTGCTGTACTTTACATCCCCATAGTCATGCTCTTTTTAGTCCTTCTGCTACTAGGCAGCTTTCTCCCAGACCTTCGTACACCTGAAGCCTTCTCCTGCAAGCCCAGCTCAAAGGTCTCCTCCTCAGAAAAGTGCTCTATACCCACCTAAGATACATGCGACCCTCTTCCTACCCTGGTCACTCCCAGTCATCGTAAGTCCTTCCCAACCTCATCGCCAACTGTAATTGTATTTATTCACCTGCTCCCCCCACTAGGGTGCAAGCCCCTTGAGAGCAAGAGCTTGTCTTTCTTGTCCGTCATGGTAGAGTCACCCCACAAACGGTAGCTGGTATAGAAAGATGCTTACTATATATATTTCAAATCACTCCATTAGTCACTAATGTGTATCTGACAAAGGAACCGTTATTCAGTATTTGATGAGAGATGAAGATACTATAATATAGTTGCCTACAAAGTATAGGAAAAATTCCAGAACAACTATAGTTTCCTTTTATATCCTATAAAAAACACAAGGAAATTCAATGGGCTAATTTAAAGTATAAATCAAATCATAAAAGTCAAGAAACAGTCTGCTTCAGATGACCTGGGCTTTCCTTAAGAAATAAAGCCTAAATTATGAACGTGAAACTACCTGGTAGTCAGTGATTTTTTGTCTTATTTAACAAATGCCTATGTGGTCCCTACTGTGTCCAGAAATTGTTCCAAATGCTGTCAAAAAAAGAATTATTATAACACACTTAATAACCCTATGAAGTCAGTGAGTATTGCCCACATTTTATGAGGAAACTCAAACACAAAGTGCCTTCGGTCACCAGTCAGAAGTGCTGGGAGCCATGACTCAAACCCAGGTATTCGGCTTCAGAGTGTGCGCTTAGAGACTGAACTGAATTGACAGCTAAAGAGACAGGGGCTGGGGCTGGGGCTGGGGGCAGGGCCAGGCCACCTTCAGCGTGCTGAGGGCCAGCACCAGCTCCGTGCTGCCTGGCAGGCACTGTGCTCAATAAAGCACCAGGCTATGAGGTCAGCTCTGCACTGAGGAGCAGAAACCAATGCCACAAAGAACGTGTTGCTGCCAGGCCTTAGAGAGGGCAGGGGTCAGGCTCCAAGGTGACTGGAAGGATCGGGGCTCATTTAAGTCTCAAATGGGGGCCCGAGTGATCTTCAGAAATAGGAAGATACATGTTTCTTACAGCGCAGTCATACATGTGAGTCCTAGAGAATCGCAGAACATCGAAATAAATGTTAGCTCATAATACCACTAGGGATGGCCAAAAGTAGGATAAACTCCTGATGAATTACTTAAGAATTAATTATTACATCTTAATAAGTTTAGCATAAATTCTATAGTTGAAAAATAAGGGAGGACACGGGGAAAAGATAAACTATGGTAAAATTCATGAACTTTGAAAGAGTTTCATTTATCCATAAATGAAACAAATCTGAGTAGGATGCAATAATGCTTTTCCCCACATACTATATTTTGGATTTAAAAATTTTAGAAAACTAAAGTAAACTGGTCTCTGGAAGGTTCAAGAAAAAGTTTGATTAATATTTATAACCTATAAGATATGCATGCTTGGGTGCCTCACAGAACAGAGGTAAAGCTGAAGGCAGAAATTAACATCTCCGTCTTTCATTAGGAAGGAGTTACTCAGAAGCCCGCATTCTCTGAAAGGGCTTATTAGCAACACATTTATGCCTCTATTTATGCAGACAATGCTATGATGTGACAAGGAACTCCCCAGCTCTTCTCCTGGTGAGTTCTCCTGCATCCTAATTCTTCATTTCTCTCAAACTCCATCCCAGCAGTTAGTTAAAATGAAAAAGCAAATGTCTCCCAAGAGCAGAAAACAATTTTCTTTGTGTGTAAAAACAACAACAACAACAAAATTATGAGCACTAACTTCCCTTCATCATCCCTACTTTTTAAAAACATACACTCTCTTGTCTCTTTGTTTCCTGAGCTCTGAGTTTCTAAACAATGGGAACTGTGGTCTTTTAATGTAGTCATATACAGTTCCAGGGGGTAATTTTATAAATTGGTTACTTATTTGCTTATTTGTTCATTCATCCACTCAGCGCACATTTATGGAGCATTACCATGAACTCACATTATGCCAGTGGTTCTCAACCTTCTGGCCCTTTAAATACAGTTCCTCATGTTCTGACCCAACCATAAAATTATTTTCGTTGCTACTTCATAACTGTAATGTTGCTACTGTTATGAATCGTAATGTAAATATCTGATATGCAGGATGGTCTTAGGCGACCCCTGTGAAAGGGTCGTTGGACCGCCAAAGGGGTCACGACCCACAGGTTGAGAACCGCTGCATTATGCTTAAGTTCTAAGGAAGCACAGTCAATTAAGACATAGCCTTGACTTTTAAAGAGCTCCTACTGTGGTAAAACTTTTGGAGTCTAAGTCCACCTTCCCAATGCACAGGGGAATTGTGCCCAAAGACAAGGATATTGGAAGAGCACTTTAACTGCACAGAGGCCACCTCCGCATGTGGATGGGAGTGAGGTGAAGTTACCCAGATGATACCACCTTCTGGTCCTCAAAACCAGGGGTGGCTGAGCTCACGGACTTCCACATTTGGAAAACACACTATGAGAGGAAGCGGGTGGTGTTATGAGAGGGAAGCGTTCGGTAGTGTTACACCAGTTGGCCTGAATTTCAAACCTAGAGGTCAGCAACTCTGTGTTGGTGGGTACAACTGTCCTGTGTGTCTCCTCTGGTCGTAGCAAACTACTTACGTGGCACACTGCTCCTGAGCCCACAAGAGAAGCGCTTTCTTTGCAGACATCTGCCACCTTTTTTGGGCTTTGGAGCATTTCTTCACAGGAGGACTTGAGGTAGGAGATGACTCAGCCACACTCACATCATCCAGGGAAGGTTGATTGGAATTGCAAGAAAGAGTCTGGGCAAGTTCCTCAATCTAAGGAAGACATAATTATAATTAACATACACAGAAGCATAATCTAGCAGCATGGAGGCAAAACCTTCAGCCAAGCCCAGCTGGCGTGGCTCGGTGGTTGAGTGTAGACCTAGGAACCAGGAGGTCACGATTCAATTCCCAGTCAGGACACATGCCTGGGTTGTGATCTTGATCCCCAGTAGAGGGCATGCAGGAGGCAACCAATCAATGATTCTCTCTCATCATTGATGTTTCTGTCTCTCTCTCTCCCTCTCTCTTCCTCTCTGAAATCAATAAAAATATATAAAGTACACTGCACCAGTCACAAAAAAAAAGTTGATAAATTTGAACTACATTGAAATTATGAATGTCTGTTCATTGAAAGATTAAAAAGGCAAGCCACAGAGTCAGAGATTTGCAGCTTATATATACCCAACAATATATCCAGAATATATTTTAACACTCTATAAGTCATTACACACAACAGCATAGCTAAAATAAAAATTTAATCCCAAGTATTAGGATTATGGCGACACTATAAATGAGAACAAGTCTGAAAAACTATTTGGCAGCACCTACTAAAGCTGACGATCACTTGCCCTAGGGGCCAGGGCTCCATTCCTGGAATAGTACATGCAACAGAAATGAGGGCTTGTGCCACTAAAGGGCCTACGCAAGAATGCTCCTAGCAGCTTTATTCATAACAGCTAAAAACTGGCAACAAAAGATATGTCCATCAACAGTACATGCTTCAAAAGCATGAATCTCACAGCCAAGATGTTAAGTGAAATAAGTCACACACAAAAGAGGATCTGGTGTATGCAAGAGAAATCACTTATACTTCCCTTTATATGAAGTTAAAGCTTTAGTTTTGCAAACCTTATTGCCCAGCAATTCCACTTCTAGGAATTTGGCCCATGGAAATAATTAAGATTGTATGCAAAAGTTTTATCATAAGGGTAGTCTTTTTGGAACTGCTTACAATCACACACAAAAATATGAGCATTCTGACTGCCCATTAATGAAATACGTACTTTAAAATAGAATACCATGCTTCCATTAAGAAATGTATAAGTTCAGAAGGGTGTTAATTAGAACAGGTTGAAAAATATGAAGAGTATGACCTTATTTTTTTAAAGATTTGTAGAGTGTCCCAAAAAATGTATATACATACTTTGAGTAATTATAAAGGCAGTGTTTATTAAAGTACACTTCATTTTCAAAATTGAGCTATCACCTGTTAAAGTATATATACATTTTTTAGCATACCCTATACATATATGAATATATATATTAATTATTGCTGCATATATCATGAAGACTGTACAATAAATTACTTAGAGTGGTTACTATGAGTAGTGGAATTAAAGATACTTTTTCTCTTTTTTATTATCTATACTGACATTTTAAATTGTATTTCAAATACTGTGGAAAGTATGAAGAAATCATATAAATGTCTATGAATTATCAAATTTTAACATTTTATCACATTTGTCTCACATTTTTTAAAGAAATACAACACAGCTACACTTTAAGCCTTCTGTCTTTCCCTCTCCAATTTCATTTCCGAGAGGGAGGAAACCACAATCCTAAATTTACTTTTCATCATCCTCATGCATATTATTCTATAATAACTACAAATGTAGGTATCCAGAAGTGCTAGTCTCATTTCACATGTTTTAAATGTTATATAAGTCATGTTATTTTCTAAAATAAGCATTTGTTACCCACAACAAAATTTTAAGTTATTTTTAAAGTAATCCTGGAACTTTCTAGAAAACTTGCACTAATTCAGAGCCCCAAACCTGAAAGAGTAAGTGTCAGAAAGCCAGGACTCTCACTGTCTTATTCACGGTTATTTTCTTGGTGTCTCAGCACAAACACTAGCGCATAGTTGGTGCTCAAAAATACTAGTATTTGTAGAATGAAATACATCTATGAGTTAGTCTTGCGACAGAACTGGATGTTGCAGGATTATTAGTCTGGACAAAGGTCTTCAACAAGAGGGAGATTTTACAAAGTTTAGTGGGTTCGTTTTCAAGCATTTACTCCAGGAGCTTTCTACTTTCTTTCCCAACAAAGGAAATAAAGGATAATGAGCAATAATTTACCATGACAGGTCTATTCAGACTGGTGCTGATCTCATCGATAACACAGCTTTCAATTTTCAATTGAAAAAGAACATAAATGGCAAAAGGGCTGCTATCTGTTTTCTACCCGGCAAGGTTTCCCGGTGTCCTAGTTCTGGAGGAAGCTCAGGACTGAATCTGGCATCAAACCACCCTCATTGCATTACACTGATTTCATATCATGGTGATTAGAACAGAAATAATTTTCGTATCGTCGAATTACTTACATGAAAGTGCAGTATTATTATCCAAATCAGGCCAAGAATAATGGATGGGTTTCCCTCTATAATATCAGCAACGTGAATATTGATGAGCTTAATCTGGGAAAGAAAAAAGGCAGATGAAAAGGAGAAAATATTCCACGGTATTAACCTCTCCAATGAGTCTCCAAGTGAAATTCATACTCACCGATCGGCTTTTTAGGAATGTCAGGGCATGTTCTATATTGAGTCTACACTGGAATGTATTAGATCCTTTATCTCGAGGCTGTGAAATTCAAGCAAAATATATGACTCAGAAATGTTTTATTTTAAAAGTTAACAAAAGTTCCTTAATGTCACTTTAAGAGCTTACCAACTGCTGTCCTGAGAGTACTTCTAAGAGGTCCAGGAGGACATGCCCCTTTTGAATGTCTGTGAATAGGTCGGATATAACTGAGGGAGGAGTGTGCTGCAAAAGGTCACAAGAAAAATCATCTCACACTTCGGTCCAAAAACACAGTACCTGTAAGAATCTCATAAATATGCATCGTGTCTTTGCAAACGCTAGGGATCGGTAGTGATATTCTTCTTAATCAACAGAGTGACAGAGAACACACGAAGTTCCCTTTCAAAACATGATAAGAAAAGCGGGGAACTTAAGTTATCTTGTGGCAAATTTCCAGTCACAAACACTCTTTTCAGCTTCTACTGAGCACTTAACAACTGTGCGTAGAGGTGGCATTCAAGACATTTACAGTCAGCCAACGGTGACCCACTTGGGAAGCGGATTACATTTCCAGAGTAGCCTGTTTATGAATTTACCCTTTTTAGAATTAGGAGCATGGTGTTGGGACAGGCAGCCTGTGAGAAGAGGCTCATTCATTTTTGTCTGTAGGCCATTCCAGGCACTTGGCATCTCTGAGAGACAGAACAGCCCAGTGATTAAGATCAAGGCCTCTGGGTCTAGTCTGCCTGGAATTTGTATCCCAGCATCATCACTTTTAAGCTCTGGGACCTTAGTTCTCTGTGCCTTTTCTTCCTTGCTCTGCAAACAGGAATAACACTATCTCTGAGACACATTCAGTAGAAACCGTATGTCAGATTTAGACTTTTGATCTTCTCCCAACTAGCCATATGCGGTATGAAACTCTCTCCTGATGCTGGACAGCGGCAGTCACAGCTCCCAGTCAGCTCTGCGATCAGGAAGGTAAACAACTGACACTACACAGTGCATTCCTTGTGTTAGATGACTTTGCCCAACTGAAGGTGAATGTAAGTATTCTAAGCACATTTAAAGTGGGCTAGGCGCCCTGGCCAGTGTGGCTCTGTTGCTTGGAGCATCATCCCGTACACTGAAAGGCGGTGGGTTCAATTCCCGGTCAAGGCACATACCCAGGTTGTGGGTTTGATCCCTGGCCGGGTCGTGTAAGGGAGATAATCAATCAATATTTCTCTCTCGCATCAATGTTCCTTTCTCTCTCCCCCACCCCAACTTCCTCTCTCTAAAATCAATATCTTCATGTGAGAAATAAATAAATAAATAAATAAATAGATAATAAAGTGGGCTAGGCAGGCTATGATGTTTGGTAGGTTAGGTGTGTATTAATTTTTGACACAATATTTTCAACTGGTAATGGGTTCGTTAGGACAAAACACTGTAAGTCAAGGAGCGTCAGTACATTTGAATAACGTAGCACTCAATTTATATGAATCATAATTATTTTCATTTCATTTGGTAACAGATTTGTTATTGCTTTAAATATTTTTATAGCACCTTCTCCCATGTCCTTAACAAAAGTGCACCTTTTTTGTGTGTTAGGAAAGAATAACACCTATGTGAAAACAAGATCAAGGTGACATTCAACACATTCTTTCAGCCTTTTACATATCACCAATGCCATTTTTGGGACCCAAACTGACAGAGTAGGAGAAGTAATTCACATAAATGCAGAGCTGAATTTTTTCCCTCACCTTTGCCAACTGTGAGTTTATCCAGCAGGTGAAGGTTCTCTTCTGAGTGTCTTCCTGCTCAGCTATTTCAAAAAGGACAACAGCAGTTATCAAACAAGAAGCCCAGAAACCATTTGAACATATCAGAGCTTCATTTTCCCTTACAAATTTCCATATAGCACTAACATGGTTGTAATACACTGAGATAGTTGGTAGGACACTAATTTGAGTTCTCACATTTTTATAAAATCCGATAAGACTTCAGGTTGAGGACAGAAGAGAATCTGAGTAAATGGAATTGTAGGGTGTCTGCAATTGTTTAGGAAGCATAGTGACTGATTAGATATTAAAACTGTACTTTGCCTCATTGGATCTCTTTTTTTCTTTCTAACCCCATTTCATTTTTTCTGTATTACCAATTTAAATTAGTGATAGCCCAGTGACTTATACCTTGTAGAGTGCTCAATAATGGTTAGCTGGACTGAATTCAGTTCTGACAAACCAACTGGATAGTTTAGGCTTTTCAGAGTTATTTCTGTTCTATATAAATTTCACTTAATAAGAGAATTACAAATACCACAATTTTGTCCGATAATTCAAAATGTTAGCGCTAGCCGGTTTGGCTCAGTGTATAGAGTGTCAGCCTGTGGACTGAAGGGTTCCGGGTTCAATTCCGGTCAAGGGCACATGCCCCGGTTGTGGGCTTGATCCCCAGTAAGGGGCGTGCAGGAGGCAGCTGATCAATGATTCTCTCTCATCCCTGATGTTTCGATCTTTCTCTCCCTCTCTCTTCCTCTCTGAAATCAATAAAGACATATTTTTTAAATAATAAAATAAATAAAAATGTTTCCAATGGAAACCTTAAGTTATTCCTGTCCTAATTTGATTAAAATCTAATGGAAACAAGGGAAAAAACACTAAGAGGCGCAGTCAGATCGAATCCCCACCCGGTACGTTCCAGTTCGCAAAGGAAACAGTGCACTAATGAAACCTCCAGGAAAGGGCTTAGAAAGGAAACTTGGGGCTTTTAACTAACTCATTGTCCAAACATAACGCCTCGTCATCCTGGAAATAAGAACTCTTCAAATGCAACAAGGGCCCTTTGCTAATGGCAAACAAAGATGTCCCAGGTACAATTAAACACCTTTGTAGCAGCTCAATTAAGTGGTCCTGAATGTGCCGCTTCATTTACCCTTGACGCACTTCTCTCATTTTCATACTGGCTTATCCCTGAAAAGCAGTATTAATCCAGCAGGAACCACAGCCAAATAGCTCCCCTAATAAGTAACCTTTTGTTCTTTTTCAAAGTCTGATCCACTGGAGAAAAAATAGTTGAGAGCCACATACTTTAAAGCATCTTAATTTAAATGAGAGAGGGTTTTATTCAATGGTTGGATTTTATTTTTTAATTTCCAGGATTACTTTCTAATAAAATAATAAAACTCTTCTTAAAATGGCATGCAAAGTATAGAACCTATTAGTCAGCAGTTATTAGGAGCAGAGAAAAGAAGGAAGGAAGGAAGGAAGGAAGGAAGGACTTTTGTGAGGCAACTCCTATTTAGCTGGGAGGGAACTTAAATGAAAACACTGAGTTAAGTGTCATTAAAGAGTATGAATTTTAAGTTCATCACAA
>NW_005366214.1:1109098-1110246 GCF_000412655.1 Myotis brandtii
GGGCGTCAGGCAGGCAGGCAAAGTGGTTAGGGGCAATCAGGCAGTCAGTCAGGTGAGCAGTTAGGAGCCAGCGGTCCCGGATTGCGAGAGGAATGTCCGACTGCCGGTTTAGGCCCGATCCCAGGAAGTCGGACATCCCTCAGGGGGGTCCCAGATTGGAGAAGGTGCAGGGCCTCTAGTAGGATAATAATCCACAATTAACTCAATAACACTTAAGGGTTTGTGGTCTCTGTAGAGTGGTGCCTGTGCTTTGAGGGGTCCAGTAAAAAGAATATTACTTTGACATTCCAAAGATATGTTAACATAGATGTAAAAAGACAACAGACAGGCCCAGTTAAGATAAAGATCGATCTTTGTCAGGGAAGATACCAGCCTAGGACATGACTATCCACCATAAACTGCTTTTAGTTAAAAAGTGTTAATTTCGGACTATCCTTTGTGGTTATCTTAGGTCTCTGAGTTTGTAAGGCCACCACGCAGGCCTCCCTGAGCTTGTCAGGTTGAGTATGTGGTCCCTTTTCATCCACAGGAAGTCACCCAGACCCTAAAGTGGAAAATTCTGCAAGCCTACCTTTTAATAAACCGGCCTTTTCACCCAAGCCCACTTTGTCTCCAACTTATAAAAGCAGTCAAGCAGAGCCTGCCCAAGCCAGTTCAGAGGACCTTCCTTTCCTCTGTGCTGCCTCCCTGGTGCTCCAGCATGAGTTTAATAAAATCTGTCTGGAAATGGCTCTGGAGTTTCTTCTTGATTTCTATTTTGGGGAATCCAAGGACCCTACCATCGGTAACACTACAATGCCCCAAGTAAGCTTCCCTTTTTCTGCATTGCCGTGTTACACAGCCTCTGGAATGGCCAATCCTCCCATTCCCCTCTGCATTCACAGAAACCCCAGCACAGTGCACTTGGTGGGCATTCAATCAACATTTGTTAAAATAAGACATATCCTGCTCGAATGTCCCCTTTCCTCAAGTGAAGTAGAAATAATCTCTCCTGGCTCTGGCTTCCCACAATACTTTGCTGGATTTTTATCCCAGTGCACAAATTCATGCACAGGTGGGGTCCCTTGACCTGGCTGGCTATCGGGGCCAATCAGGGCCGACCAGCGGGCGGGGTGGAGGGAACCATGGGAGGTTGGGGGTGGGAGGGC
>NW_005366214.1:1111640-1118495 GCF_000412655.1 Myotis brandtii
ATAATGCTCATAAAACATTTTTTCAAACAGTAAGAGAAATTAAAAAGTTAGTCTTACCTTCCCCATGCCTCTCTTTTTTCCCACAGAGACATTAATTAACAGTTTCCTGTGCAACCTTCTAGATTAAGCATGTTAAGAACGAAAAACTCTAGCCATTAAAAAGAACAAAGTCGATATATATGCACTGATGTGGATATATTAAGTAGAAAAGAGCAAGTTGTAAAAATAGTATGTTTACTGTTATTCTCTCTGTGTTTTTATTAAACAGTAGCTATGTGTACAGCCCAACACTTTGTTTCTATCTATGGTAATTACCACTTGCTGCTCAGGTACTATAGTCACATACCTGCATGGGATTTCTCTCCTACTCATGTATGAACCTTAAACATTTATGTTTTGGCGTTTTTGCTTCCCCTTAGCGCAATGCCAAGTAGAGAAGAGATACTAAATAAATGTTTGCCGATTCAAAGATTAGTAAATATTAGAAGTGTGGGGGATCAAGCTGACTTGTTATTGTATGGTGGAGAAGAATGTATTGGTAACAGTTACTTGGCCTATGTCCTACCCTAATCCTTGTTTAAACAACTCCTGGGCAATTTCTTTCTTTAACTAATAAAATGTCATGAATAAAAGAGTACATACTAATGAGACCCTGTTGCCATTCCGTAAAACACTACTGCCAACTCATTGTTAGCTGGACAGACAATGGTAAGGATAACTAAATTCAGAGGATAATGCTACCCATTTTAGATATGTGCTCTAACAGCCATTCCAAAGAAGCTGAAGAAGAAAGGGAACTAAAAGAAAAAAGGCCACCTCTTTTATTGTTTCTCATGGAGATGATGATAAATAGAAATAAATGAAAAAACAAAATAAGGGAATAAAATCATGCAGGTGCGCACACACACACACACAGCCTAAAATACTTGAAGAATAAACAGGAAAAGGCCTGTTATTTAACTACAGGAGACTATTAACTAACCGAGAAAGCAGGGGGACAATTTACGATACAATTTTTTGCAACCAACCCTGAGCAAACAAGCAAGCAAGCAAGAAAGAAAAATAAATACCGTGATACCAAGACTGAGATCCAGTTTACTGAACCAGAAAAGTGATTTATAGGGTAAGTCCTAGCTAACATAATTTGAAAAACACAGTATGCAACCTCTAAATCCTTTTATTTTACATATTTCCCCCAGAGAATCCATATTGCCAAACTCAGCATTCCAGGGCTAAAATCAAACTCTACTTCCCTACCACTCCCTAAACCGTCCTCTCTCATGGTTCCATCTCAAGGATTCGACACCACCATCGTTTACCATCCCCAAGTACAGCCTAGCACCAAATCCTGCCAAACTTGCCTCCACAACGCTCTGATATCCACTTCCTCCTCTACACCTCTCTGCTCCCCCAGCCCTCCTGCCCAACCCACCATCCGCTCTGTCCTGGGCCACTTCCATGGCCAACTAGGTCTGCTCCACCCCCTTCAATCTGTTTTCTACTTCAACCAATAAATATGAACATATTGTCCTTCCCACCCCTTCATGGTTCTCTCTGCTCTGGATCAAGAGCGAAATCCCTAACAACCTTTAGGTCTTGCATGGTCCACACAGGAGCACCACACGGGCCTCAGCACACACCACTCTCCCCGGAACCCTCGACTCCGGTCACTCTATCTTCTCTCAAGGCCTTTACAAGCTATGTTCCCTCTACCACAACCATTTGTACCACCCTTCCCACCCTCCCTTCACCTAGTTAACTTCTCCTTTTGCTTAGGTCTCAGCTCATGTTGCATCCTGAAGCGAACCTAAGTCAATGTGTCTTCGTTATTTGCTTTCATAGAATCATGGATTTCTGCCCCATATTTCGGACTTGCCTCAACTTGTAATCACTGGCAAGGTTAACAGCACTGGGTCTAGAGCCAGACTATCTGGGTTTGATCCTGTATCAACCACTTACTAGCAATGTGCCTCAGTCTTATCTGTAAAATGGGGATAATAACTTCACAGAGCTCTCAGAAGAATGAACTACTTATACTGATATGGATCAGAGGTCAATAAACTAACCCAAAGGCTATATCTGGTCTACTGTCTATTTTTGTAAATAAAGTTTTGTTGAAACACAGGGACATTTATTTGTTTACATGCTGTCTGTAGCTACTTTCATGCTAAATTAGCAAAGTTGAGTAGTTGTGACAGAGACCATACAGACCTCAAAAACTAGAATATTCATTACCTGGCCATTCACAGAAAAAGTTTAAAATCCCAGACATGAACTAAGATTAATCTACACAAACAAATACCAGCTACTTCGAAAACATCATGCTACATGAAAGAAGCCAGTCACAAAATACCACATATTATATGATTCCATTTGTATGAAATGTCCAGAATTGGCAAATCTAGACAGAACGTAGACCAGTGTTTGCCAAGTGCTGGAAAGGTAGGAGGTTTAAGAATGACTGCTAAAGTGTATGAGCTTTCTTTAGGGGGTGATAAAAATGACCCACAATTAAATGTGATGGTTGCACAACTCTGTGAACATACTAAAAACTACTGAATTCTACACTTTAAATGGATGAGTTGTATGGTTTGTAAATTACATCTCGAATTATATCTCAACAAAGCTCTTCCCCCACCTCAAAAAAAATATTAACTAATATCTGTGAGATTCTTTGCTTAATCTGTCTCCTCATTGGCCAAGAGGCTCCATGAGAACAAGAGCCAAGTCGATTTTGTTCCTCATTGCCTGCAGCACCTACCACAGTGCATTTCATGTTGCACAAATTCAGACAATACTTGTTGAATGAATGGTTAAATGGCTGGGAGGGGAGGGTGTGGAACTTTGTTGCTATTTTTCCCTAATCAATGTAGAGCTTTGAGTGCTTAATCTGTTAGGAGAATATATAACATACACCAAATGATTCCACGTTGGGCCTCAGCCTGTGAATCCAGGATCTTCGTGTTGCCACATGAGTGTACCACACCCTTGTGCGAACACCTGAGATTTTCACACTGGGGCTTTTGTTTCCAACCTCACTGGCCAACATAGCTCCTGGCTCTCTGAGTAAGCAAATCTTGTATTTCTAGCACATGAAAATGAGCTCACAATATAGATAAAATGCCTAGAATATAGGGTGCTATGTGTCTCTCCTCTTTCTCACCCTCTTCTGACTCACCACAGTTGCTCAATAAATAGCTATGGAATGCATAAACTAAAATAACTACATTTCTTTTAACACATAATTATTACTTCTTCCTACCTTTTCTCTACCACATAGAACTGTGAGTGCTTGTCTTTAGAAAATCAAGACGTGTAAGTCTGAACACCTTCCACTGGGGCAGCAGTCCAAGCATCTCCGACTGCGGAATGCAAAGCTACCAGACGCACTGGAGAGACCTGGGCTGTGATTACAAACCTAGGATCCTTACACTCTGCGCGCCAGCAAAGTACTCAGGGGCATTAAACGCAGCGTTCTGGGTCCCAACTCCCAGAGATTCTGATTCGGGGGGGGGGGGTGTCACAAAGTTTAGTTTGAGAAATACCTCTTTAAAGTTATTGGGCTGATGTATGTGTGTGACTTATTCTTGAGACAACATAAGGGAACAGGAAGGGCCTGACAAAAATTGTGATGAAATAATGAACTCAAATATTAATATAATGTAACTCAATGTACATCTATTACATGAGGGTATCCTAAGACACACTCGGAGAGGCCCAGAAGCTTACTGAAACAAGACTAGTCCAGGAATAAATGGGATCGCAAGGGTAAAAAAAAAAAAAATGATTCTATTTCATTAAAGCCTTTCAATGAAGTAGTCCGGTGAGCATTTTATAAATGAGAAAGTTGTAGCTCCCTGAAGATGAATGAGTTTTGTTGACTCATTCAATAAACATTTATTGAAAGCCTACTATGTCCCAACCACTGTACTCCCCATCTCACATCTGGCAGAGGAGAAATTCAAATCCAGATGTGCCTAATATCAAAATCTATGTTGTTCTTATTTTAACTAAAAAAACAGCTGAGCTGCTTTGGCTCAGTGGATAGAGCGCCGGCCTGCAGACTGAAGGGTCCCGGGTTCGATTCCAGTCAAGGGCACATGCCTGGTTGTGGGCTCAATCCCCAGTAGGGGACGTGCAGGAGGCAGCTAATCAATGATTCTCTCTCATCACTGATGTTTCTATTTCTTCCTCCCTCTCCCTTCCTCTCTGAAATAAAAAAATATTAAAAAAAAAAACAGCCGAACCGGTTTGGCTCAGTGGATAGAGCGTCGGCCTGCGGACTCAAGGGTCCCGGGTTCAATTCCGGTCAAGGGCATGTACCCTGGTTGCGGGCACATCCCCAGTGGGGGGCGTGCAGGAGGCAGCTGATCAATCTCTCTCATCGATGTTTCTAACTCTCTATCCCTCTCCCTTCTTCTCTGTAAAAAATCAATAAAATATATTTTTTAAAAAAACAAACAGCTGAAATGTCAGAACCATGGCCCCTCCAGTGGCCACCCTCTCTCTCTCTCTCCTCCCCTTCAAACCCAAACTTCTTGAAACAATTGTCTACACTGACTGTCCTTATTTCCTTACCTACCACTCACTTCTCAACCCACTAAAAGCTTGACTTCCACCCCAGCCGCTCTACTTCATAATCACCCAAGCCACCTATAATATTCCCACTGTAAACCCCATGGATATCTTAAACCTTCTAAGACTGTTCACCACCCTTTCCTTCTTCGGACTCCATGACACCGCACTCCGCTGGTCTTCTTCCTATTTGTCTGCACACCCCTCCTCAGGCTCTGTTATGACCTGTTTTTGTTTTTTTCTGTCTCTATAATGTTCTACCAAGGCTCTTCTTCTCTTTTTCCAGGTATTTTCATCTACTCCAAGGGAATAAATGACCATTTATATTTTAATGACTTCCAAACCTTTACCTTGAGCCCAGGTGATTGTTTCTCCTGGGCGTCATGTCCAAATGTCCCATTATCGTCAGGGTATCTCCACTTAGTTATTCCACAGACACTTCAAACTCAACATTCCAGAACTGAGTCATCATCTCTAACCAACTCTTTCCCAGGCAAAGTTGTTCTCTTGCATTTGCATTTATTTTCCGTGAATGGTTCCATCATCCACGCATTTGCTCAAGAACAAACCTGAGTGAGTCATCCTCGATGCTTCCTTCCCCCTCACTATGCCAAGCCCAGGCAATCAAAAAAGCCCTGATAACTACCTCAGCAAAGCTGAATATAAACTAAAACAAAAATTTTTTAAAGTCCTGAAAATTGTACCTTTTAGATATCTCTCAATACCCATTTCTCTGTATTCCCACTAGCACCATTATCTCTCAGATGAACCACTGTAACAGACTTCAGTCTTTCTGTCTTCATACTCACTCCCGTAAGGCCACACCCCACACAGCAGCCTGCGTGACTTCTAAAACCAGTTCTGAATATGGCTCTACTCAGAATCCTTCAATTGCTTCTCCTCGGCCTTAGGAAAAATTTCAACCCCCTATATGCTGGTATGGACAAAAGTAGGTTTACAGGTGTAATACAAATAAATAATACAATACTTAATAAATAGTAATACAAGAATAAACTGATTCGCCTACTCACTACTGTAAACCTACTTTTGCCTACTCCTGTACTAGTATGTGCATGACCCTTTACAGCCTCATCTCTTAGCATTCTTCAAACTCTAATCCGCAGTCCCACTGGCCATCCATTTCCTTGAATGTGCCATGTTCAACTTGTTCAGCTTCATCTGAACTACACTATTACCACTCCTAGAGCACTCTTCCAGCCTCACCCTGCTCATCTGCTAACGTACTTTAGGTCCTAGCTTAGAAATCACTTCCTCTGGGAAGCCTTCCCTGACCTCCAAGTCTGGGTTAGGTACCCCTACTCTGATCTTCTATAGTGCCATGTCTCCTCTCTCCTGAAGCACACATCGTATGATATTGTACTAGACTGTATATTTCTTAAAAGCACTGATTGAGCCAGTGTCTTCACTTCCTCACCTCCCATTCTCTCCTCAACCCATCCACTTACGCTACTATCTCTACTACCGGAGTCTGGCTAACCTTATCAGGGCCACCAACTAACTCTATGAGCCCAATCCATTGATCACTTCTCTCTATTCAACACAGCTGACCATATCACCTTCTTCAAACACTTTCATCAAGAGGGTTCCATGCCATCCTACTCATCTGGTTTTCCTTCTTTGTCCCTGGCTACTCCTCAATGTCCTCTGCTTGCTCATTTTATGCTTGACCTCTAAACACAGAAAGGCCCTGAAAGTGCACACTCTATAGGTGATCTCACCCAGTCCATGGCCTTAAATGTAAACATACCAGCCATATGCTGACAAATCCCCAATCTATACCTCTTCCTAGAACTCTGGATCCTGACATCCAACTGTATACCTGACATCTCCATTTGGATTAACAAATAAGCATTTCACATCAATCATGGCAATATAAACTCCTGATTTCCCCCAAACTTTTTCATCTACCCGTCTTCTTTGCTCAACTACTCAGTTACTCAAGGCAAAATTTAGAAATTATTCTTGATTTGTGAACATCCCCAGTGTTCACAAGTATCTTTTTTTTTAAATTCATAGTTCTTATCCCATTGCTAGCATATTGGTGCAAATCACCATGATATCCAACCTAGACTATAATAAATGCATTCTACCTGGCTTTCTGACTTCACTCTTGCTCCCAGAAAATTCCCTCACCACCCAGCAACCAGCGTGATCTTCTGGAAAACATAAATCAAATCATGCTACTCCTCTGATTACTATCTGCCAGTGGTTCCCATCCACACACCTTAGCTTAGAGCTCACAAACCCCTGCCTGATCCA
>NW_005366214.1:1118558-1135966 GCF_000412655.1 Myotis brandtii
ACCAGGCTCCCTTCGTTTCATGAATTCACCAAGTTTGTTTCTACCTTTGAGCTCTGCCGTGAGCTATTACCTCAGACTGGAATGCTCTTCTCTTGGTCTTTGCAAGGCAGCTCCTCAGTGTTATTCAAAGGCTCCTTAAATGCTCCTCCTCGGAGAGGCCACCTCTGACCACCCAATCTACAGACACCCGGACACTACCACATAAATCCACTTTTAATCCTCTATAGAGCTTACCATGTGCTGAAATTTCTCTTGATAATTTATCCTTTGTCTCTCTAACTTAAAGGCCAGCACCATGGATATATGAAGCTTACTGGAGTTGCTAGCCTCAGTATTCTCTTAATCGAAAATAATGCTTGATACAGGGTAGGGTCTCAGAAACACATGCTGCCTGCACGAATCCATGACCTGTACTCATAAAAACCAGATTCTGTGATGAAGCAGTCTGAGTTAGAAATATTTTGTTTTGAAGATATCAGACCCCTTGGAAGTTGTGCCAAGAACATTCAGACAGAGATACACAGTAGAACTGGTTCCCACTTAACTGAAGACAAAGCCAACCGTTTCAATGTTCTGGAAAGGTCCTCAATGTTTCTTGTATTTGAGAAGGGCTTTCTGTTCTGTGTGTGAGCCAGGTACCCTTCCTCTTGTAACCTTTCTCTGCGGCTGCGATTGGTGGTCCCCTCTGCAGTGAGGACTGAGAAGACCGAGACGTGACCAGGGAGTGTGGCTCCACCCTAGAGGTGAAGTGTGTGTGGCTCCTCTTCTGCCCTTTGCTGCCTGTGTCAGTCAACATGCATCCCTGCACAGGCCATCAATGACAGGAGAGATCATCACCCAGAATCCCAGGTCTCTCCAACAACGATACACATATTTAGAACTTGGAACATTTCATCTCTGATAAATCATTCATGTTCCTTCATGTACCACTTCTAGATGACTTTAAAAAACCTGGTGATAATACACTTCAGTTCTCATATTATATTAAGAACAACAAATGCAGTTTATCTTTTACTAAAATTTCCCTGAATGTTTTAGAAAACCGAAGCCATTCAGAGAAACTGTAAGCCCTGAATGATGAAATCAGACGAGGAAAGTAATCTCTTGAAGAAGCACATTTATAATGACCTCCAATATTTAGAATGTACTAGTATATCACACACTAAACCCGCCCAATGTGTATAAATTAATCTATTGTATTGACTTTTTCCCCTTTTAAGAGGAAGTTATTTTGAGTTTTATTTTTCCTAATATACTACTTCAAACTCTGAACAATTACACCCCCTCCCAACACACATGCATACATAAAAGCTGAGAAAAATCTCGTATCTCCCAAGGGGCTAATTAAAAAGGATTCTGATTTCTATAAGGAATGAATGAGATCTTTGTTAACCTACTTTAACAGGACTCTAAATGACCCTGGGTTTATCTTGCCCTAGTTTTCAAAATGTAACTGACCCAGAATAAACTAAGCTTATCCCCAAACTCCTGGCAAAAAAAAACAAAACACAGAAGCGAGAATTCCCAGAAGCTAAAGCTGCATGTACAACTTAAGAAAAAAAAATTTCCCTGAAAAAACTATACTGTGCAGACACCACTGTTCAAAGAGCTCTGATTTTATTTTTTAACTGGAATATTTGTGAAATTATAAAGCTTTACAATATCAAGGCAAATAATCTTTCAAGAAAACACAGGCAAATACATTAATTGCTACTGTGATATCAGGAACTTTCTAAAAGCTTTTGTGTTGATATAGGACAGCATGGATAGCCAGTGAAGGACTACAACTTGATTATTTTCTCTGGGTGAAATAATCTCCTAATTAGCCAAAAAGAGAAAAAAAAAAGACCCCAGAGATTATTTGCTTTTATTCATAACTAGAAGCCCAATGCACAAAATTCGTGCAAAGGGCTCAGCCCCCGCTGCTGTGGCTTTGTCCGGAAGAGCATCCGGTCTAATTAGCATATTACGCTTTTAATATTATAGACGATAACTAAGCAGTCTAAATTGGTGAGGGAAACCAAAATACTGCCTGCTAAAACAAGTCCTTTCCTTACTCTTCATTCATCATTTCCATCAAAATTCCAAACTGGGAATTGGCTGCAAAAGAAGCCTTTTACTAAGCCTGATCCTCTTTCTCAGACTTTACATGGTTTCACTCACTCACTGTCCTAAGGCAAACAGTATTTCTCTCAGGAACACGATACTAATGCACCACTGAGCTCCCAAACATCACATGCACACCTCACTGCCCTGAGTTGAAAGAAATCTGTTTCCATTCTGACTAATTTTCCTGAACACTGAACAGTTCTTTGCATTTGGGCACTTTCTATATTTTTTTAAATTGGAATGGCCACTAATTTATTCATTATACAGTTGTTTATTGAAAGCCTGACATCTGTCGGAAAGTTTATTGGCAATAAAGATACAGAAGTGTCCTGCTCAGGGACACTTGGAGGAACTCAGAAGGCCTATTAAAGCAGGTGCTGTCCAAACAAAAGCAAAAACTCAAGGTTAAGGAACAGTTACAGGGGGTTCAGCAAGAAGAAAAACTCCAGAAAGTTCTTACCAAAATGTGTTTTTTTTTTTACATTGAAAAGAACATATAACTCGCCTTGCAAATAATATGTCATATCGAGTACATTCTTATCCTTCACTCCCCCTAAAATTGGAATATAAAAATACATTTCAGTCATATTTTGATTTGGACATTGGATACCAAAATAAGGGATATGACCCTGAATAGTTAAAAAAACCAACGTGTTTCACACAAATGATTAGATTTGCATCCCAGGTCATTTTCTTGCTTTCACACAACATCCAAAGTACAGCCAGACTACGTGCTTCTTTGTTGTTGTTGTTAATCCTCACCCAAGGATATTTTTTCCATTGATTTTTAGAGAGAGTGGAAGGGAGGGATAGAGACAGAGAGAGAAACATCAATGTGAGTGAGAGATATAAATTGGTTGCCTCCCACATGCACCCCAACCAGGGGCAGGCATGGAGCCTGCAACTGAGACACGTGCCCTTCACTGGAATTGAACCCAAGACCCTCAGTCCGCAGGCCAACACTCTAGTCACTGAGCCAAAACTGGCTAGGGCTGGTCTAGGTACTTCTTAAAAGTGCTCAACCTATTCTTTTTTGTGCCCTTAACATCCAGCCCACAGCACATGCTGAATAACTGAATAAAATTAAACACTACATTACATTATGATGCTTGTAATCTAACCCACTGAACACAAATAATTGCTAATGTTACTAAAAATAATATATAAATTGAAAGCCTCCCTTCAGATGGTCATAAATAATGAATAAATTTAAATAGTGTAATAACCTAACCACAGAGACTCACATTTCACTACAGAGCCCTTCCAAGTAATGATATCCACCCAGCAGGCATAGGAGGGTTTTTAAATCTTTTAAAATATGTCATCTAGACGACAACAGCACTAAATAAAACATATGAGCATTGTTCGAAATGGCACAGCAACTGGGCTGAACGTAGCTCTATCCAGGTGTGTGCAGGCAGGTACCCTTCGCCAGCCTTCTGGCAGGACTGCATGAAAGTTAACCCCCACGTGGAGGCAGAGGTAACAGGATCCACACTCCTTCCCAGGCTGTGTCTAACTAATGGTAACATTCAATACTTAGATGCTGTTTTTCTACAGCACTGGCCTACCTCCGTTTCTAAAACAAACTAACTTGCTTCTGTTACGTAAATTTATTGTGTCCATTAATGGCCAACAAATTTATGGCCAATATTTACCTGTTCAAAAGAAATAACTTAAATCCGGAATATATAACATGCCCCCAAAAGTTCAAAATTTCCATTGCACTCATTTAAAATATCACAAGATGAGTCAACCAATCAGTGAATATCACTTATTATTATGATCAATTATTTTTAATTTGACTGTCACATGGGTCCTCCACCTGCATCATGCCTTTATTCTTTCCATGACATAGGACATTCTTACGACTTTCTTGGTAAATAGTATCTTTTATCTACGACAATTTATCTTAAGCACATCAATATAAACTAATATTTAATGGCCTTATTATTTGATGCTAGTAAAAAGCTAAGTGAAGACACACTAAATAAAAAGACAGCTAATAATTTGGACATTATATATGCTACCACTATTATCCTAAGCACTTTTACTACTAAACCTTAGAGCTGCTCTATCTTATTACCATATTCAATAGTTGCAAAGTCCTATGTGTCTTCCACCTTATGGTTTTCTCATCTGTCCCATACTTTCATACTCACTGCTATAACTCCAATCCAGGGTAATATTGTCCCACATCCAGATATTTGCCCAGCTTTCATACTAGTTTCTCCAAATCCATTATCTTAGCCTTTTCAAGTCTTACTTTAAGGTAAGTCTTACCTTAAAACTGGATTAATCTCCTTAACACACAACCTTGACCTCTAACCTGCATTATACTCTCATCCTCAAAACCCAATAGCTACCTACCACCTAAAAGCAAAATCCCCAAACTTCATGAGTTCGATTTCAATTCCCTTAAGGATTTTAATCTGAAAAGTAATTCTGAAGGATTCCTATATTGGTCTCCCATTAAACTGATGGCAAACAAAGTCCCTTTCAACTTGAAAATTCTGTGATACTTATCCATCTTGTCCCCTTACTATTTTCATAATCATATCAATCCAATATTTCAAAGGATTGTTCCCTGAACATATCTTCCCCACCTGAAGACCTTAGGAGAAATGTTATTTCAGACAAAATGTGCATTTACTATTTTTCTTAGGATAAAGAGAAGGAAGCACCTATGCCAGGTAAGAAATTCAATGGAAAGGTTTAAAGAAATTCTATAATAGATACCTTGGTAAAGCAAATAACTTTTAAAGACAGCCAATCATTTTAATAGCTTGAACTTCCATATATCAAATTTATTGAAAATATGGACCATCCAGCCCAGCTGGTGTAGCTCAGTGGTTGAGCGTCCCCCCATGAACCAGAAGGTCATGGTTCGATTCCCGGTCAGGGCACATGCCCAGGTGGTAGGCTCCATCCCCAGGAGGGGGCGTGCAGGAGGCAGCTGATCAATGATTCTTTGGCATCATTGATGTTTCTATCCCTCTCTTCCTCTCCCTCCCTCTCTCTAAAGTCAATAAAAACAAACATATTTTAGAAAAATAAAATATGGACCACCCATAGTAGTACAAGTTATACTATATTCTATTTGTACATTATCTGCTCAAATTCACAAACGCCATTTCTTTCTTTTCCCAACAACCCAACCATTTCAAGGCTATTCTCCTCACAAGACTGAGAGAACACAAATATCTTCCTGCAAAATGGGCCCTCAAAAGTCCCTTCATGAAGACATTCTCCAAGATCACACAAAAGATGAGCAAAAAGAAAGATGAAGTCACTTGTTTATTGTCTCGCTCTATGAATTTCAGCAGAGCACTTCCTGATTCCTTAGGCCTGATTCCGTGTAGGCCCTGCACACATGGGATATGTTTTCATAGCATATCAACGATGAATCACCACATTTCAATGCAGACATCTTAATCTTTTCTTGAGCATATTATTCTGAGTCAGGGTATGGCCATAATTATCTCACCTTAGATAAGTTTTGGCTAAAATAAAGTAGGCATTATATATTAAACAGGCCTGTATCTGCCTCTAAAAATATATTCTAAAATGAGGGGGGGAAAAACAAACCTTTCTTATGAGCAGTGATCCTTAGCCTCTCATATTACCTAAAATCTCGGTTCTCATATTACTCCAAGGATCATTAAGCACATGTGAATTTTGTTAAATGCAACTCTGATTACACAGTACACAAAGCCAAATGCTTTTTATTTCTCCTTGAAAACTGAATTTATTGGGGTGACATTGGTTAATAAAATTACATAGGTTTTGGGTGCACCATTCTATAACATATCATTTGTATATTATATTGTATGTTCACCACCCCAAGTCAAGTCTGCTTCCATCATTATTTATCTCCACTTTACCCTCTTCCAGCTCCCCCACTCCTCTTTCCCCTCTGGTAATCACCATACTGTTGTCCGTGTCTATGAGTGGGGATGTGGTTTTCTTTTTTTGCTTAATCCCTTCACCTTTTTCACCTAGAACCCCAACCTCCCTCTCCTTTAACAGCTGTCAGTCTGTTCTCCGTATCTGTCAGTGTGTCCCTATTTTATTTGTTTGTTATTTTTGTTCATTAGATTTCATATATGAGTGAAATCATATAGTATTTATCTTTCTCTGACTGACTTATTTCACTTAGCATAATGCTCTCCGGGTCCATCCATGCTGTCACAAAAGATAAGATCTCCTTCTTTTGGGGGGTTGAAAAGAATCATTATAAATCTGCTGATAACAATATAGAACTTCAGGAAATCTATTTGTTTCACAGTTAAGCTTTCATTCTATAGTCGTGAGAACTTCTTGATTGATATCCCAAAGGGTACCTGCCTAACGTGCCCAGCGTCAACTTCACCACATTATAGCATTAGCGCCCGACCTCTCCCCCACAGAGCAATGCACCCAGCACCATGGTCCCTGAAATACAACATGAAGGAAAATCCCTCACACTGGCAGTGAATGTACATCACCTTTCCATTGCAAACATCCCATACTCATCTCCTATTGTAAAGCAGACTGTGTAACTCTGTATAATTCAAAACACAGTGTGAGAAACTACTCATTTCTTAGTAATTTGCTAATTATTTTGAACTACTTGAACCTGAGATCATTAATATTACTTGAAGATGCCCATCTACACTTTAACTATGAGAATTTGCTATGGATTAACTGGAAGAAGACTATTTGAGTGAATTTTCCAGAGAAAGTTGTTAGGGAAAATCCCTCTTTCAAATTGTGGTTTGAAATGTGTCAGAGGGGGTGTGGTGCAGTGGAAAGAAAACCCAGCTCTGTTGCTCTCTAGCTGTGACTCCGGGAAAGTAATTCCATCTTCCTGAGCGATGGCTTCTTTCACTGTGCCTTAAAGATAAAAATATCCACCTCATGCTCTGGGTGGGGTGGCTCAGTTGGTTGTGCATTGTCCAGTGTACCAAAAGATCGCCAGTTCAATTCCCACTCAAACACACATGCCTGGGTTGCAGGCTCAATCCCCAGTGGGGAGTGTGCAGGAGGCAGCCGATAGAGGTTGTGCTCTCATTGATGTTTCTCTTTCTCTCTCCCCTCTGCCTTCTTCTCTCTCTAAACATCAATTTACAATCTATATAAATAAAAGCCTAAGCAACTGTCCAACTGTTCACCCTTTCAACCAGTAGCTATGACCACCAGGGGACAGACACTCAACGCACAGGCATGGAAACATGGAACAGACTGATGAATCTCAGAAGGAAGGGGGGAGAGGGCGGGAAGAGATTAACCAAAGATCTTATATGCATACTAGAGGCCCGGTGCACAGATCTGTGCACCGGTGGGGGCCCTCAGCCTGGCCTGCGGGGGTCAGGTTGAAACCGGCAGTCCGACATCCCCGAGGGGTCCCGGATTGCGAGAGGGCACCAGGCCTCCAGTTTTTTATTTTTAAATATCCACCTCGTAATGTGATTGTGAGGATCAAATGAGATACTGTATGTAAGAGTGCTAGAGCATGTACACAGAGGTCTGGGAAGGCACTCTGCAGTGGGGAAGAAACACTAAATACACTAACCCTGTAAGTGCTAAAATAGGTGCTACGGGAGAACAGAGGAGGCAGCGCAAATCTCAGTGGAAGAGAGAGTAAGGCCCAGGAGGAGGCTGACTCTGGCTGACTGTGGGATGGATAAGGGGTAGAGGAGGAATAGAAGAGGGACTTCTCCCAGTGGGAAGAGGAGGCAGAGGAGCTGCAGGGGGACAACCTGAACAAAAGCTCACAGGCAGGGGGAGTCTGGCCCCTTAGGGAGCTGTGGGGCAGGAGCAGTGATTGTGGAATGAGGTAGGAGATGAGGGCAGAGAGAAAGGCAAGCACCAGAAGGATGCCTGGGAGCCACACCAAGAAGCCTCGACTTTACCCCACATGTGATGGGAAGCCACTGAATAGAAATGTCAAAGCAGAACAAAACAAAACGGTAAAAAACGGATTTCTCTTTTATAATTTTTTCCTCTCAACCATGCAGTTTCTACTCTAGGTATGTGCTCCTGGATAAGAAATCCTTGGAGGCAGAGATTTTTACTGTAAATATATATTTAGAAATTATAACACTGTAAGCCCTAAAATAGGTCCTATGGGAGAACAGAGGAGGCAGCGCAAATCTCAGCGGTTTACTGAGCTCCTACTCTGTGCCAGGCACTGCCTAAGCCCTTTGCATGCATTATTGTTCATCTTCAAAACACAGTTGCAATATAGCCATTATCATCCATATTTCAAGTATGAGGAAACTGACTCAAAACAGATAAAATCGCTTATGCAAGTTCAAAGAACTAGCAAGTGGCAGAGCCAGCATTAGAAATTAGATTTATCTATTTACTGATGCACTGCCTTCCTGATACAGTTTAGGTCCATGACTTACTACTTGCATGCCACTAAAACTTCAGAGAAGAACAAGAACATTGATTTTTTTCCCGTTACATGAAAATTTGATTACAGCTACTTACAAATATTATATGACACTATAAAAAATAGACTTATTGAGAATTTTTTAAATTCTTACCTGAAGTACTACCTTTCACATATTATATGTTTCTTAGTCTATACAAATTACATGATAATTATTTTAAAGTCTGATGCATATAGGTATAGTCTATTGTAATAGCTATTGACCCCAAAGTCAAGAATCTAATCATTCAAACACACTTTTAATTAAAAAGAAAATAACAGAAAGTCATTTTGGGATCTTATCATAAATGTCTCAAATAAATTTAATGTACAGCAATGGGAACTGTAGTTAACAATACTGTATTGTATATCTGAAAGTTGCTAAGAGAGTAGATCTTAAAAGTTCTCATCACATGAAAAAATGTTCTGTAACTGTCTGTGGCAATGTATATTAACTAGACTTACTGTGGTGATTATTTCACAATATATACAAATATCAAATCACTATATTGTACACCTGAAACTAATACAACATTGTATGTCAATTATACCTCAATTAAAAATTAATAAATAAATACCAATAGTAAATAAGTCAAAATCTATGCCTTCTAAGTAACATTCCAAGAGTGCTGCATAACACTAGTCATAACCTTAAAATTACGTTAAAACATATTGCTAGCCCTGACTGGTTTAGCTCAGTGGATAGAGCGTCGGCCTATGGACTGAAGGGTCCCAGGTTCAATTCCGGTCTAGGGCATGTACCTTGGTTGCGGGCACATCCCCAGTGGGGGGTGTGCCGGAGGCAGCTGATCGATGTTTCTCTCTCATTGATGTTTCTAGCTCTCTATCCCTCTCCCTTCCTCTCTGTAGAAAATCAATAAAATATATATATTTTTAAAAAACATATTGCTACATAAATATTTGCAAAAACTTACCAAAGCCTTATTTCTTCTACACTACCTAACTACTCAGCTCACACATTTGCTTTATCATCAAAGGTGGAAAGTCTAGTGGCTAATGAATTTTCAAAGTACAAAACAAATATTGCCAAACTCCACAAGAAGCACTTAAGAGTCACATGATTGAAACATCATCATTCACTTATATTACTACTATTCCTTCCTATTGGTGCAAAACAGGATGTACATTTAAAAGAAGCTATGCGCAGAGGGGTGGGGGGTTGGGGGCTGAGTGAAAAAGGTGAAGGGATTGAGAGATACAGATAGGTAGCTACAAAATAGTCAAGGGGATGTAAAGTACAGCATAGGGAATATAGTCAATAATATTGTAATAAATATGTGTGGTGTTAGGTGGGTACTGAAAATACCGGGGCAACACGATGTAAAGTATATGGTTGTCTAACTGCTATGCTGTACTCCTGAAGCTAATCATATAATAACAGTAAATGTAAACTGTAATTGAAAAAAAAATTGTTTTAAATAATGAATGAGTGGGTGAATAAATAAATAGATAAATAAATAAAAGAGGCTATGTGCAAAGATGCAAAACAAGTGTAAACAATGCCAAGCAAACTGTGGTAACCATTTAATTTTTACTGCAAAGACAACAGAAAAACAGAAAGAAAGAATATTCATACACTCAGAGTGAGAAACTAAGATACCAAATTCCTTCCAAGTATTCCTTACTTTCTAGAGAGCTGAGCTAGCAATAAAACATTTAGGTGGCATACTGAAAGGTTCTACAATTGGAAAAATACGTAAGAGAGGCAGAAAGCAATGTGATTTGTGGATAGATGAGGGGAAGGTTTCCACAGCTGACACGGCGGGGGGTGGGGGGGCAATTTTAATTACCTTGCAGTGAAATGTGGAGATCATCGATGCCCCAGGAAACCTGCTCATCTTCGGTGGGAAGCACAGGACCGGATGCCATCCTTCGACCCAATGGAGATTATAACATGTCCATCTCAGTGAAAGAAGTGAACTAGAAGTAAAAGGGGTACGTGCTCATTAGCAACTGCAGCTCTGCATTTCCCATAAACACGCATCAACAGAGAACAACAGAAACCAAAAACTGCCCTCCGAAAGAGGCAGTCTTCCAGTGGCCGTTTCCTTAGTTCATGAGGAACACAGTGGCTACGCCTTCTTTTCTGAATCATAATCAAGATTTTGCCCTGTGACCTATTCATGCTCTCTGGAGCTGCTGGCAGAACTCCAAAAGAGCCAAGCCAGCATTGTGGATTCTAAACTCGTGGTGAAAAGAAAAGCTACGCAGTTAAGTTCCATATCTGGTCTAGAGGAAGTCAAGTTTGACACAAACTGGTGTTTTAGGCATTTTTGTGTATTTTATTGTCAGCCTTCACCCTGCAAGAATTTTCTTTAAAACTTTCACTTCTTTTCTTCTCCATAAATGTTGCCATTTGCTGGAAACAGTAAGAGCTGACCCTGCATAGCTTACAAAGTGAAACTAAAAAAACTGTATCAAAAAGGATGTTTCGGTAGGTTATCTATTAGACTGAATTATTTTCCCAAGTGCTTGTCTTTCCACCTACACATGTCTTTCTTTAGCCCCACTTTGACTCTTAAAGAATCCTTCCAGTAAGAGTGATTCTTACTCTGCAACTTTTTAATAGTATTGCTTCTTCTACGTTTTTGCCACTATTAGTGTCCTGGGGTCTAAGAATAAAACATCGACTTCTCCCATCCAGATGATGACTTTCCTATCAAAATAAAGTTAACCAAACATATAAAATGTATTAGAGAATGGAGGGATGGATAAATGTACAGATATGTGGTCAAGCAAATAGAGCAAAAACATTGATGGTAGAGTCTACATGTTGAGTATATGGGTGCTCATTGTAAATTTTTTTTACTTTGTTATATATTAGAAATTCTTCATAATAAAATGTTGGGGGGCTAGAAATATATAAACCTGAGGCCAACAGCTAGATACATTGATATTAAATATCCAATAGACCACTTTAAAAAAAATGCAAAGAATAAAAATCATTTAACAGTTAATGCTAGCCTGACTTCAAAAATCTTTTCAATCCTGTCTTCCCCACTGTTCAGTATCCTAAACCTTTTTACTATCTCTCCCAAAGATTTTTACCTACCAAATGAACTGTTTATTAATTAATAATTAATTGTTTTAGTCCCTGGATTAAAATGAGTCAGAGCCCGCCTGAGGTAACAGTGTTACTGTACTGAGTTGATAGGATTCTATCCAAAATAAAAGCTGTTTGTTAGTTCAAGTGAGCCTGTGTGCAGCCTGAAGACGGATAAAGGCACAAATGTCCTCAGCTTCTGATGTACCGAGGCCCTCCACTCCCCCTTCCCACACCAAGGGCTTCTGAACACAAAGTGAGACAAAGCACGTCTTCATCATGCCGGGAGAAAAACTGAATTCCAGAGTGAACTTCCCGTGGGCACCCGCTATTCCACACCAGGGCTAATTACCAGTGAACAAAAAAGGATGATAATA
Organism: Myotis brandtii; assembly: GCF_000412655.1. Classification (NCBI taxonomy): domain Eukaryota; kingdom Metazoa; phylum Chordata; class Mammalia; order Chiroptera; family Vespertilionidae; genus Myotis; species Myotis brandtii. The sequence goes on from NW_005366214.1 coordinate 1,130,527, forward strand.
ACAGTGGCAAACTTTCATAGCACGTACTATATGCAGGCACTGTTCTAAGCACTTTGCGAATAGAATCTCATTTAACCATTATAATAACTCTACGAGTTAAGAACGGTCATTATCCCCATATATGAAAACACAAAACGGAGAGGCACAAATGTCACACTCAGTTGTCTAAGGACACAGAGCCAGTCAGTGATGAGCTCACATTGGAACCCGGGCGGTTTTTGTTTAAGACGTCATGTTCTTTACTCATTTGTCCTTCATTTACTCAACAAGCATTTTACATGTGCTAGACCCTGCTTTCAAGGAATTCAATCTTCTGCGAATGACAAATGAATGGAAGAGTGAAATCCTCTCAGAAATGTACGTAGAAGTTGCTATGGAAGCAAAGGAGGAGTGCCCATCACTTGATGCTGGACATAGATGTGACTGTCAGGAGTATACTTATTATAAATCAGCATTTCACCCCAAATAGTCCCATTAGCATTATTCAGATACCTTGAATTTAATAAAAATATCCCTAAAAGCCACTCACTGCCATTCAGTATTCATCAAAGACAAGGCAGCAAATGTATTTCTATTAAAAATAAAAACAGAACAATAAACAAAGTGATAACCAGAGAATCAAGAAATATTCCTGTGCAAGACTGGTATGTGAGATTCACTATATTATATATTAAAGTAGAAAAAAAAAGTTTAGACCTTAAAACTATTTGAGAGTTTTCTGTTTTTAACAATGAAAATTTATTAGCAAACAAGTGAGCAAATATAATAATTTTTTATTTACTATAGAATATCCTAGAGATTCTAAAAAAATGTCCATCAAATGTCCTTCAAACCAAACTTTGAAGACTGAATCAACAATTGGAAGTGTTAGATTATTGACCCAAATACTGTCTTGGTACAATTATTTATCAAAACACACTACTGAAGGCAATTTATGACGACACCTCCAACACAACTGTTTTGGGGGAGTAATCTCTAGAGAGGAATTTGCTTACCAAGTAGGGCCCATGAAAAACTGAAACAGAGGAGAGAAGAAACAGGTCGGAGAGATTTTTCTAGGATCTGAATTGAGAAGCTAGAAAGAGTATGAAAACAGAAGGCAGAAAGAGGGCTGGGCCAAAACCAAAAGGTTTATCAACCAAAATCTCTGAGGGCCATCCTACCATTTGTATTCCGAGCACAAGAGCTGCTTTCTCAGGTAGAATCGCAGCACAGAAGAGCCCTACGTCACAGCTTTATTTTTCCTTTTCAAATAAAAGTTACACACGATTATGTAACAAATGATATTTATTTTAGAACATAAATAAACGAGACTATGCTTAAAAGTGAATAACAGACCATCTTCAGGCACATAACCAAAGACTGGGTAAAGAATTAATGAAGCGGCATTAAAGATTCTAAGATCAAGTGGAATCATGGGGAATTACGCTTTTAAAATCCATGTAAGCTAATGTACACATGTTTACAAATGGCATAAGCTATTTTGAAAGGACAGTGGTTTGCTTATGCAATACATCTTAATACGCCTCTGGTATCTCTAAAACCTCAAAACACTAGAGAATTTCCCCTTTTTTGAGAAATCTTGGCATTTACTTTGAATTATTATGATTAGAATTTTTCAACTCAAAATGAGATTACTTCTAGTGAATGGAATTATGGGTGGTTTTCATTCATTTTGCTTATCTACATTTTAAATTTTTCAGGTGGATGCATATTTCTGCTGTAATAAGAAAAATGTTTTTGCTTTTATTTAATACAGTGACAACAAATTGGGGACTAAGGTATTATTTGGGTTCAGGGTCAGTTCTCCAATCCATATGCTATGGAACCCATTATATCTGTATCTTCATAAGAAGAAAAATACTCTCTTGACCAAATAAAATATTAGAAAAATTCCGAGTTTGTCAAAAATTTCTGGTAAAGACTCCTAGAAGTCATTGGTAGCGCATCAAGTCTCTTTTTTCTCATTATTATACAGTTTGCTAATAAGCCCTACCAGTCTAATAACACTGGAAAAATCACTGTGGCAACAGAGAGAAAGGGACATCTATCTTATCTTCAAAGGCTGATCGGAAGGAGTAGCATCGCGGGATACAGTGAGTACATGCAGGTTATTCTTGAACAGAGTGATTTAAATGGTAGCTTTTCCCCTGGGGGCCTCCCTCATTCTTTTTTCCCCTACAGTTCCGCTGCACCGTGTTATTTATGGTCCACCCAGGACATCTGAAGGACCGCCCTTCTGTCAGTTGAGTTATAGAGATACTCCTAGCAACGGACAATTATTAACATTGATCTGCTTACAAGCTCACAGAAGAAAGTCGGTGCCACATGTACAATAAGTTTCTTCATCGTTTTCCCATTAACTTTTCCTGACTCTGTTATTACTTCTTTTTCATCGTCATTTAACCAGAAGCAATGGGTACACGTTCCCAGACCGGTTGGTTTTTAAAGTCTACTCTATTGTCTCCTTCCAGGCGCTTTATTTCTCTAATGACCACCACAAAATGCCAGAACAATCAATCCTATCTATTCCCTACACGTTGGAAAACAAACATGTAGCAATTCTCTGGCTCTAAACCCGCTGTGCTTGCTCCCTCACAACGAAGTGTCCCTCACCAGCCAATACCAACAGTGCTGCTCAGCCACCCACTCCAACCTTGATAAAGGCATCCTGAGTGAATGTAGCCACTTCCCTCAAAGCGCCTTCCGTTGGCCTTGACGGAGTCCCAAATGTTCTGAGCTGCAGTGTCCACTGCTGTAGAACGGGAATGATAATACTGACAGGGTGGTGGTTGGAATTCAACAAAAAAGCACATGAAGGCGGAGGTGGGTGGGTGGAGAGAGATTAACCAAATAATTTATATGCATATATGCATAACCCATGGACACAGACAATAGTGTGGAAAGGCCTGGGGTGGGGGGAGATAGGTGTGGAGGTGGTCAATGGGGGAAAAAGGGGGATCATCTTTAATATTTTCAACAACAAAGATAAATTTTTTTTAAAAGCACATGAAACTAAAAAAACTGTGGTAACAACTAACATTTATTGAGCACTTACTCTGGGCGAGGTGTTACAGTATATAAGTGGCATTTATTATCATCTAGGAAATAATTTATCAGGATTACCTATCCTATTTCTTCAACGGCAGTAAAACTGAAAGCTCGCCACAATTCTAGAATGAAGAGTAAAAAAACTTACAGATGAAAACTTCCAATGCTACAAAATCGGATGTTAAATCAGCGCAGGTCTAGAAAGCTTGTATTCGGGAAGTAATTATTTTTAATTTCCATCAGCACATTTTAACCTAGAAATTCTGCCCTTGCTCCACAATCAAATTTTCTACGGTTCACAGCTGCGCTCGCCAGCTGTGAGCCTGGCTTCTGGCTGAGCAGCACTCCCTCTATGGGAGCACACTGACCACCAGGGGGCAGCTCCTGCATTGAGCATCTGCCCTCTGGTGGTCAGTGCATGACATAGCAACTGGTCGACCGGTCATTCGGTCATAACAGTCACTTAGGCTTTTATATATATACTGGAGGCCTGGTGCATGAAATTCATGCACGGGTGGGTCCTTAGGCCTGGCCAGTGATCAGGGCTGATTGGGGCCTTCCGGCTGCTGGTTGGGGCCTTCCTGCCAGCTACTGGCTGCCGGCCGGGGCCTTTGTGCCAGCTGCCAACTGCCAGCCGGGGCCTGCCAGATGGGGAAGGGGCCAGGGGAGGTTGGCTGGCCATGAGAGGTTGGCTGTGGGAGCACGCTGACCACCAGGGGGTAGCTCCTGCATTGAGCGTCTGCCCCCTGGGGGTCAGTGCACATCATAGCGACCGGTCATTCCAGTCATTCCAGTCATTCCGGTCATCCTGGCTGTTCCGATGGTTCTGGTGTTCCGGTCGCTTAGGCTTTTATATATATAGATAGATATTTTTAAGTTTTTGTTCTGCATGCTGCTAACATATTTCACTATCTTTTTCTTTACTCATTAGATTTTTAATAATATCAAAGCAAAAACTCATATTCTATTGGACAGAATTAATTTTAGAAAGCCCTCATGAAATCAGACTTAGTGTCATTTATAAACATCCATGGCCACACACAAGCTCAAATGGAGAGCAAAATGCAACGAAATACCTCAGCAGGAACAAAGGCTTCAAGATTTTAGCCACAAACCTCCTGAGCAAGCAGTACAGCTTATTTCCTCCAAAAGGCAAGTCAGATTCATCCTCAGTGATGCAAACAACATACCACTACACAGAAACTCGGTGTGAATTCGCAATTCCACAGGAATCTGAACGTTTCCAAGGCAATTTTCCCTTTTAGGGTCAGAAAGACTACAGACTTAGCAGAAGTGAAACAGGTAGCCATATCCGAGTTTTGAGCAGAGGGGAGATATAATTTGACTTATGTTTCAAAATGATCACCCTCAAAATGAGGTGAGAACAAATAATGGGACAAGGAATGAAGCAAGGAGACTAGTTAAGAGGTTATTACAGAATAATGGACATGGAGCTGGATAATCAATAAATGAGAAAGCAGGTATGGTAAAATATTAAAGCTGGAATCTAGGTGTTAAGAACATGAGTACTTGTGTAACATTATTTCAACTCTGTTGAATAATTGAGAATTTTCATAGTAAAATGCTGGGAGGAAAAAGTTCTTACAGAAACCTAGACGATGATGACAGGGACTAGGGCTGCATGAGCAGAAGTAGTGAACACTGGTCCGATTCTGAAAACATTCTAAAGATGGTGCCAACAGGTTTCCTGACTGATTTGATATAGCAAACTGTACATTTAAAAATGGTTAAATTGGTAAATTTTGTTATGTATATTTTACCACTATTGTTTAAAACTAGATATAAAATTATTTTCAACCCATAATCTATATCCAGCTAAAGTATTAGTCAAATGTTAGGGCAGAATAAAAGTCATTTCCTGACATACAAGGCTTCAAAAGAGTTATGTCCTATGCACTCGCTCTTAGAAAGCTACTGGAAGAGTTACCCAAAAAAAATAAGGAAGTAAAATGAGAAAGAGGAAAGAAAACAGAAAACTAGCCCAGCCAGTGTGGCTTAGTGGTTGAGTGTTGACCTATGAACCAGGAGGTCACAGTTCAATTCCTGGTCAGGGCACATGCCTGACTTGCAGGCTCAACCCCTAGTGTGGGGCGTGCAGGAGGCAGTCGATTAATGATTCTCTCTCATCATTAATGTTTCTGTCTCTCTCTCCTTCTTCCTTCCTCTCTGAAATCAATAAAAATATTTTTTTAAAAGAAAATAGAAAACTAAATTAAATATGAGAAAAACAGAGACTGGATATTGAACCCAGGAGAATTTTTTTAAAAATTCCCCGGATGGGCCCTAACCAGTTTGGCTCAGTGGCTAGGCAGCCGTGGGCAAACTACGGCCCGCGGGCCGGATTCGGCCCGTTTGAAATGAATAAAAC
>NW_005366214.1:1136228-1176079 GCF_000412655.1 Myotis brandtii
TGTTTCTAACTCTCTATTCCTCTCCCTTCCTCTCTGTAAAAAATCAATAAAATATATTAAAACAATAAGTAATGTAGAAATAAGGCTTTTTTTTAAAAAAAAAAATTCCCCGGATGGCAGCCATGCAGCAGATCAGAGCAGGAAAAAATCAGGCTGTGGGAGAGACGTCCAGGGTGGGAGCTGGAGACTAGATGAAGTACAAAGAAAGGCTGTGAAGACAGGAAGGAGTGAAGATACAGAATAAGGGCACACACAGACTGACGTCCCGGACGGTGAACTTTAAGAACCGTTACAACACCCAGCTGGCTCAGTGGCTGAGCATCGACCTATGAACCAGGTCACGGTTCAATTCCCAGCAGGGCACATGCCTGGGTTGCAGGCTCAATTCCCAGTGTGGGGCATGCAGGAGGCAGCCTATCAGTGATTCTCTCTCATCATTGATGTTTCTATCCCTCTCTCCCTCTTCCTTCCTCTCTGAAATCAATAAAAAATATTAAAAAAAAAAAACCAGTACAGTGAGAATAGGAATTAAGCTAGAAGAAGGGTGTTTCGATCAGTGATTTTGAAGATGGCGCAGCGCCCGGTAAGACAAAGTTCCACATGGGACCTGAGAAACTTTTAAAAAATGTTTACCTCCATTCATTCCACAAAGAATCTGTGGTCTGCAAAACACACTGTCCTTCTGGGTGGAAAATGCTGAGAAGTTTGGGAGAGAGAATTTAGGGAGATCTCATTAGATAACCTCATTTTTTCTCAGGAAACTAAAAAGTGAGGTCATCTCTTGGGAGCAGGGGGAGCTAGGATATGGTAGGACCCTTAAGAAATGAACGGTGCTTGGAACGGTAAGAACCTGAACCAACCACCTAGAAAGACACACAGGGAGGGGAGGCAGTGAAGGCACACCGAGGCCCGTCAGCACGGGCGACAAAGGGACCCAGACAGCATCCTGGGTGCTAGGTCCTCCCAGGAGGCCTCGGCACCCAAAGGATGTTCAGGTAGGACCAGCAGCTGTTGGTGAGCTGATGACATTCTGCCAACTTTAAAAATGCCCTAAAATTGCACATGAATACAAGGAGACACGTCCAAGAATGTTCACACCAGGACTGTTTACAACAGAAAAAAAGTGGAAATATTCTAATCCCTTTGGCAGAAGAAAGGATAAGCTGTGGGTGCTTGACTCATACAAGGAAAGCCTATTCCACAGCTAAAATGAATGAATAACTAGTATCAGCAAGGTTACATATCAAAACTATAAGATGGGGGGTGGGGAGGTAGTGCAAAAGTACTGATATACTATGACATTATTTATGTGCTTTACGATAATTGTAAACTCAAACATACATATGTGGCAAACACACACACACACACACACACACACACACACACACAACAGAAATGCGCTCAGGAATGAAGCCCACCAAGTTCAGAGGGATTGAGACTTCAGCTCAATAGTGAATGTTTTCTTTCTTCTAAGAATTTAACATCTAAGTAGGAAGTACGTTGCGGATGTTTAAAATATTCATTTTTAACATTTTAAAACTGTAACAGAATTCTACTTCAGTCAGAGGAAAGAGATGGAATGGCTGAAAGAGCCCCAGGCTCAGTCAGGAGAACTGGCTTTGGTCCCAGCTCCCCCACTGACCAACCCCCACAGCCTTGGATAATCGTCAGCTTCACCAAGGTCTTATTTCTTCATCTGTGAAACGGGGTTAATGATTTCGTCTCAGCCAACGAGTAGACTTTCAGGTTCCTGGCAAAGCATCTAACTCTTCCGCACATTTAAAAACATTGGATCACAAGAAATAATATTCACGGAGAAATGCCTGAAGACTGAGTCCATCCGTTCCTGGATGTTGCCTTTGAATCCTGTCCAGCCATCGGGGAGCTGTGAACCTGAACTGCACTGCTTTATGCCCTCAGAAAACGTCTTTTATTAAAATAATCCCGTCAGCCTCACCGAGCAGGTTATTCTAGGAAGCGGTCTACCAAGTACTTCTTCCAGGGGAGTTCAGGACAGCCACAAGCCACAGGGCTCCTTCAATGAGCACACACTGTGGAAATTCTGTCTCAGCACCAAGAAAAACGGTGATCCTGAGCATTTCTTCTTTTCACCTAATGACCACGTTATTTTTATAAACCGAGTTTCCCTCTCGTTTTTGGCTGGATGATGGCCCAGCTCTAGCAACTACAAATGACTTTATAGGAAACAAGTTGCTTTCTAGTGGCTTTATTCTTCTAACCTTATTTTTTCTTCACTGCAATGTCCTCATCTATTTTTTTAAATGTTTTATTGATTTTTAGAGAGAGAGGAAGGGAGAGGGATAGAGAGACAGAAACTTCAATGAGAGCGAAATATCATGGATCGGCTGCCTCCTGCATGCCCCTCACTGGGGACCAAGCCAGCAACCAGGGCATGTGCCCTGACTGGGAATCGAACCATGATTTCTTGGTTCATGGGTCAACGCTCAACCACTGAGCCACACCGGCCGGGCCTCGTGTATTTTTTTATTCTATTGAATTCTATGTTTCTCTGTAAACTACTTCAAACTTTCTCTGGAATATGTGAAGGTACAAATAAGTGAGTTAAATTAACTCAGGCTTTCCGTGTGGACAAGATGAGATAACATGCAGCATGTTGAAAATTACAAGATGAGATACAGATGCAAATTGCTCATTGGTGAGAAAGAAAATTTACTCTTGGAAAATGAGAGTTGATGCACTTTTAGTAAATGAGGTTTTTAAAAATAGTTCTCAATGCCAAGTCACCTGAAGACAACTAGATTCCAGTTCTAAGCTCCAGGGAGAGACTTAATTTGCACACAGCATGAGGAGGCTCCCCTAAAACATGAAGAATAACTTTAGCGCTAGCTGGTTTGGCTCAGTGGATAGAGCTTCAGCCTTCGTACTGAAGAGTCCCAGGTTCGATTCCAGTCAAGGGCACATGCCCGGGTTGCGGGTTCCATCCCCAGTAGGGGGCATGCAGGAGGCAGCCGATCAATGATTCTCTCATCATTGATGTTTCTATCTCTCTCTCCCTCTCCCTTCCTCTCTGAAATCAATAAAAATATATTTTTTTAAAAAGTAATTAAGAAAAAAGAATAACTTTACAATCAACTCTATCACGTCCGCCAGCTTCTGTTTGCCCTTGTCCCATCTTCTAGTACTAAGTGCGTGTCACCTGTAATCTACTTCCCAGGGGGACCTTGCATCCATGGGGTCTTGCCACGAATCAGTGAATTAGCAATGCCTCTACTGGGGTGTGGAACAGCGAGAGGGAGGGTGAGGAGGTACTGACAAGCATAATAAATTTCCTGACTATTATTCATAAGAAATATAGATGCCTGCCCGGCCAGCATGGCTCAGTGATAGAGCATGGACCTATGAACCAGGAGGTCATGGTTAGATTCCCGGTCAGGGCACATGCCCAGGCTGCAGGCTGGATCCCCAGTGTGGAGTGTGCAGGAGGCAGTCAATCAATGATTCTCTCTCATACTGATGTTCTTCTCTCTCTCCCTTTCCCTTCCTCTCTGAAATCAATAAAAATATGTATATTTTTTAAATACATTCTTGCCCTAGCCAGTGGATAAAGCATCGGCCTATGGACCAAAGGGTCCCGGGTTCGATTCTGGTCAAGGGCATGTACCTCGGTTTCAGGCACCTCCCCAGCCCAGGCCCTGGTCAGGGCTCGTGCAGGAGGCAACCAATCGATGTGTTTCTCTTAGACCGATATTTCTCTCTTTCTTTCCCTCTCTCTTCCACTCTCTGTAAAAATCAATGGGAAAATACCAAGTGAGGATTTTTTAAAAAAAGAATAAAAAAAAATACATTCCTAAGAATTCTTTGCACTCAAGAATATAAATTTGGGGGGGGGCAAGCTAGAAGGAGTCAATGGGGAGGAAGGGGGCCATCTGAAACACTTTCAACAATAAAGATTTAAGAATAAAAAATTAAGAAGATTATACATTTTAATGATTAGACAACTCGTGAATATATTCTGACTCTGCCTCTTCCCTGTGTCCCCATCCCTTGCCCCTCAAACTCCTCTCTTGTAGAGTCACAGTCCAGGCTCTGCGGGTGTTTTTCTCTCTCTCTGCCCAGCCCCCCTCCCATTACAGCAAGGCAACTACAAACTGAATAGTCCATAAAGTGCCAGCACACTAAAAGAAGCCACCCTAAAATCACACACATCTTCCAAAAGCTGTTATAATCCTTCTATCTTACACAAAGTGCTTAATCCTTCCCAATAATGCATAGAAATAACTAAGTAAGTCAGCTTGCCATTCAGTAAATTGGCTTTAGGGGAATTGGCCTTCTTCCCCAAAGAAAACAGCTATGTAACTAACCGATCCCTTACCCCTGGTTGCCACTCCAGGAATAACCTCAGCCCCGTGCCCCAGCCAAGCTGGCTGGAGCCCTGACTCCCCTCGTCCAGTATCGTATCAGCTCCTTCCTGAAAGTTCACACTGGAGTATACGGTATACATCCTGGAATCAATTTAGAGGCTGTAGGTCCTGAATGCCAACTTGAAATGCCAGCGAACATGGAGAAACCCATCCCTGGGAAGCCCTGTGGAGCAGTTCCCTTGGCTCTGGGTCTTCAGAATCCAGACAGTGAGCCTGACTATGTGTTGTTCGCTGTTGTATCCTTATCATCCAGCAGAGTGTATGGCACATGGTAAGTACATAATAAAAGCTTGAGGAATCATAAAAAGAGTGAATAAATAAATGAAAAAACGAACAATGTTGTTGAGGACACATTCTGCAACTCTCAGCATCCCCCCTCCCCCGAAGGTAGCTCCCTAATTATTTTTCTTTATTTTTTTAGAATTTAGTGCTAGGAAATACTTCGTTTCCTTGGAGAAACAGGTTGGGTTTTTGTTGTTGTTTTATTTTTGTTGTTTTCTTTCTGTAAATAAGAACCACATAATTAATTTTCATTTTGCCTGTGTAGAAATACAGAGCTAACTTTGAGGTCAAATTGTAGCAGTTATTTAGGTCCTCCCTATGTTTGTTTTTCCCTGGCTTTTGTTTTGGTGGGTTTTTTTGTTTTTTTACTTCTTATTGACATATAATATCTGACCTTATATATATTTGTTGTGATCATATTAAATCTTTTGTGAATAAAGTAGGAAATGAACAAGTTTAAAACACCTAAGTGAATAAATAAGCAAGCAAGTCAAAACTCAGAAGTGTACTTTTTAAGGACCTTTTTATACACACACAAATACAGTGGGGCCTTGACTTACGCGTTTAATTCGTTCCAAGACCGAGCTCGTTAAGGAGCTCATTAACTCAAATTACTCTATCAACTCAATGCAAAAAATTGGCCGAGAGACAGCTGGTATCTCAAAAAACTCGTTAGTCGGGACACTCGTAAGTCAAGGCCCCACTATAAAAACAATTTTGAAATTGAGGACTTCTCAAGCACAGGATTTTTTTTTTTTAAACGGGCATCTCCATTATATATCTCCACTTGAATTGTTCCCTTTTTTTTTCCATTTTTGACAAGATTTTCTTCCTCTCCAATGGCCAGAATTCTTGGCTATAGGAGACTTGACTTGCCCTCAAATTGTCTCCCTGCATATATTTAAGATAAAAATGCCCATTTCTACTTGTACTGCTTTTTTTCTTGGGTTTTCAAGGTCTCAGAGGAACTTTGGTCCTATATTCTGGGGGGTGAGCGGGAAGGGGATGGAAGAGATGGAGAAATTCTGTTACATTTACAAAGCTGAACGACTAAGCTGTGGTCAAAACAGTTGCACGTACAAGGGCAAAATTCTTAGAACAGAAATGACTGAAATGTTTGGGAAATATTTGCAGAATCTCGCTGTGATTGTAACAGAGATTCTGTCAAGTGTTTCAAGTAACATAGCTGTGCAAGCATTTCTACACATGTTTCTGTTGGGTAGCATTTTCCCAGTGATGAAGGATTTGTTAAAATTCCAAACACTAGACTCTCCAAGATATTTAAAAAGAAATATTTCTGTATTTTGAAATGTCTGCCAACAAATACAACAGCCAAAAAAAATATGCTGGCTGTTAAGATGAGAACTTTATTTCTGAAATGTACTATTCCCTTGGAATAATATTTGCCAATTTCAAATGGCAGCTGCAGAAATGCTTTCACACTCAACTTAATTTACCATTAAAAATGGGCAAAGGCAGAGTGGTTTGCTTTTTCCTTTTGGCCTGCACTCCTATAATCGACCCAAATTACACACGCCTTTATGAACCGATGCACCAGCTGCTGCTTGGCCAGGTACCCTTTCCCTTTAACTGTGTTCACTTACAGAGGAAAATAGCAAAGGCAACCTTTTTCAGATGAGGGTCTGTTTTGTCTTATAATGACCACGTGCCAACACAGTCCTCAACCACATGTACGTGATTGCTAAGTTTCTTGCTTAATTTGGAAGCTTCTTGCCCCAATTTTATTCGAATATTCAGTCTTAAGATAAATGTAAAACAGGAACCAAATTCAAAGAGAGTTGAGAGTCTTAGATGACACCATATTCATTCATTCATTCACTTAACAAATATTGATTGCATACTTACAACTTGCCAGGCAATATACCAGGCACTGGGGATACAATCTATCTATCTATATATATACAGTGGGACCTTGACTTACGAGTTTAATTCGTTCCGTGATGGAGCTCATAACTCATATTACTCGTATGTCAAATCAAAAAGTGAACGAGTGAGACACGTGATGCTGAGCTGATGTTGTGGCGTTCACTGTGTCGTTCGCTGCGCCAACTAGCGGTGGGGTATCTGAAGCTGGCTCGTAACCCGAATTTTACCTCGCAACTCAAAGCAAAAAATCGGCTGAGAGACGGCTCATATCTCGAAAAACTCGTTAGTCGGGACACTCGTAAGTCAAGACCCCACTGTAAAAGGTTAATATGCAAAGTGTCCCCTCAGGAGTTTGACCGGGAGACCGGGAGTTCGATCAATCGCTATGACGCACGCTGACCACCAGGGGGTGGCACAGAACATAGCGGGCAACCAGAGGCTGCGGTGAAGCGCTGAGGGAGCAAGGGAAGGAGGAGGCAAGGAGGCAGGGAACCTGATCAGCCCTGATCGCTGGCCAGGCATAGGGACCTTACCTGTGCACGAATTTCGTGCACCGGGCCTCTACTAATGAATAAGTAGAAAAGGATTTCTGGAGACAGAAGCAGAGTGCTTGGGAAGCTTAAACAACAACACTAGCTAATGACCTGGGAAATCTGAGAAGGCAAAGCTTGTCATAACAGGCATAAATGGAAATGAGCGATTTTTAACTTCCTACCCTCAAGGTTTTCCTGCTAAAGCAGGTAAAATCTAGCAAACGTAAACTGATGAATGAGAAGGCCGCCCAGGACAAGTAGATCTTGTCAAATTGTAAACCATGAATAAGTGCAAAAATAAGTTTGTTCCTCCAAGTCACCACCACAACAGACTTCCACCCATAACAGATCTAGGTATTTTTAAAGGGTGAAAAAGAATCCTTTAAATCGAAATTACTCATCCTGTAAACATAAAAGGCTGAACTATAGTTCAAATGTATTTTTCTATAAAAGGAATATATATTTCATTTACTTTTAAGAGGATTTTGTACTTTAAAATAATGTTTATTAAAGTAATTTTTAACATTACAGAAACCTTAAAAAATTAATAAAAGCTACCCAAAGGCCTACCATCCAAATATCATCATTCCTAATACTATGGTGAATTTTTAGACTATTGTTTATCTCTAACATAGTTTGTTTGTTTTATTTGTAGAGCTGTAATTATGCCACAAATAATTTTTTATTCTGATAAATATGAAGCACTAGCATTTCCTTGTTATTAGTCTCCATAAACTTCATTTTAATATCTGCACTGTAGGTTGATGGTCATAAAAATTTGAATTGGTCTCTCCCAAAACTTTCCCCCACCAAAAAAAAGAACCCCCCAAAAAAACAGGGATGGGGGGGTGGGAAGGTGTCCTATTGGTTAGCCTTCATTCATTTATCATTAGTGAGTAATTTACCCAAAGAGTATTAATGTACATACAGCTTGTCTACTTCAGGGACCATGCAGGGTGGTCAGCAAGATAATCAATCCTTAAAATAATGGTCTCCAAAACAAGGAGACATATTCCCTCACTTGATTTTATTCCTGGTCATTGTTACCTCTGCGCTTCAGCTCTGCTCTGTGCAGATTAAATCAAATAATTGAGTTATATGAGACTAATTTCTAGAAGGGCAGGAATGGTGAATGGGCAGCAGTAACAAGAAACCAGACTCACCTGGTTGGTATGGCTCAGTGGTTGAGCACTGACCTACGAATCAGAAGGTCATGGTTCAATTCCTGGTCAGGGCACATGCCTGGGTTGTGGGCTCCATCCCCAGTGTAGGGCATGTAGGAGGCAGCCAATCAGTGAGTCTTTCTCATCATTGATGTTTCTATTTCTCTCTCCCTCTCCCTTTCTCCCTGAAATCTATAAAAATATTTTATATATAAAAAAAAGAACCCAGCCCTAGCCATTTGGGCTCAGGGGATAGAGCGTCGGCCTATGGACTAAAAAGTCCCGGGTTTGATTTTGGTAAAGGGCACATGCCTGGGTTGTGGGCTCAATCCCAGTAGGGGGCATGCAGGAGGCAGTCAATCAATGATTCGCTCTCATCGTTGATGTTTCTCTCCCTCTCTCTCTCTCTCTCCCTTCCTCTCTGAAATCAATAAAAAACAAAACAAACAAAAAAACCCAGACTCATCTGAGCTGGAACATAACCGAATCTCACCGCAAGATCCCTGCCCACGGTGAGGGAAGGACCAGCACACGTCAGCTGCTCGCTGGCTATCAAGCACGGCCAGTGCCTCCCGTGCAGGCCTGGGTTACCCAAGCCGCACTAAGTCTAGCCTGGGAGGCTGAATGGCCTTGGGAGGAGGCAGTGTCATGTCACAGGTTACTCCTGGACTAGTGGTTTAGTAGATCTGAGTTCCAGTCCTTGTTCCGGTCCAAGCACAGAGAATGCATTGCACATATCTAAACCCTAACATAAGGGTGGAGCTAGACATTCTCTAAGAGTCCTTCTAGCCAAATAAATCTGTGGTTTTATGTTGCTATCAAGAGCAGGGCTCACAGTCCACAAAAGGGCCAAATCCAACCCTCTTATGACTTTCTAAGCATTATTTCAAACACCAGGAATGAAGAAAAAACAGTTCCTTGCTGCTCTAGAAGTTATGTATCTCCCAGGTCAGTTACTGAGCTATTCTGAGTTGTGACCAATCTCCAGTCTGGCTGGGAGTTGAGCTTGGGACCCTCCAGAAGGACAATCTGCTGTGTCCTCTTCCATGGAGGTTATCTGGCCAGATCGAATCTGCCTTCTAACGTGTTTCTCTCCCTCTCTCTCTCTCTCTCCCTTCCTCTCTGAAATCAATAAAAAACAAAACAAACAAAAAAACCCAGACTCATCTGAGCTGGAACATAACCGAATCTCACCGCAAGATCCCTGCCCACGGTGAGGGAAGGACCAGCACACGTCAGCTGCTCGCTGGCTATCAAGCACGGCCAGTGCCTCCCGTGCAGGCCTGGGTTACCCAAGCCGCACTAAGTCTAGCCTGGGAGGCTGAATGGCCTTGGGAGGAGGCAGTGTCATGTCACAGGTTACTCCTGGACTAGTGGTTTAGTAGATCTGAGTTCCAGTCCTTGTTCCGGTCCAAGCACAGAGAATGCATTGCACATATCTAAACCCTAACATAAGGGTGGAGCTAGACATTCTCTAAGAGTCCTTCTAGCCAAATAAATCTGTGGTTTTATGTTGCTATCAAGAGCAGGGCTCACAGTCCACAAAAGGGCCAAATCCAACCCTCTTATGACTTTCTAAGCATTATTTCAAACACCAGGAATGAAGAAAAAACAGTTCCTTGCTGCTCTAGAAGTTATGTATCTCCCAGGTCAGTTACTGAGCTATTCTGAGTTGTGACCAATCTCCAGTCTGGCTGGGAGTTGAGCTTGGGACCCTCCAGAAGGACAATCTGCTGTGTCCTCTTCCATGGAGGTTATCTGGCCAGATCGAATCTGCCTTCTAACGGAAAAGTTCAATGTATCGCCTTATATGACTGTGGATCCCACTCTGATTATACAACATTCTGTCAACATGGAAACTAGAGGATAAAGTATCTTTATTACTGAAACATTATTTTCACTAAATGATTATTTCCATGCTGTTAGGATTTTCTTTGTAAATTCTTTAATAATGAGAGAATAGTCCATACCATTTAAAAAACACAACATTAGCAAGACTACCTTAATAAGTACAAGATGTTCTGTCAAACAATTTAGACACCTACTGACAAAATACAAAATTGATATACATCCATAGGTAAACAAACTTTGCACTTAACAATTGGCTTTGCATCTACAACATATTCTCTTTTTACTATATTTTTTCATTACAGTTTACATTCAATACTATTTTGGATTAGTTTCAGGTGTACAGCATAGTAGACAACCACATACTTTACAAAGTGTTCCTCGCCCCATATTTCCAGTACCCATCTGGCCCCATACATCACAATGTATTCTTAAAATCACCTCTATCCTATCTACCTCTTGAAATCAAAGTCTATGATTTTCTTTTTTAAACAAGGAAGAAACAAGTGGATAACAGAGCACGCATTCCACCCTGTCTTACAGAATTAATCTTACAAAAATAAACAAAATCCTTCCTTATCTGAAGATCATGAAGCCAAAAAACACACACACAAAAGTACCACCAGCTCTCAATTACCCAAGCACACACATTCCTTCTGGTGTGTTAGTCACAGCCCCTCCCTCAGCCAAGGGCATTAGACAGAGGGGATGAGTTGGTGTGTCTGCCCCTACGCATGCCTTTGAATGTGGTGAGCCCAGCAGTGCATTTGGAGTACTGTTCGAGACAGAGGCAGTGGGAGTGTTAAGGCTACTTTTGTCCTGTGAAACATGTCCATGCTATCACAGCACAGGTGGTTGTGGGGCTCAGCCACTTAACTATAAAGCAACAGGGACCCATGTGGGCACAGAAGTGGGGGGTGGTCAGGACACAACTGAGTAAATCAGCTTCCATTCAACCTGCTTATTCTGGGAACTCATCCCTCAGCTTCCATTCAGTGTTCAATCAACGTAGGCTGAGTATCTCGAATGGACACATAGCTGACTGCATAACAAACAGCTCTACCTCAACAACCCACGGCGCACGGATTCAAAATAGAAAGGTGACTTCACTTCCGGCCAAGAGGAGTTACTGGGTCCGGAGTTAACCTTCTAGAAAGTTTCAAAAAATAAAGGAAACAATTATCTTGAGACTGCACAGACAGTACAAGAGTGTCATCATTCTGAGGGAAACAAGCGAGGCAAGCCCCACGTCTGCCTGTGCGTTCCACCTGGAGACAGTGTGCAGACCCCAGCACCTCAGGGGACACCAAACCGAGCCCGCAACCTCACTGAGATCGCAACTCAGAAAGGCCGATGGGAGCCGAGAAGGAGGCAAGGATGGGTAGAGGAAGAAGCTGAGCTGCAAGCGGGCTTCCAAACAGCCTCCCCCAACCCCACAGTGAGCTCTGGAGGTTAAAGAGCCCTTAGAGTCGTCCTAAAATGGGCCTATAGGGCCTGGCCCGTACACCCTCACCTCATCAGTCACTGGATGTGGGACCCTCATCCCCACCCTACCCCTGGGAAGGGGCATAACCCCGGTGAGGTGGTGCACTGATGCTGAGGCTCTCCAAGAGGCTGAAAACACCCCCAGAAGCTGGGCGATCAGCCCCTCATTGAAGGGAGATCTGAACAGCACAACAGTGTCCACTACAGTGAGCTACTGGCATCGCCGGTCTAGTCATTTTACTTCCCCGCCTGAAATACTTCAGAGGCTCCCATCAACTGCACACCATTCGAGGCTCTTCCTACTTAATCCCCAATCTCTTGACTCACTTCACATAGGCCCAAGGCTGCAAACACAGCCAATGAATGGAGGCTCTCTTGCACGTCCCAAGTGTTCTCTCACTTTTCTGTCTTTGCACCTGCTGTTTCTCCTACTGGAGCCCTGACAGAGTGAGGCGATCTGCCTTTGTGCCCCCTATGCACCCCACACCTCCAACTCAGCACAAATACCACAGCCGTCAGCTCTACATGTCTGAGACCCCGACTGGACCGGGAACTCCTTCGGCCACCACTGCTTCTTTACACCCACAGCACCAAACACCAGAAGCTACTGATGCAGAGTAGCTACTAAACAAACGTGCAAGGAGGGAGTGAAGGATACAACCATTAAGCAAAGTCCACCAGGTACCTCCTACCTGCAACTGTGCTGAGTCACCTTCCCTGCCCCTGCTGTGCCCTCTTGCTCTCAATCCTAGAAATGTTACCTTCACTGTGGTCTGTGGCAGGGCCTGTTTGTTTCCATTTAATTTACTCTCAATAGCAGGCCTTGTCTGACATGGCCTAGGAGTGCGGAGAGGCTCAGGATGCTCTCTGGCCCTGACATCCTGCCTGTGGCTCTTCTCCATACTTCGACCCATATGCGTGTTTCTCAACTCAAAAACCACGCTAAGAAGACCCACCCCTCTTCTCTCTACAGGGCTATCTACCACTCAATACCCCTTCACAAGGTTCTCTTCCTGATGCCACAATATAAGCTTTTCATTTCAAAATAATTCACTGGCTTCTTCTATTTTAAGCAACAGAAACAGGGCTACATTTACATTTCATTACAGAAACATCAGGCTCTGGTGTAGCATTTGTTTCCAAATTCAGAATACCTCTGTAGGGAAGGGACATGCATCACCTAATATAATTTCTTTTTATTTTTTATTTTTTTCATTTTCAGCCTTTATTATTAACTGGCACATCTTCATACCTAGAATACAATGAATCTTGTACTTAGGCTAACATAAAAGTAAAAAACTCTGAAGCTTTGCAATGCCCAGAGATTATGAACCTCAAAGGAAACTTCATTTGGGTTCAATATGTTCATAATAGTAATAGTCCAAGTCTCTGAATTAGCAATCTAAGTACACTGGGTCTAGTTACTCTCCATTAAATACAACATGAGGTTACACAGATCATTTTATTCCTCGTTCATGACAGAAAACAGCCAGACAAAGTTAAAGACAGATCTATAGCCAAGAAGACCCCTGGAAAGCAGATAACTCTTGAAGCTCGACTCATTAAGACTAAACATGGTTGAAAGGACAAGATCACAGTGAGTATCTACCCACAGTCAATACAGAGTCTGCCTCTCCACAGCTACATTTACTCACTGTATACAATTCCATTGAAATAAACAGGAGGCTATATAAAGGAAGCTTTACTGAATGGGGAATGTGTTAAAACAACAACAACACACAATTGTTTCTTATTTCTAACCTTTATGCTATAAAGAAAATTAGAGTAAAGAAGCACATGCTTGACACTGAGTTTTAAAATAGCCTATATAATAAAAGACTAATATGCTAAGTGTCCGGTCGTCCGTTCAACCAAACAAAGCATAATATGCTAATGATATGCTAAGACTGCTCAACTGCTCACTATGACATGCACTGACCACAAGGGGGCAGATAGTCAACCGGTCAACCAGTCGCTATGACAAGCACTGATCACCAGGGGGCAAACGCTCCGACTGGTAGGTTAGTTTGCTGCTGGGGTCCAGCCGATCGGGACTGAGCGAGATGGGCCAGACACCCCATGGAGCCCTCCTGCAGTCCCTCTCCAGCTGGCCAACCTCCTGCATCCCTCCCCGGCCCCGACTGTGCACTGGTGAGGTCCCTTGGCCTGGCCTGCACCCTCTCACAATCTGGAATCCCTCGGGGGATGTCGGAGAGCTGGTTTCGGGTCGATCACACAGGCCAGGCTGAGGGACCACACTGGTGCAGGAATTCGTGCACCAGGCCTCTAGTAAGTAAATAAAGAAAAACTGAAGCATATTTACCAATAAATAACACCTAACTCAGGATAAAATAGAGTGCTTACTATGCACTAAGCACTTTGCATACATATGCATTTACGCCTCATAAAACATCTCTGACAGGGACACTACTATCATCAGTTTACGGAGGAAACCAAGGCTGGGGCAGGGTGAGGACACTGTATTCAAACAGCTCAGCCCGGGAACTGGTCTCAGAGCTGCATCCATCTCACGCCTGCATCCACAGTCTCAACCCCTATTTCATATAATCCCCAAATAAAATAGGATAAGTAAACTTTTCAAGGAATGATATCATTTACTCTTTTAATAGCATCAA
This sequence comes from Myotis brandtii, assembly GCF_000412655.1. Lineage (NCBI taxonomy): Eukaryota > Metazoa > Chordata > Mammalia > Chiroptera > Vespertilionidae > Myotis > Myotis brandtii. The sequence continues at coordinate 1,150,466 of NW_005366214.1, forward strand.
CATTTGTTTTTAATCAGGAGTGATGGAAACTCCTTGACCCACAAAATACAATATCTGAAGTGTATGATTTATGTTCTTTGGTGACTTAAAATCATCATTTTTAATATTAATTATGTACTCCTCTCGAATTAAGACCATGTATGAAACTTCATCCAGCGCCTCACTGGCTTCATCCGAAGGAGTACATCATTCAGGCTGACGCTGTTCAGGATGCACAGAGAAATGCCTCTGGCCTTGCCTTGGCCCTGCCACTCCCTGAGCTCCACTTCCTCTGCTGTGGCATAGGGACCTACGGCTCCCCCTGCTCACAGAGCTTGCTAAAGACTCAAATGAAATGATCAATACAAACATGATCAGGAACCTATAAACTGCAACCGGATTGCAGGCTTTATTATTTGCCTTCAATGAAATGCTTAGACTTCAACCTCTTCTTCTCAGATATTATCTTAAAGGGGAATAAAATTCACATGTGGCTAATGGGCTCCACAATTCAATAGAATTTGTCTGGCGGGCAGGTTAGAAGTCTGCTAGTTTCCAGTGACATCGTCTTTGTACCAAATGAAAACTGTATTCACATGAGTACTTAAAATAAACTTAAAAAAGAAAGAAAGAAACTGATATACCTCTACACTATCTACACAATCACCATTTTGGAAGCAGTACAGTGATATGTAACTTTTATCAAAAAATGCACATATAATTTGCCTCAGTAATCTCACTCCTGGGAATTTATTCTACAAAGTAATTAGCTAGAAACAAAAAGGTATACAGGTTTGTATACAGGTTGTCCCCCAAAAATGTATACACGCACTTTGAATAATTATTAAGGCAGTGCTTATTAAAATACATTTCATTTTCAAAGTTGAGCTATCAGCTGTTAAAGTGAGTATACATTTTGGGGGGACACCCTGTATACATTGGAATGCTTTGCAAAATTTGGTACATCAGTATAAAAAAAAGTTTTTAATCAAAATGAAACCAATCATTATAAAGTCTATGAAACGTTTTAAGTAAGAAAATACTAAAATAAACAGAATACAAATGTTTATGTTCAATAGGAGTGTAACCACATCAATACGTATATACATGCACAAAGTTTAAAAGGTAAAGTGCAAAAATAAAAATTGTGTTAGAGCAGCGATTTTCAACCTTTTTCATCTCACGGCACACATAAACCTGCGCACACACACACAAAAATGTTTCTGCCGATCTGACAAAGAAAATGTATAATTTTAACTCACTGGCTATTGGTGTGTTGGCTGTCATTTTTTTTGTTTTTTTTAATAATTTAAGGGAAAAGAGGTCAGAGCTCCTGACTAGTCAGGTGCGTCATGTTTTAAAAATTGCGGCACTCTCACCCTAACCGGTTTGGCTCAGTGGATAGAGTGTCGGCCTGCGGACTGAAGGGTCCCAGGTTCGATTCTGGTCAAGGGCATGTACCTTGGTTGTGGGCACATCCCCAGTAGGGGGTGTGCAGGAGGCAGCTGATTGATGTTTCTCTCTCATCGATGTTTCTCTCTATTCCCTCTCCCTTCCTCTCTGTAAAAAATAAAATATATATTTTTAAAAAAATTGCGGCACTCTGGTTGAAAATCGCTGTTAGAGTGGTGTGACTTAAGGAATTTTCATTCAAAACCTTTAAGGGTTATTGCTAACTCATCTTCTAAATGAACAATATGTAACCCACACTATTTTTTAAAAACCACTTAATGTCAACCTTTGCCACATTCCTTCCATCAATTGAAAAAAAATACATAGAATTTAGAAACTGTTACCTAAAAAAATAACCAGAAAAGAAAATACTCCCTTAAGAATCTGATTTGTAATTAATAAAAATAGCAATAACAAACCTAAGTCTTTCCGATGCCCCGGGATGTCCTCCACTGGTTGGTACTACCAACCTAAGAATTCTCACAATAACCTTCCCCAGTGTGTTCAAGTCCCCTGCGCTGTTTAATCACACTAAGAAGAACTTCATTTTGTGATATTTGTAAAACATGTTACCTGTGGAGCCCTAAAGGGAAAACACAGAAACGTGTGGTCTTCTGTTGCTGATTTATCTGAATATATTTAACTTTCCTCCTTCGTCTGAGGCCTTGGGAGGTGAACTTTGGACGCCCTCGCTGCTTAGTCGAGTTACATATTATCACTCTCCCTTTTCTCTCTGCACACAATTAACGATCTATGTCAAATTGGCTTCCCAGCTTCCTGTCTAGAATACACCAGCCGCCCTGGGGAGTCTTTCTGGGAAGAAAGGAAAGCCCACAGACTCTGGTAACTGTCAGAACTCGGCGGGTGGAGACCCCTCTGTGGGCTCCGTGCGCTCCTCACCCAGATTTGAGGCCTGGATCTCTGGGGCTCTGAAGTGTTGGGTCTCCTTTCCTGGCCCAACAGGGGAGATGTAGTTGCAACAAAAGACATTTAAATCAATCTCCTGATAAAACTGGAAAGAAGGGAGGCTTCTCCATATCTTTTGTGATTGGGACAAATTAACCCTAACTCGGTTTTTCCCATTATAATCTTGATTTACGAGGCTAACCTCCTTAGCATCTTTCAGGCACAGAACAGACTTCTCCTATACACATTCCTTCCCCTGGTGGGAGGCAAGGTCATTCTTTCTCTAATCTCACTACTTCTCTATGAGCAAAAGACACAACGGTTCTGTCCGAAGGCTCTCAAGCTCCCTGGTCTGAAATCAGGGACTCCCATTCCTCCTGATGTAACAGAATCCTCCATGCCCTACAACCCGAGCTATCGACCAAAGGCCTTTTTTCCCTTAGGTTTATTATCCCAAAAATGCAAGGGTTCCTTTCCTACCTGCACATCACCATTCTCACATCCACCAGTTCCTTCTGTCCCCAACGTAAAAGAAGATTCCTCCAGGATTGGGGTCTTTTACATGTTAAAAGAACCAAGTGAGAAAATGAAGCCAACTGCGTTTTTTTAACGGATTGGGTCAGGTACCGAAGGGCTATGCCTACATTTTCTTGATTGCTGCTTTAAGAAGGGGTTCCACAGCAGAAACTGAAAGGCCAGAAACCCAGGAGGAATTGGTGTCAGCAAATCACCATCTTGATTCCAGTGTAGCTCTAAAGGTAGTGATATTTAACAGACTTGTCCAGACGACCAACCAATCTTCTACCCCCTTACCTCCCACACTCTCCCATACGGCTGTGCACTCCCCCGGAGGCAGAGCTGTTTCTGGAGTTGCAGGCCCTCAGGTCGTGTGGGTGTATCAGGTACAGACCGATGAGTTCTAGACATGCGGGCCCCAGAGGGTAGAGTCACACTCATGTTCCCACATGTGCCATTTCAAATTCACCCACCCACTCATCATCCAAGGAAGACCGTGTGTGCCAATTCCATGGCCCATCCCGGACAATGCTGAACGCCACACCTTGACACAGTCATCAAGTGGCATGTTTGGGGAAACACAGGAAAAGAGGTAGACACAGAGACTAAGAAAGCAAAGGAATACCTACAAAGGAAAACACAGACACATTCGTTATGGGACATAAAATGTGCCTCTTTGCCCTTAGCCGGTTTGGCTCAGTGGATAGAGTGTGGGCTTGCAGACTGAAGGGTCCCGGGTTCGATTCTGGTCAAGGGCACATGCCTGGGTTGCAGGATTGATCCCCAGTAAGGGGTGTGCAGGAGGAAGCCGATCAATGATTCTCTCTCATCATTGATGTTTCTTTCTCTCTCTCCCTCTCCCTGCCTCTCTGAAATCAATAAAAACATATTTTAAAAAATAATAATAAAACAATAAAAATAAAATAAATAGGGGGGAGGGGATGCCTCTTCAATCTCAAACATCATCGGTAAATATCAAACTCCAGTCACTGGCTTTTAACAATACTAGCCCAGAAAATCAGAGCTGTGTGTTTATACTGGTGTAGATTTTCCGAAGCATTCTGTAATTCTCCTCCGGTCACAACACTGAAATGCAGAGCGAGTTCTTCCTCCTACTTCCAGGGTTTCCTTAATCCCTATTAAAGCAAAGTATGAAGGTGGGTAGTAACCAAACCAACCACCTCTCAGCAGAAAAAAATGGGAACGCTCAGAAACCTCGCTTGTACAAATCCTTCCCCAAAATCCTCCTGCCAAACTTTTGACCTACTGACTTACCAATGCTTGGCTGTGAGTGGTAATAAAAGGCCATATTTCTGTTATGAATCATAGTTCCTATTTTGACTAAAGTTACAAACCTTCCTTTTTTTTTTTCTTCAAGTTGCTTGAGGCCTCTACTTTTATATATGGAAACGGCCATCAGACACCTTTTTTCTCTCTCCCCGAGGGCTTCCCATAATCTATTTATAGGACTGGAAGTTTTCCAAACTCAAACATAATTTACTGTGCTATTTTTGTGGCTGACAGTTTTGGTGTTGTTTTCTCTTACCCTAAGGGAAAATCAATTGCCCAGCAAATTAATGTAGCCTTCCTCCTCTCATCCTTAGAGACCAACGATCAAAACTGATTTAGGTCTCAATTGGTCTATTTCTGGCCCTGAGTGGATGTTAATCCTCAGTAACAGGTTTACTGGACTAAGTAACAGACTGGGCTCCCAGGGAGAGTGGGTCTGATCCCCTTTTCTTTTACTGACTCCCTGGGAGGCCTTAAACAGGTCACTCACTATATTATCCAAGTTTCTCTGACCATAAGAGATCATTATTACCAAAGCAATCAAAGGAATATATTTTTGTGGGGTTTGAAAATTAAGAAATAATTAAAATAGAATGGTATCCACTACTGCAAGTATATAAGCTGTAAGCAGTCAGCTCCATCCACAGCCACCCAGTCCACACCTGTAGCTTCATTAAGCCTAGAACACGCTGGAAAGGAATCCAGAAAAGAGTAGGCTGCAGTTGCACTCAATGAGATGTAGCTTCCTGACGCCCGGGAATCAGTACACAAGCAGGAGGAGCTACTGAACCACCTGAGCACCTGCAGCAGCTGGGGGCGGGGGAGGGGGGGTGCTCTCATTGGCCAGTGTCCCACAGGAGCATCAGGGTCTGCGGGGCCCTGTGAGGATTCTAGCCCATCAAGGTTGCTGGAAAAAAACCCGAGATTTGAATGAGATCAGGCCTTGGTCTGCTTCAAGTCCTTAGGGGCTCAGGGACTACCCAAGAGGCGTCCACACTGGGAATATTTAGAGAATCCAGGCCCCTAGATGTGAGCCCCCTTATGAAATCCTATTGGAGAGAAGGAAGACGGAACACTCAAAAAAAATGAGACGTTTTAGATGTCTAAGGTCAACCCAAAGCAAATTCGTGGAACTGGCTTAGGAGGAAAAAAAGGTAAGACCCTCAGGTCCACCGTAGTTTACAGAATTGCTGGGATCATCCTGGTCCACAGACTCCCTGGAGCATAGGAGAGTCCGGCAGAGGAGTCCCCTAAAATACACCTTTCGCAACAGGCCCTGTGGCCACGTCCTGAGGTCTCTGGCGTGGTCTGGGAGCGCTAGGGCCCTGGAGAGGGCATACGCCAGCTCTGCCACCTCAGCAGCCAAGCACCACCTCGGTAACACACTGGTAGCTCCTCAAACACACCTGCTTAAAGGTTCATGCCAAAAACAAACAAACAAGCAAACCTGGCGGGGGGGGGGGGGGGGGGGGGGGGGGATTTCCTGTGAATAATAACATTTTGAAAGTTTTACTTGTTATTAAGATATGAGGGTTTTCCCCATGTTCTGGCTGCTGTGTATTTCTTAACCCAGTTTTCTTTCTATTCTGTTTATCTAAATCAGAGTGCTTTCACTTCACCAATCCCATTGTGCAACGTCCCATAAAGGTCTGTGATTCCACAAAAGCAGGCAACAGCTTGAGTGCGCTGGTCCGGTGACATCACTGCACCTCCTCCACCCCACGCTCAACTTCCCATCAGAAGGAGGAAGCGATGGGGCTGGAAGACGGCCCTAGATGGTTGTCATTGTTACTGCGGACCTTTAAATAGACTTCTGCATCTGTGAAGGGCTTGGGGCTCTGCTCACAAAGACCCTGTGGGAAGGTCAGTGAGGCTGGCCCTTCTTTGATATTTAGCTAAGTCCTATGCCGCATTATTCCTAGACACTGCGGCTCATAAAGTGAAAACCACCCCCCAAAATGAAATGAGGATTCTTTAAAAACCAAAAACTTCAAAGGATTCTTTTTAAAATATATATATATAATTGATTTTTTTACAGAGAGGAAGGGAGAAGGATAGAGAGCTAGAAACATCGATGAGACAGAAACATCGATCAGCTGCCTCCTGCACACCCCACACCGGGGATGTGCCTGCAACCAAGGTACATGCCCTTGACGGGAATCAAACCTGGGACCCTTCAGTCCGCAGGCTGACACTCCATCCACTGAGCCAAACCGGTTAGGGCCAAAGGATTCTTTTTATCTTCCTATTAAATTTATTGAAATAATACTGGTTAACAAAATTATGCAGGTTTCAGGCACACAATTCTACGACATATCACCTGTACACTGTGTTGTGTGTTCACCACCCCAATTGAAAAGATTCTTTTCGTTCATGTGATTATGAAGATCAAAAATAGTTTGGATGAGCCCTGGCTACGCTCAGTTGGTTAGAGAGTTGTCCTGATACACCAAGGTTGCTGGTCGGATCCCTGGTCAGGCCCATGCAAGAATCAACCAGTGAATGCATAAATCAACCAATGAACCACAAATAGATGTTTCCCCTCTCTCACCTCCCCCCACCCCTCCCCTGTCTCCCTAAACTCAATCAATAAATAAATAATTTAATTTGGATGAACCATCTCTGAGGACTGTCTGCTAGTGTGTTAACACCATGCCCTTTGCACTAACAAAATTTCTTTAGACACTTTTCCCCTTTGACATTTTTTATCTTCTATGTCATTAAATCAATTTTCCACACCAAGACATGCAAGGAAAAGGAGGATTTCCGAACAACTGTGGTCATATTAATTTTGACTAAGCAAATACAGAAAGCCAAAATAAAAATCAGCTTGTTTTCAAAATGTTTACATGTTGCTAATTCTTCCAGGAAGATGTTTGTTTTCGCTTTGGGATTAAAGTCCATAGTTTTGTTTCTTAAAAAAGCAGTTATGGCAAATGGGCTCAAAATATTTTCTGCCTCTAAAAATAAACATCTTTTTTTTTTGGACAACAATCTTAACTTTAAAGTTCTAATTATTCCCAAGACAGAACAGACTAGGTAAACAGCAATTTGCAAGACAAGAGAGCTCAGACAGGTTACAAAAATTCTGCCAGGAGCTCCCTGGCCTGTCCTCCACCCGCAATATCCAGCAAATTACAGTACTTTGTTAGCTAACGACAACAAAACAGCCTACAGAGCCGTGGGGGGGGGGGGGGGCCTGGAAAGGGGGGGGGCAGGGTTGCAGGGTGGTCTACCCGCCATTGTGGAATCAGTTCTACCCCCAGAGCTAAAGTATTTTTACAACAACAAAAAGGGTTTAAAAAAAACTAAATTGAACAAAATGTTGGATGCTCTGAAGGATGGCTATCCAATAGATGCAAGTGATCTGTAGGTAAAAAGAAACAAGGAAGGCAGAGAAGGAAGCAAGTAAACCAGGAAAGCAGAATGAACAGGAAGCTTACACTTTCCAAGCCCAGGAAAGATTTTAACTGTCCTAATCCTGGTGCTTAAGGCCCTTGAAACAATAACCTGCCAGACAGAGATACAAGTAGCCAACAAAAGAACAAAGAGCCTCGCCTGTATCTCTGTCAGGTCACTGTTCACTGGAGGAAAGAGGGGGAGAGCGCCAAAGCCATGCACACACAGATAGTTTAAATAAATAAAGTTCTGGAACGGGACTTCCTGAGCCATGGCCTGAGTCCTCCCGTTCACTCTGCAGTTTCTGTTACGTTCTGTGGCCCATCCATGGCTCCCTGAGGAAGCAAGGGTGCCACCCATCATCCAGCTTTATTTAGTGACGGAAAAAAAGAGAATTTTATGATTTCCCGTACAGGCTTTCCTCCCACATGTTAGAGAACAATGAAGTCAATCCCTTCACCTGCATAACCATGTACCTATAGGAAAATTAAATCCATCTTTATAATCAAGAATGGAAAGACCCATATGCATCTTAAACCCATTCATATCCACAGTCACAGGCATGTTAACACTCAGACAATCCCACTGGGGTGCTTCCCATCAGTCTGATGACAGGATACTGAAATTCTCTTTTCAAATATGAACAGATGTATGTAGCTCCAATAACATTGGAAAGGCAAAGCTATGAGAGGTTTTTTAAAATATGTACGTATATATATTTTTATTGATTTCAGCCAGGAAGGAAGAGGGAGGGAGAGAGAAATAGAAACATCAATGATGAGAGAGAATCATTGATCGGCTGCCTCCTACACACCCCCTTTGGGGGATTGAGCCCGAAACCCAGGCATGTACCCTGACTAGAAATCAAACTGTGACCTCCTGGTTCATAGGTCAATGCCCAACCACTGAGCCACACTGCTTGGGCTACAACAGGTTTATGTGGCTTCTTAAGTACAAATATTAATGAGTATTTGTTTATTAAACAATAGTTTCCAAGAAAATACAGAAATAATATACGTAAAGGTCAATAAAGAAAAGACTAATATCCTGATAGGGAAATAAGCTAAAGACATGAACAGGGGAGTCCTAGAAGAGGATATAAAAAAAACTAAATATCCGCCCTAGCTGGTTTGGCTCAGTGGATAGAGCGTCAACCTTCAAACTGAAGGGTCGTGGGTTTGATTCCAGTCAAGGGCACATGCCCAGGTTGCGGGCTCAATCCCCAATAGGGGGCATGCAGGAGGCAGCTGATTAATGATTCCCTCTCATCTCTGATGTGTCTATCTCTTTCCCTCTCCCTTCCTCTTAGAAATCAATAAAAATATGTATTAAAAAAAAACTAAAACCAAATATCCAAAAATAAGTGAATGGATAAACTGTGGCATAGTCACACAATAGAATTTTAAAAAAGCAAATGAATGAATCAGTGTTATACGTAATCGATATGGATGCATCTCACAAATATAAAGTTGGGGGGGGAGCAGCTTGCAGAAGAATGCGTACTGACTGATGTGAATTATACACAACCTTAAAAAGATTCCTTAGGGACCATGATGGGCCTGATACTCCGCCAGCACACCTTGGCCTGGCTGGATCCATTACTCATGGTCAGCAGCCACTCCGTGTGGCAGTGCCCAGGCACTATCAGTTGTTAAAGACTATGGCAATCCCCCTTAACCAATTCATACTCAACAAAATGGCAAAGAAATGCCTGAGAGTGATAAACACCGCATTCAGCTACCTCTGAGGAGGAAGAGAGGGTCACACCTTGTTATGAATATTCCGTTTCTTAAGTAGGATACTAAAGCACATCAATACTTACTGTATGATGACATACTTTCCCACAGGTCTTAGATAATGCTCAACAATTTACATATCTCACACACACACAGCACCAAGAGCGCTGAGCCAGGAATCTGGAGGTTGCAGTTTTACTCCCGGTTCTGCCAGTTACCTGTGGGACCTTGCCACCCCTGAATCCTGGTTCCTCTTCTGTGAAATAAGAGGATTTGGGCATCATTCAGTCCTAAAATTCTGAGCTGAATTCAGCAGGATGGGTGTTGAACTCTGGACTCTAATAACAACCCATCACTACCATCACTATACAAGGTATAAGGCATACACAGGCCCAGGCTTACTGACTCACTACAGATAGCACAGGTTTTTGGTTTTTGTTTTTTTTTATTAAATCTTTATTGTTCAGATTACATTTGTTCCTCTTCCCCGCCCCCCCATAACTCCCCTCCTCCCAGTTCCCGCCCCACCCTCTGCCCCCACTCCCCCCCCCCCCATCTACCATTTCCCTTTCCCCCCCAAGAATAGTCAGTCCATTCCCTTTCTATGTCCCTGATTCATTATAATCACCAGTTCATTCTGTACATCAGATTATTTATTCACTTGGTTCTTAGATTCACTTGTTGATAGATGCATGTTTGTTGTTCACAATTTGTATCTTTACCTTTTTCTTCTTCCTCTTCTTAAAGGATACCTTTCAGCATTTCGTATAATACTGGTTTAGTGGTGATGAACTCCTTTAGCTTTTCCTTATCTGTGAAGCTCTTTATCTGACCTTCAATTCTGAATGATAGCTTTGCTGGATAAAGTATTCTTGGTTGTAGGTTCTTGGTATTCAGCACTTTGAATATTTCTTGCCATTCCCTTCTGGCCTGCAAAGTTTCTGTTGAGAAATCAGCTGACAGTCGTATGGGTATTCCCTTGTAGGTAATTGAGTCTCTTTCTCTTGCTGCTTTTAAGATTCTCTCTTTGTCTTTTGCTCTTGGCATTTTAATTATGATGTGTCTTGGTGTGGTCCTCTTTGGATTCCTTTTGTTTGGGGTTCTCTGCGCTTCTTGGACCTGTAAGTCCATTTCTTTCACCAGGTGGGGGAAGTTTTCTGCCATTATTTCTTCAAATAGGTTTTCAATATCTTGCTGTCTCTCATCTTCTGGCACCCCTATTATTCTGATGTTGGTACGCTTGAAGCTGTCCCAGAGGCTCCTTACACTATCTTCGTATTTTCGGATTCTTTTTTCATTTTGCTTTTCCGGTTGGGTGTTTTTTGCTTCTTCGCATTTCAAATCTTTGGCTTGATTCTTGCGCTCCTCTGGTCTGCTATTGGGTGTAATATTCTTTATTTCAGACCGTGTATGCTTAATTTCTAGTTGTTTCTTTATCATAGCATCGAGGGTCTCATTAGTTTTCGTGAGGCTCTCCAGAAGTTTATTGCAAGCCCTCAAAATTGCGTTTTTTAGCTCTATATCCTCCATTTCTGTCATGTTTTTTTGTCTCCGCATTTTTTATGCTTTCTTGGTGCACCCCCTAGTGGTCTTTGTGCGCAGTCTTGTTCTAGTTGAGCCTTGATTGTTGTAGTTAATACTAGAGGGATTTGACCACCAGGCCGACTGGCTGTGTGAATCAGCTGTGTCTGCTGCAGTGGGAAAACTTCTGTCCTCTGGGGAGGTGCTAATCTAGCCTTTGCCTGAGGCGATCTGGCAAATGGCTCTGCGCAGGGCTTGGGCGGGGCGGGCTCAACAGGGCGGGCGGGCGGAGGGAGCGGTTATGGTGCCCTCAGTCCCGTTCCCAGAGGCTCTGCTTCTCAGAACCCCCGGAACCGCTGCAAACCTCGGAGGGAAAGCTGCCTTCCAACTGATGCCAGACACTCCCGCTTCTCCCGTTTGGGTCCGAGTCCCCAGCGATTCGCCCGTATCTGGAGCTCAGAGTCTGAGACTCCCCCCTGACCGAAAACGACAACCGCGCTCTCAGCCACCAGCCCGCTTTGCGCGCGCACCTCCGCACCTGAGTATTTTCCACACTGCGCCTCCTCTGAGCCTCGGTATGCTGTTGTCTTTCCTTCTAGTTGAAGAGTCTCTCCTCAGCCAGCTTTCCTGTTGGTTCTGGGGATGTCCGTTCTGTCTTTTAGTTGTATTTTTGAAGTGGTTGTTTGCGGCAGCAATCTCCGGTGTTTACCTGTGCCGCCATCTTGGTCTCTCAAATTAAAACTTCAGCACAGGTTTTAAAGTGATCCCACCACACTCTCTCCTTTGCTGTCCTTTGTGAGGATGGCAGACCTTTGAGAGCGGGCTGGCGAGGTTCAAGAGGAAGATCAATGGATATCAGTAAAAGGGGGGCAGTTTAACTGATCCAAGACAAAACATACTTGTATTTAGTTGTGCTTATAGGTTAGTTCATATACTAGTAATCATGATACTCCTGCAGTGTGGGAACTGAGACCATTAACATTAGTGATTTATTCAAGAGCATAAAACTGCCCGGGATAAACCCAGGATTAGAACTTATAACTGGTATCTTACCAATGATACTGTACTTACTCAATTTTCTATCCCTCCTGTGAATGACCATTATTTATTACACCCTCAAGAACTCATCTTAAAGAGTGCTGCTCTAGCCCGGCCAGTGTGCCTCCGTGACTGAGCATCCACCCACAAACCAAGAGGTTACCAGTTCAGTTCTGGTCAGGGCATATGCCTGGGTTGTGGGCTTGATCCCCAGTAGGGGCATGTAGAAGGCAGCCAATCAATCCCTTTTCCTTCCTCACTCTCTAAAAAAAATCAATATATTAAAAAAAAAAAAAAAGAGTGCTGCTCTATTCCCTACAATCCAACTTTATTTAATTATTGACCAAGACTTACTTGCACAGAGCACAAAGCAAACAAAAAAATCCTTAGATCACTCAGTAAGTCATTGTAGACTTTAATCCATAGAGGTCTAGTGCACAAATTTAGTTTTAAAAAGTGTATGATTTAAAATAAAAAATAACATTGCAATAACTATGTATGGTGTCAGCTGGGTGCTACACTTATGGTGATCATTTGATAAGGTATATAAATGTCTAGTCGCTATGTTGTACACCTGAAACTAATATAAAATTGTATTTGAAAACTAAGTTTTAAAAATTAAATTAAATTAAAAATAAATGACACTTCCTCGAACCACTTTAGATTATGATTTTCATACTAGAATTCTAAGGGAATTGTTCTAAGAGAATTTCTTTTTAAATTCAAATCTCCCCAAAATTAGAGTGCCTTTCTGTCCTTTTTGAGTTTGTGTTTCTCTTTAACTCTTTGCTTCCAAAGAACCATCCATCCGTGTACAACTGTATTGATAAATGGGGAGTTCTAACTAAATACTTCACGCCCAATCTTACCTAATCATTAAATCTTAGCATGCTGACTGGTAAGTGGGAAAGCAGATGAAAGAAGGAAAAAAATTAACTGTGATGTAATTTAGAAGCTGTTTTTTCTAGGGTGCCAGCCAGCCCTGCGGCTCTTTAACAGGCATTCAACTGTTCAACTGTTGTCGAGTCAAGCTATGGAGCGGGTGCCTCTGAAACACAGATTTGATTTCTGAAACCAGAACTTTGTGAAATCATCCCCTCCCCTGGGCCTCCCTTGTGACTTGCTAGAGAGCTTGCAAAGTAGTTTCCATTTCATTTCTAAACACGGCATAAATTCCTCACCTGAAGAGAAACAACCAGAATTATTTGTTTCTGAGTTTTCCCTAAAGATACATATTTGCCATTTCCATGAGCACAATTTTAAGGTCTGACATGAGATAACATCATCTCAGGGAAAGAACAGAATGCACTTCTGTGTATACTAAGTTATCTTTGTTGTTGCGACATGTACAGTGACTCCATTTGAAATCTGTCTGGGGTTTTTGTTTTCTTTTAACTATTTTTGTCTACCTCTGAGCTTACTTTTTCTCTAATATATCTTCTACTTCATTAAAATAGTTAGAAATTATGTACCTTCCTGTAAAGATAAACTTCCAAAAACACGAATAATCCTTCTGACCTCCAACCTCCAATAACTCGGGTTACAAAATTCTTAAATTTTCTTTTCATGGAATTTCAGACTACAGTTTTGAGGTGTCTAAGAAATATTTTTCACTTCTCTCAAATCCTTCCCCCTGGAAATATCCCAGTCCCCAAAACACATAACATAAAACCCTCAGAAAGAAACACCACCTAAATCGATTTCTCCCCATCAGTCAACAATTACAACACTCCCCAAAAACATCTTCCGGATGCCACAATATTTTCCTGAGTAGAAGCAAAACTAGAACCACTGAAGGATCTCAAGAAGTAGGACCACTGCGACAAACAAAATCTCCGTGTAATCCTTTCGCTGAAGTTCCTCCAAATTACTTCGTGAAGAAGCCGACTGACTCAGTCCAGTACTGAGATTTGTATCTAATTAGAGAGCGTTATCTCAATATTTGCACATTCCTTCTGACAACCTACAGTGCAATAAAAGTGAAATATCAGTGGCCTCTCCTTTGTTAGCTTGGCAGTAAGAACAGGTAAATTCTCCTTAGATAGGTGACCAAATTCGTTGGTTCTCTGTTTGATAATAACGATAAAACAGTAACAAGAAGAGTTAATGTTTATTTAGTACTTCGTTTGTGCCAGGCATTTTGCATGTACCATCTCTTTCATCCTCAAGTCCATAAGATGGACACTCTCTAACCCATGTAGGGAAACAGAGAAGGTAAGTAACTTGCCCAAGACCAAACTGCAAGTTACTGGCAAGAACTGCCTGAACAGAAGTATGTGAGCTCCATATCCCACATCCTTAAAAGAAACTTCCTAACAGGCAGGACCAATCTAATTTACTCACATAGCCCATGACTCTATAGAGAAATGTACCAGAACACATATCACATGATCAGTCAACATAAGAAGTAGTTAACAGATTAATATAGTGACCGAACTAAAATGGGCCTATGTTCACATAAACTCTCTGTTAAACATCTGATGAAACATGCTTCTTGCCCACTGTTGCAGTGGCAGTTAACTGGCAAACTTGTGTAATAAATTAACTCCCAGAACTGGTTCCGCAACAGGCAAGAAGCTCAGGTATCTAAATGCTAACCCCAGGTATGTCACTGATTTGAAAGGCGATCAAGAGCACTGAACTGAAGTTCCACTTCAGGTTTACGGGACTCAGGACACAGCCTAAAAGAAGAACCCATATTTATGAAACCTCAATAATGTCCCCTAATACCAAACGTCTAGGTAAAAAGGAAAAAGCACAAATTCTCACCACGTTGCGTAATTACTGCTCTGTCAAGGTTCCAAGTGTTCGTAAACACTCAAATGGGATAAACATGCCACTCTCCATAATGATGATCTCCAGGGACAGAGCCCGCAGAAATGGAAAGTGAAAATAACATGAGGGAGGCCTTTGCTTTTTAAACATGTGTGCTGCTCGATTTCTGTAACAATAAAAATAAACTTGTAAAAAATGCTCCAAGTCTTGCCAGACTTAATTTTTATCTGCATCTATGAGCTTGACCTCAGATTCCACATCTCATCATCTAGTGAAGGGGTAACATTGAGGAGAAAAAGCTTCATTCATTCGGCCCCTCTCATCCTCTCCAGTTCAACTAAAACAAGGCTCATTTTACAAAGGTTGTATCCACTCCTACCCAAATGTTTCCATTTCATCAGAAGCAAGAGAAAAAAATCTTGAAAGACTTCACCTTTTAAGCATCTTTAAAAGGAAAGTAACCTTGGAACTTGAGAATGAAGATTGAGTGTGAAACTCCCTGGACATTCCTCAGGTAACAAATTCCCACAGCCCGGTTTCAGGGTTAGTCTCTCTCTCCTCCTGCTAAAGAAGATGCAATGGGAGCCTGAGTGTGGAACTGATGGGAAATGCCAGAGAGCTGCCTCTGCCTTCAGTACGCACTCATTCTTCCTAGCCCTGGCTCTCCCTGGCTCCAACGAGCTTGAAGAGAAAGATAGTGAGAGGTACATTGAAATTAAGGTAGATGTTTCAATAATATCAGGCCCCTGCTGAGCCTCTATTTCTCCATCGATAAAAATACTATTTGCACGCAGCCGGAGTGGGTCAGTGGCTGAGCGCAGGCCCATGACCAGGAGGTCACGGTTCGATTCCTGGCCAGGGCACATGCATGGATTGCAGGCTCAATCCCCAGTAGGGAGTGTGCAGAAGGCAGCCGATCAACGATTCTCTCTCATCACTAATGTTTTTCTCTCTCTCTCCCTCTCCCTTCCTCTCTGAAATCAATAAAAATATTTTTTTTAAAAAAGAAGCTATGTTCTTAACCATTCCACAACACCAGACATTTCCAAAATTCACTTGTTCCTTTAATACTGATACACACAGGAGTATTACTCAAGACCAAGACCCTAGTAAATTATATTTATCCCGTCAGTACATGGAAGCCATTTGGTTCTGCTCTAGGCCAGGGGCATAAACCAGCAAGTTCACAATCTCCCAGACTCACTTCTGTTTCTCCTTACCCCGCCCCCAACTCACTGAGAAATAGATCAGAAGAAAAATGATTTGCAATTAAATCTTTCCTTTTTGTGGGACACACGACCTTAACAGTAAATATACAGGATTTAACAGGCACATATAAGCTGAAAGAATATGTGGGATCATTTTAAAACATACTCTCCCAGCTCAAACCTCAAATCAGCAGCGGTTGCTAAGAAAACACACAGCCAACAGCAAGACAACAGGATGACTCAGACAGGAGCGCGTTCACCTTCCAAGTCTCAGAAACCATCACCAACACAGTCATGTAATCAAATCATCAGCCTGTGGTTATAAGCATTTGGGAGTTTCCTTTCAATGGGCTCAGAAGGATATAAAGTCAGTTCTGGACTAAACACTATTTATAAAAGTAATTATTACCCAGCTGAGTTGCAGCTTGTTATAATGAAAAAAGTACAAAGACTACAAAGGTAACAGACTTTCTTTTAAACACAAGTCCATTAACAGAGAAAAAATTCTTACTCAGTGTCATCAAATGAGTGACTACAAGGGCTATTCAAGCAAGAGAATGCTAGTAATCTTTTTCTATTAACGTACAAGTATGAACACACCTTTAACTCTTTTATAAACAGAATTTATAATAGTCCTTCCTCTTTAAAAAAAAAATTTTTCTGAATAGCTAGCTCCAATTTTTGAACTAAAAGCTCTAGCATGCATTATCCTATCAAACAATCTCATCATACACTGACTATAGCCTATCACAGTACCAACAGCTTAGATGCCTTTGAGCTGTGGGTTGTTTACTTTGTTTCTTTTGGAAGCATGTGGAACTGTCTTGAACAGCTTTATTTATTTTTAATTTTCAACTACAGTTGACATACAATATTATATTAGTTTCAGGTATACAGCATAGTGGTTAGACATTTATATAAATTATGAAGTGGTTCCCCCTCCCCCATAAGTCTAGTACCCACCTGGCACCATACATAGTTATTACAGGATTATTGACTTTAGTCCCTATGCTGTACTTCACATTACCGTGCCTGTGTTAGTAACTGCCAATTTGTACTTCTTAATCCCATCACCTGTTCACCCAGCCCCCAATTCCCCTCCCATCTGGCAACCATCAGTTTGTTAACTTCATCTCTGAGTTTCTTTCTACTTTATTTTGGTTTTTAGATTCCACATATAAATGAAATTATAGGGTATTTATCTTTCTCTGTCTGACTTATTTCAGCTTTACTTCTTTTTAAAAATATTTATTAACATTTGAAGCTTTATGTACACTTTTTTTTTTCTTAAAGAGAGAGGTAGGGAAGGAGAGAGGAAAGGAGGGAGGGAGAGGGAGAGAGAGAGAGAGAAACATCAATCAGTTTGCTCCCATACGCTCCCCGACTAGAGCAAACCCAAAACCTGGCTATGTGCCTTGACCAGGAATTGAACCTATGACCTTTCGGTATACGGGACAATTCTCCAATCAACTGAGCCAAGCCAGCCAGGGCTCAGCTTTACTTCTTTTGTTGCAATTTACACTTAAGGTAAAAATTACTTCTAAGTAATTAGCATTTTTAAAATGAAAATTATCTAACATCTACGGTATGACCCATTAATTAATGGGTCAGACAGAGCCAAAAGTGAACATTTTAGTCGTAATACAATCAGTTTCTCCTCAGGATATCATAACTTATACTCCAAAGACAGAGTGGGAGAAAACATGTCTGTGTAAATTAATTCTGCCCCCTTCCTCCAAACATGATGAACTCTCTGATAGCCTGAGTTCTAACTAAACAGGTCATCTCTAATCTTGATGAAAAGACTGTGCAGAATGCTGAGATTTTTTTTTAAAGATGTATTGTTCCTCCCTAAATGTTAAATACCTTTTCTTTCCAAATGAGGCAACATAATTGCTGAAATGAATGAGAATTTATAATGTATTATTATAATGTAAATTTTTAATGTATTAAAATTGGCCCAGAAAACTGCAAAAACTTCTTATAACATCTCCCTTCCCAATTTTCTAATTTGCCTTTCTAATATAACTTTCTCCTTTCAGGCCCCTCCTTCCAGCACAGTATTCCAATTTTGGCAGTGTACGGGTGTATATTCTTTCTTACTAGCCTAGAATAGTATCTATAAGTATAATGTATATATTGCTATCATGATGATGGTACATAAAATGTTTTGATAAAATGTTTTTACTGTTATAACCAGTATATTTATTTTTAATGAATTTTACTGTTTTGTTTTACTTATCTTTTGTGTAAATAAACTCCAGATAAGCTTTATAATTTGTTATGTAACCATAAAAAAAGTTATGTGATTCAGTTTCAAATTCATCTTTAGCACCTTAATAGCTCAAATAATTTAAAATCTATTGATTAATGAAATTATATGATGTATGGAATTTGCTTCAAAATAATCCAGCATGCAGCCCTAGCTGGTTTGGCTAAGTGGATAGAGCGTCAGCCTGCAGACTGAAGGGTCCTGGGTTGATTCTAGTCAAGGGTACATGCCCAGGTTGCAGGCTCCATCCCCAGTGGGGAGTGGGCAGGAGGCAGCCAATCAATAATTCTCTCCCATCATTGATGTTTCTATCTCTCTCTCCCTCTCCCTTTCTCTCTGAAATCAATAAAAATATTTTTTAATTTAAAAAATAATAATAATAATCCAGCATGCAGGGATAGGTGAGGGTATAGGTAAAACCAAATCAGCAGGATTTGATCATTATTAATACTAGGTAATGTTTACACAGAAGTTCATTTCACTATTATATCTGCTTTTGAATATATTAAAATTTTTCATAATAAACATTTTTAAAATCTAATTTACTGTTTCTCCAGTGTCAGGTGTAACTTTACCCATGTCTATTTTCCCCACACAGCAATTCATGTTTTACATGACACTTCATTAGTGCCAACACTGCCCTTAAAGCACGGAAGGATAGAGTGAATGGAGTCACTACAGTCAAGTTGCTAAATTATTAAAATCAAGTAGGTGGAGGTGTGAGGAAAGGATTCTATTCTTGCTTTGACTAGCCTGGGAACTTAAACTTTTGAACTTTCCAGTCCTGCATCAATACCTGGATATTTACCAAACCTCCAGATAACCCTCTGACTACCCCCCTGAAAGACCAAGGAAACAATGTTCAGGCATCCAGACCATCTGACATCACTATCCATACCTGTGACGATCTGAGTTACCATCCTGGACCAATCCGGAGGCTAAGAATACAGAACTGATTCTTCTCACAGGTGTATTTCTTACTATAAGAACTCCTAGCTTTTCTTTCTTCTTGAGAATACATTTGGGGTTTTGCCTAGTTGTGTTTCTAGGGTTTGCAAACCCTAAGACCCTTGAATAAATCTTTATCATTTATTTCTAGCCAAAGCCTCCAGACTCTTTTTGGACTTGTTCAACAGTACAATGGAGCACATTTCTTACCGATACTCATAGAATTTAGGAGCTGGAGGGGAAAATCTCAGAGATGATCTTATCCTCCATGCTGGTGGTTTCACAGCCTTGCGTGTGCATCAGAATCACTTGGAAAGCTTGTTAAACACAGGTTGCTGGGCCCCACCCTCAAGGTTTGATGCTGCTGTTCCTAGGCGGGCACTTTTTGAGAACCACTGCTCTAAGCTTTCTCCCACTGCCCTGTTCGAGTCTCCATTGTAGTGATCACAAATTACCACATTGGAGTGCACGTTCCTCTGCCTGTGGGCTTTCTCTTACTAGACAGCTGGCTTTCTCAAGGCAAGGGACGTACATTTTCAATGTGCTAGAGCCCAGATTCAATCGATATTTATAAAGTTAACCTGTTGAATACACTGAGTTTTTCTACTCGTTTACCATTGAATATTTGTCAATGTACTGTATTAACATTCAGAATAGAGGGACATTTACACACCCAGATGGAAAGTAGCTACTCACTGATGACAAACAGCAAGCCCTGGCAGTACCTAAAGGAAGATGAAAAGTCAGCAGGAACCAGAGTAACAAGAAGGCAAATTCTAGAGAGACAAGAGCTGCATCTCAGACCACAGTTCCCAATCAATGAACACCAACGAGCAGAAGCGTGTGGCTCACTTTTGTCACATGTGTTCCTTTGACCTGAGGAGCCATCACTGAGTGATTTTTCAGCTCAGACACTATCAAAAGAAAGAAATGCTTTCAAACTCATCTTTCAAAGTTTCTCAGGGCCTGGTAATTGTCAGCATGGGCAGCCGATTCCTTCTCCCCATCCACCTCCTCCTCCTCACGCTGCTCAGAGGAAAGTCCGGAAGCGAGCGGCACTCAGCAGTGCCTGACTGGGTTCCCCAAGCCCAGGGGCTCTGAGTGCTGTGATGCCCCAAGGATCCTGAGGCAGCCTCCCTGTTGCAGCAATGAGCTACTCAATAATAATGCAGTGTATTTCACTGAAGAAAATGAACGAGGCTCTGATTTCTGAATTTCACTTTTCTTTAAAATAGATTCTAACTTGTAACATATGAATCCAATTGCCTCAGTATTGTGATTATTTGTTATTTTTATTTAACAACAGTAAAATAAAATTATAACCTGTATAACTGCATGGGTAAAAACATCTGGCTCTATTATTACTTAGATCCCCTTAAAAAATGATTGCTCAAACAAAAATAATAATGTAGTGTGGAGTTTATAACAGACAAAAAACAACGTGTATAACAATACACCAAAAGTCAAAGGAAGAGAAATGAAAATACACTATTACAAGGTTTTCATGCTGTACATGAAAGGATATAATACACTTGAAGGTATACTGTGATGTATGCTAAAAACCCTAATACAACCACTAAATAACAAAATAAGAATAGCTAATTAGCCAAAAAGAGAGAAAACAGAATGATCAAAATTATCCCATAAATACAAAGAAAGAAAGAAAAAGTGGACAAAAGAAACTGAGAACAGTGAGAAAAACAGAATACAAACAGCAAGATTTATACCTAACCATATAAATAATCATTCTAAATGGTCTAAACATACAAATTGAAAGGCAAAGATTGTCACATTGGATGAAAAAGCAATACCCTTCAAGGAGATAGATCATAATTCTCCACTGCTTAAGTGTGAGCTGCACAGTGACTTCTTTCCCAAAAAGTACAGTCCAGAAGGAGAGAAAAGAGTAACGTGACAGTGCAGGAACCTGACAAACACCACTGCAGCCAGGTGGTCAAGGTTAACATGAACAGTGGTAAGTCGTGTTCCTCTGACATGGTATAACTAGGATACACATTCTTTTCAGGTGCGCATGAAACACTTACCAAAATACATTATATTTTGGGCCACAAAATGTTTCTCAATAAATGTAAAAAAGATTCAAGCCATAGAAAGAATGCTCTTTGACAAGAATGGAATTCTATTAGAAATCAAAAAGTGGAAGATCTCTGGAAAATCCACAGATATTTGGAAACTACATAATATACTCCTTGGGTGGCTCGGGGTCAAAGAATAAATCAAAAAAAAATTTTTTTTAAGTATTTTGAAATGAAATCACATCAGATCAAAATTTGTGAGATGTCAATAAAGCAGTACTTAGGAAGAAATTTACAGGACTAAACACCTACATCAGAAAAGGAAAAGGTCACAAATCAATGACCTAAAGAAACTAGAAAAAGAGCAAATTAAATCCAAACTAAGTAGAAGAAAAAAATAATAAGGATCAGAGTGAAAATCAATTAAATAGAAAATAATGGGGGGAAGGGGGAATCTTTATGGCCTTGAATTAGGCAAAGATTTCTTTGGTACAACACCAAAAGTACAATTCATAAAAGATTAAATTGATAAACTGAACTTAATTAAAATTTAAAACTTCTGACCATCAAAGATACTGTTAAGAGAATGTAAGATGAGCATTGTAAGACAAGCAATAGATTGAAAGTAAATATTTGCAAATTATGTATCTGATAAAGGACTTGTATCCAGAAAATACAAAATCTCAAAACTCAATAAAGAGAAAAATGGGCCAAGAAATGTAAACAGGAACTTGAACAAAGAAGATATATGGATGGTAAATAAGCACTCATTGCAAGAAGCCGGACAAAAAAGAGAACCATTTATATAAAATTCTAAAAATGCAAACTAATCCATAGGGTCAGAGAGCTGTCTCTAGTTATCTGGAGAAGGGGAATAAGGGTGGAGGGAGGGACCAGAGGAAGAAATGGTTTTACAGGTCTACATATGTAAAAAAAAAATAAATGAACAATTTTACACTGTAAATGTGTGCAGACTACCGTATGTCAATTATACTCAACAGAGCTATTTTTAAAATGATCACCCAAAACTGCAAAGTGTAGACAATTTAAGATAACAATCAAAAAGGAAGAACATTCTCCCTGCCATGTGAGGACACAGAGAGAAGGTGGCCGTCTGCAAGCCAAGAAGACAGTCCCCCCAGAACCAAACTTGCCAACATCTTGATCTTGGGCTTCCCAGCCCCCAGAATTAACATTTACACTCAGGAAAAAAATCCTTGTGGAGGGGCCACAACATGGAAGGAACATAGTCCCTGAGTCACTGCTTGGAGCTGCCCAGGAGAGCAATCCTCCCAGAAACATCAGTGATGGACTATTGGGTGGGTGACACATACACTCTCATATAACCAACTTCAGGACTGTTTGTTACATAGCAGTTAGCCTAATTAGCTACCTAATGAATGCAGATATTTAAGTTATCTGTCAGAGAATAGATGATCTTTTTCATCATGGGGGGGGGCAGAATATAATCTGCAATTTATGAAGGATTACAGGCTTTAAGCAGTCATGATTTTACACTATTCCAGACACAATCCTTTATTTGGTAAAAGGAGGAAAAGGGGCATATGACATAGGTATGAAATCAAGCAAGGGGGAAAAAATGAACACAGTGAAGCCCTGAAGAACAGGCATTTAACATTAACATCACTTCTTAGTTAAATTCAGCCAACCTGAAATATCTCATAATGACCATTATTATTATTATTTTGTTTTTCCAATTTGGCCCGCCCCACTCCCAGGTGGGATCAGGTGCTCCCCTCACACCATAGCCCCCCGCAGAATACATTTTTCTAGCATGCCACAGGTATACCGGTACTTCAATGGCTTAGCTGCCCACTAGAATACTAGATGAACAGCTCCATCAGAATAGGGACTGTGTCTTCTGATGTTACACAATGTGGTCAAATGTAGGTGCTTTGAAGTCTGAGAGCCTGGCTCCCTATCCTAAGCTGTGCTATTCACCTACTGTGTAGCCTCAGAAAGTTACTTAATCTCCTTGATGTCCAGTTTTGTAAACTACAACACAGCGCTAATAGGGCATATATGAGGACTCAAAGTGACTTTATCCAAACCTTGGCCTCCACGGCCCTGCATCTTTCACCTGATTACCACTCTACCTTCACGGAGTCCTCTCCTTCCAGCTGTCAGTACTCAGCCACAAGGACCATTCCTCAGCTCCAATAAATCCACGCACCTCCACGGAGTAGCCTTCTTACTACTAACTTAGGGACCTCTGGTTACTCTGTGTCTCAGCATCCTGTTGCTCCCTTCTTTCCACCAAACAAAACCCATTCAACAAATAGTTCTTAAGGGCCTACTGTACACCGGGCCCTGTTCTAGATTCTGAGGATACAACGGTGATTACAACATTGATGGAGTAGACAATCTAGTGGGGGAAGACAGGCCATAAACAAAGGAGTAAAATATGGAGTGCATTAGTTAAATGGTCACAAATGCTGTGGAGAAAGAAAAAAAAAAGAACTTGTGAAAGGGGGAATGGGAGTTGCAAAAGTGTGTGTGTGGTGGGTGGGGGGGGGGGATGATTTTAAATCCTGGGTTTAGTGAAGCCTCGTTGAGAATAAGATTTGAGTCAAGAAGTGAAGGAGGCCCTGACCGGTTTGGCTCAGTGGATAGAGCGTCAGCCTGCGGACCGAAGGGTCCCAGGTTCGATTCTGGTCAAGAGCATGTACCTTGGTTGCGGGCACATCCCCGGTAGGGGGTACGCAGGAGGCAACTGATCGATGTTTCTCTCTCATCGATGTTTCTAACTCTCTATCCCTCTCCCTTCCTCTCTGTAAAAAAAACAATAAAATATTTTTTTTAAAAAAAAGAAGTGAAGGAGGTCAGAGAGAACAATACAGCTATGCGGGCTAGACAGGGGGTATTGCAGGCAGAGGAAACAGCCAGTCCAAAGGTCCTCAAACAGCAAAGAAGCTAGTTTGGCTGTGAAAGTATGAGAAAGAAGAGCAGCAGATAAGATTAAAAAGGTGTCAGGATGGGGAACTGAAGAGGACCAGATGGGGTAAACTCTGGGGGCCACTTCCACTCAGAAGGGACGGGAAGCCACTGAGATCTGATTTACATTCTGAAACCTGTGATTAGCTTGGTAATGCTTTTTATGTCCTGCCCCACTGCCCAGTAGATAAGCATAGGAACCACAGCCCTCCTGTGCGTTAAACTCCAGCGGCTAGCACGTTGCAGGCACTCAGTAAATATTTACTAGATGAATGTAACATGTTTACTGATACAAAATAAGCATTCCATAAATGGTATTATCATCTGGCACCCCAGAGTCCAGCACAGTGGAAGGCATATGGTAAAAGCTTGTTTGAGTAAATGAACAAGTAATTTTGTGAAGTTATTGAAAATCTGTATTTAAAACATATGAGTAATGACAAATGAATCAATTGCTTTCACCTTGTACCTTACTTATTAAGACACAACTGATTCCATTTCTGAGCTTTGCATTAAACTTTCACCTTATGCTACCAAGAATAATACCCTTGTGACTCAGTTCTCTAAACAGACTGCAATATCCAGCAAACACAATGAATACTAACGCACTGAAATGCTTGTAAAATGTTTAACTGGGTAAACTTATTCACCTCACTTTTTAATAAAACAATCTTAATATATACAAGACCAAGTTGACTCAAAGTGTGGTTTGATTTTGACTCTTGTTGAATCCCAATAAGGATCCTTAATTCAAACATGTGCATAAAGAACTAAGATTTTCCTTTTTCTTTCCTTTATTTTTTTAACTCCTTTGGCTTATCCAGTCTTCACTATGAAAAAAAAAACTTAATAAAGATTAGTTACACCTGTTTCCATCACCCTAGGTGTGGGTGGGCGGGAATAAGGCCCTTGGGAGTCTCAGCAGAGTTTTGCAGAAAGAAAACTCGAGGAATTATGCATTAAAGTTTAAAAACACATAGAATGTTCCATCTCATAAACGCGAACACTCTCCCCGGAGTTTACACTGCCTCAACGGCGGCGACCCCAGAGGTAACCAATTGTAATCCCCGCCCCTCAACGTGGTCCAGCCTTTCCGAGCACAGCCACTTCACATCGGCAAGGGGGACCCCGGCCCTAAGGACACTCTTAGAAAAAAAAAAAAACATATGAAAGTTGCCTGAAATCACACAAACTTTTAAAAAGAAAAGACTGACGCCAAAGTTTTGAGCGACCAGAAAGAACCTGCTCGGTTTGGCTGGGGCTTGCTGGTGCTTGTGCACAACCGTGCCTGCTGGCAGCGCGCTCCGACGCTCCCCGCCGCTAGGGGAGGGGCAGAGAACAACTTTCGGAAATAACAGGCGCGCACAAAGGCAAATGCTACCCGGACTCCCCAACCTCCTCAAATAAGGGGACTCGTGTGGTTGCGAGCAGCACTGATTCCCCGCAAGTTCCCCGCCGCCCGCTTTTTTTTCTTTTTTTCCACCAGAAGAAAAATAACCTGAGGAGGAGAAGGTGCTACCGTCAGACCCTCAAGGCAATTTCAGACAACAAAGACCCCAAGCAATCAAAATGGAATTAGAATC
>NW_005366214.1:1176919-1177142 GCF_000412655.1 Myotis brandtii
CTCCCGCAGGCCCCGGGGCAGCCGGGGGCTGGCAACTTTCTTTCCATGTTTTGGAGCATCAGAGAGGGTCTAAGTGGGAAGCTAACTCAGAATACAGGTTTCCGACCGGGGGAGGCTCGGGTGGGGTGGGGAGATTGGTGGAATGCCACAAACTCACCGCAATAAGCTTTTCTGGTTAACTTCAACGAGAAACTGTTCTAACATTCATTGATTTCTGTGTCCT
>NW_005366214.1:1177215-1182047 GCF_000412655.1 Myotis brandtii
GAAAGAGCAGATCTTCAAATTAGCTACCAGACCTTAATCACGTCATTTACCTTTGTGGAGCCTTTGTAAAATGAGGAGTTTGGAGTGGTTCTCAACCTTCCTAATGCCGCGACCCTTTAATACAGTTCCTCATGTTGTGGTGACCGCCAACCATAAAATTATTTTTGTTGCTACTTCATAACTGTAATTTTGCTACTGTTATGAATCGTAATGCAAATATCTGATATGCAGGATGTTTTTAGGCGACCCCTGTGAAAGGGTCGTTTGACCCAAAAAGGGGTCGCGACCCACAGGTTGAGAACCGCTGGAGATGGTTTTAAAAATCTGGATCAGTCATTCTGAGAGCGTGGTCCAGACTTCAGGGTCACCTGGAGGGAAGGGGTGGCGCTTGTTAACAATGTAGATCAGTGGTTCTCAACCTTGGCTGCACATTAGAATCACCTGGGAATCTTTTTGAAATCCTGATTTCTGGGCCTCATCCTCTGGAAATTCTGTTTCTTTGTTATGGGGCGGGGCCACAACATTAGTAACAAAGAAACAGAATTTCCGGAGAATGAGGCCCGGAAATCAGGATTTTAAAAAGATTCCCAGGTGATTCTAATGTGCAGCCAAGGTTGAGAACCACTGATGTAGATTATTGGGTCACTGCCTCCCACTGGACGCTGGGGAGTGAGAAGAGCCTCAATCTTAGGAAATGATATACAAATTCCAGATCTCAACTTCAGTGGAAACTGAATCCTTGGGAATGTGTCCTGCAGGTGCCAGTTTGATTTTCCAGCAAATCACTCACTGCCTTTGGACTCAGGATGGCAGCACCGACCCCCACGAACCTGTTGTGCTGTCACAGTATTACCAAGGCAGGCGAGGTCCTAAATGAAAGGTATTGCATCACCTCACTACTGTTACATAAAGAAGCAGTGACTTCGAAATATTTCTCACTTGAGTTTGTATCACAGTCAGATTCTTACAAGTCCAAATTCAGGTATGTGGTATGGGTACAGAATCTTGCTTGAATTACCTAATTAAATTTGTTGCTTAGGACTCAAACTAAATGGTTAGGAGACAAGAGCTTTGATAATGAATTCAGTTAATATACATTAATGGGAAAAATACTTGTAAATTCTACCCACAATTTAGGACAATTATTTCAAAAACGTGTCCTCTGTGGGTAAACACAGAGGATGATTCAGGTAAATTATTTTAAATGCAGATTTTATTGATCAATAGCTCGATTTTTATCAAAACAGCACACTCCCAGTCTACATGTCATCCTTTGTATATTCTAAGATAATCGCTCTGATAATATCACTTTTCTTGACCTACCTACATCTGCATTATTTATTATTAATGGCCTGGGTCACCGCAAAGATATAAAGCAAGAAGATCCTTCTGGTCCTGGGATGTCTTTTCATAGAAAAGACCACTTTGCCTGAGGTAATACATGCAAATAAAAGACCCAGTTTTGAGGTGAAATTGGGCTCCAGTTGGAGCTGTCTACAAAGCTTTGTCTGCTATTTCCCTTCTCTGTTCTATTCATTCTGTTCATTTCCATTTTACATCAGTTGCTTTCTTTACAATAAATATTGCAAAATCATCATGGCAACACTCTCTGGAGAAAACGTTAGTAATCTCTTAATTATTGGTCCCTTCTGGGTATCTATATTACAAATCCTCAAAGTGAAAGGACTATTGCTCCATTTTGTATCTAGTGCACTTAAGAGAATCCAGAATAAACTGTCTCAAAATGTTTTCAGATGTCCCCATGCGGGGTCTCCTAGGCATACTAGTTTGAATATTAAATTAACACCTGCTTTTAAATCAGTAAATTAGACTAATGGCTGTAGTACTGAAACAGATCCTCCACACTTTGAAATGAAAATAAAATGTAATGCTAAGCCAAACAAAGACACACCTGGTTCTTTTGAAACACAACACGGAGCATGTGAATGGATGGCTCATGTGCTTACACATCTGACTGGCAGAGTAAAGGTTGCCATGAACCCAGCCGTGCCCACATGCTCCCGTGCACCAAAACACAGACATAGTACAATAATACAGTATGATGTCATGCTCTGCCTCTTTGCTATTATTTACATCAGGCGTCTGTCTTTACAGCAAAAGATCGACAGCCTACCTGAGAGACTTTGCCAGATCCAGTTGTGGTAAACACAAATTTTGCAAACTGATAACACTGAAAGCACATCTGGGACTTGGTACACAAGCATGCTGTGGCCTATGTGACGACTACTGAAGCATGAATACATACTGCCAAGTTGTACCGGGCAGGACAAAAAATGTGATCTGAGGCATTCAAGCGCGTTGGACACCCTCGTGCCATGAAAGGAACTAAATCCATCCCTCTTCAAGTCAGGCAGCAACTCCTCTGTCACAGCACAGGATGTCTCTGAACTGGAGTTGTTGGTTACATTTCTGCATCTGCACTAGAGAGTGAGCTCCTAGTCTTTGTCTCTGGAGAGCCTAAAGAAGAAAGGCAATGGATTTTATCCTGGGAGCAAATTCTACTCTTGTGCTTGGATGCCATGGTGAGAAGGGTTGTGGGGTCGCATCAAGGTTTGGCAAGAAAGAATACAAGATGATTAATAATTGAGTCTCCTTGTATGCACATATGCATAACCCATGGACACTGACAATAGGATGCTGAAGGCCTGGGGGAGGGCGGGGCAGGCCAGAGCGGGTTAATGGGGGGGAAAAAGAGGCATGTGTAATACTTTCAATAATAAAGAATTATTTAAAAAAATTTTTAATACATAAATAAATATACTGAAGCCAATTGGAAGAGTTTTCAACTGGCAAAATCTAGGACAATTTGAACATCAAATTAATTAATTATAGTAACTGATTTAAGTAAGCCATTTAATTAAAGAGAAAATTATGAATTCATACTGATATCAAGCTATTATTCTATCAATAAAATTTGATGATGAATAAAAATAATAATAATTGAGTCTCTGCCATGGGCACATGGGGGGGTATTAATATTACTATCATGTACTTATCAACCCTGTTGGTAATAGGAGACAATAATATTAAATGATTGGCTGGATGAATAAGTGAAGGTAAGAACAACACAAAGTATCTTTACCCACAGAGGCAGATATAATATTAATTTGAAAAAGGGTGAGACCAACCTTACTACTTGCCTCTATTTCATTAACAATGTTATTGTTAAGGCAAAAGGAGATTGGCTTAAAGCTAAACACTCCTTGTTAGGATGCTAACTCTAAGTACCTCAAGGAACAAACTTTTGCTACAATATTGTTTTTACCACATTAGGAGCACTTGTATAAGCCAGGGATGAAAATAGCTGGCCAGGAAAACAGCAGCTCTGTTCCTTTGTCCAAGAGTCCAATCACACCCTGTAAAGGCCTGAGCTCCTTATCTCATTCTGGTCTTGTTTCCTGCCAAACCTGAAAACTAACACAAATAAATGGCTAATTGCTCCCTTGACCAATGTGATCTTTCTGACCATTGTCCTGATTCAAGTAGAAAGTTGTGTCCAACAACATGCAATTTGTGCACTGCCAATATATGCAGTAGATTGTCTCCTAAAATACTGAACCAACAGGACAAGTTTCTGCCAATTGAATCAGAGTCCCACATTCTAGAGTTTGAAGAAAAGTTAAAACAAAAGTCATGATTCAATGTCAAGTGGTAAGCATGGAGCCTGGTGGACAATAAGGACTCAACAAATGACAGTCGAAGGCGTTGGTGGGATAGTGGTGAGCATAGCTGCCTTCCAAATGACAGTCATTATTGCAATTATTTTCAAAAGCACTTTTTTTGAAATGGTGAATTAAAGTATTGGAGTCTTAAAAATTCTGTAACTCACCTCATTTTACACAGGAGAAGATTGAAATCTTAGGGCAAAACATCCAGTATACCCAATGGCATAAAACTAGTGGTGGGGAGATAGAGAGAGAGAGAGAGAGAGAGAGAGAGAGAGAGAGACTAGGTCCTCAGTCCTGAGGTATTTTTTATCTCCTCTCTAAAGGGGCGGATCTTTAAAAAAAAGAGAGAAAAAAATATATATACACACACATACAATATACTAGAGGCCCGGTGCATGAAATTCATGCACTGGGGGTGGTGGTGTTCCCTCAGCCCAACCTGCACCCTCTCCAATCTGGAACCCCTTGGGGGATGTCCGACTGCTGGTTTAGGCCCGATCCCATAGGGCCTAAATCACAATCCAGGACTACTGGTCCTAACCGCTCGCCTGCCTGCCTGCCTGATTACCCCTAACCGCTTCTGCCTGCCAGACTGATCACCTCCTAACTGCTTTCCTGTTGGCCTGATTGATGCCTAACTGCTCCCGTGCCAGCCCAATCACCCCCAACTGCCTTCCCTTGCCAGCCTGATTGCCCCCAACTGCCCTCCCCTGTAGGCCTGATCACAACTAACTGCCCTCCCCTGCTGGCCTGGTCGCCCCCAACTGCCCTCCCCTGCTGATCTGATGGCCCTGGTCACCCCGGTGGAAACCTCACGGAGCAGCAGCCAGGACCCACCCCCCGGCGGGGCTGAGGTAACTCTGGCAGCAGGTGCACGGAGCGGCCACCGGGCTCCCGCCCCCTCGAGGGGCCGCGGGACACACACACACACTAGAAGCACAGCATGCAAAATCGTGCGAGACCCAGACCTGCCGTGTGCGAGCAGCTCACCGCTGCGAGCCCCTCCGCGCTGCACGAGCTGCGAGTCCTGCCATGCTGCGCAAGCGGCTCACAGGCCAGGGGAAGGAACCGAGAGGTGCTCCATGCACCTCCTGGTGACCAGTCATTTGGTCGTTACAGCATTACGGCATTACAGCCACTGGC
>NW_005366214.1:1182238-1183479 GCF_000412655.1 Myotis brandtii
GGAGAGGGAGAGAGAGATAGAAACATCAATGATGAGAGAGAATCATTGATTGACTGCCTCCTTCACGCCCCCTACTGGGGATTGAGACCACAACCCGGGCATGTGCCCTTGACCAGAATTGAACCCGGACGTTCAATTCACAGGCCGACACTCTATCCACTGAGCCAAACTGGTTAGGGCTACAGGGGCAGATCTTAAGGGAGGACCTTAGGGGAGGTCCCAGGGGAGGATCTCAATAGAATATTCATCAGCTTTCCCAGGTGTGTCCTTTCAGGGTCACGGTCTCCACTGATTGCTCAGGGCCAGGGCAGGGGGTCATTAGTCATCAAGGCTGGTCCCGATGTCACCCTGCCTGGCCTTACTGCTCTTTTGGGCCTGAAGCTGAAACACAACTGAGGCCTAGATGTTATCTCTACTTGACCAAAACTGTCTCTGTGATCAACAGACCCAAGACTCTGCTTCCAAGATCATTTGATGTGGGTCAGAACCTCATCGTCCTGAGTGCTTAATGCTTAAGGGAGTAGTGGTGCTGGAATGATTTCTTAAAGAAAGACACAGAAAGCATTAACCATAAAGTGTATGTGGGGGGGTGGGGGGGAGAAACACATTTAAATTAAGAACTTCAGTTCATCGAAAGACACCATCAGCCCTGGCCAGTGTGGGTCAGTTGGTTGAGCTTCCTCCTGTGCACTGGAAGGTTGCTGGTTTGATTTCCTCAAGGGCACATGCCTGGGTTGCATACTTGATCCCCAATCAGGGTGTGTGCATGTTCAGGAGGCAACCAATCAATGTTTCTCTCTCTCCCTCTCCCTTCCTCTCTCTCTAAAAATCAATTAAAAGTCTTTTTTAGAAATATATTTTCAAAAGGCACCATTAAAAGAGTGAAAAGAAGGCAAATCAAAACAACAATGCGGTACCATCTCACACCTGTCAGAATGGCTATCATCAACAAATCAACAAACAACAAGTGCTGGTGAGGATGCGGAAAAAAAGGAACCCTTTTGCACTGCTGTTGAGAATGCAGATTGGTGCAGCCACTGTGGAGAACAGTAGGGAGTTTCCTCAAAAAACTAAAAATGGAACTCCCATTTGACCCAGTAATCCCACTTCTAGAAATATATCCCAAGAAACTAGAAACACCAATCAGAAAGGATATATGCATCCCTATGTTCATAGCGGCACAATTCACCATAGCTAAGATTTGGAAACAGCCTAAGTGCCCATCAGCAGATGAGTGGATT
>NW_005366214.1:1183681-1197343 GCF_000412655.1 Myotis brandtii
ATCAGACTGTCAAACCTCAGAGGGAAGGTAGAGGAGGGTGGGGGTAAGGAGGAGAGATCAACCAAAGGACTTGTATGCATGCATATAAGCCTAACCAATGGACACAGACAACAGGGAGGTGAGGGCATGAGTGGGGGGTGGGAGGGGCAATGGGGGGATAAGGACACATATGTAATACCTTAATCAATAAAGAAAAAGAAAAAAAAGAGTGAAAAGACAAGTCACAGAAAGAAGATATTTTCAACACATGTAATGAATAAAGATCTAGAACCCAGAATATGTGGAACTTCTACAATATCAGTGAGAAAAGATAGAAAAATGAACAGAATAGTTGAACTGCAATTTTAGAGAAGAGAAAATCCAAATTGTCAATAAGTGGGGGAAAATGTTTCACCTTGTTATTAATCAGAAAATTTTAAATTAAAGCCATAATAAGGTAACATTTTTATCCAGAAGATTGGCAAAATCTAGAAATCAGAAATACAAAGTGCTGTGAGGATGTGGAGCAATAGGAATTCTTATACATTGCCAGTACAACTGTAGGTTAGTAAAACCATTCTGAAGCTTAATCTCACATCTCTTGTAAAACTAAAAATTTGCAAACTATAAGATTTCCACTTCCAGGTATACACCATCTATATCTTGGATATGTACAAAATGTACATGTATATGACAAGTTAAAAAATGTATATGTAGAAAAATAACTCATGTACATTTCTAGTATCATTTTTTAAAAATAAATTTTATTGAGGAATACTTCACTTAGAAAAAAATGCACAGACTTTAAGTATACAGTTCAAGAAATTTTAATGAACATATATAACTGAGCTACCACTTCCACATTCAAAATACAAAACATTTAGCCCTAGCCAGTTTGGCTCAGTAGATAGAGCATGGGTCTGTGGACCGAAGGGTCCTGGGTTTGATTCTAGTCAAGGATATGTACCTTGATTGCAGGCTCCTCCCTCTCTTCCACTCTCTCTAAAAACCAATGGAAAAATATCCTCAGGTGAGGATTTAAAAAAATAGATAGATGATAGATGATAGATAGATAGATAGATAGATATGTATATGTATATCTATACATATATATATAATATTTACATAATCCCAGAAAATTTTCCTGTACCCTTTG
Source organism: Myotis brandtii (assembly GCF_000412655.1). Lineage (NCBI taxonomy): Eukaryota > Metazoa > Chordata > Mammalia > Chiroptera > Vespertilionidae > Myotis > Myotis brandtii. The sequence goes on from NW_005366214.1 coordinate 1,184,817, forward strand.
TTTTCTATCAGCACAGATGAGTTTTATCTGTTCAAGAATTCATAAAATAAAATCATACAGTGTGTATTCTTTTGTGTTGGCTCTTTCCGTCAATATAATGTTTTTGAGATTTATTTGGTTTTAAATGGATCAGTTTACTTATTATTATTGCAAATTAATTTTTCATTGTATGAAAATATCACATTTGATGATTGTCAATTGGGTTGTTTCCATTTGGGGTTCTTATATATACATCTGCTATAAATACAGGGGTAGGCAAAAGTAGGTTTGCAGTTGTGAGTACGCAAAACACAGTTTATTCTTGTATTATTATTTATTAATTATTGTATTTATTATTTATTATTGTATTTATTTATTAATTATTTTCCATACAAACAACTATAAACCTACTTTTACACCAACCTGTATTCTGTACAAGTCCTTCAGTGGACATATGTTTTCATTCTTCTTGGGTAAATACCTAGAAATACAATTGTTGGGACATTGAGTAGATATATGCTTAAGTTTTTTTAAAGTTCTTATATTGTTTCTCAAGTGACTACACCATTTTACACTTCACAAGCAATGTACAAGATTTCCAATTACTATACTTGATATCATCAATCCTTTTAAAAAAAATTTTTCAATTACAGTTGACATTAAATATTATATTAGTTTCAGGTGTACAGCATAATGGTTAGACATTTATATAACTTACGAAATGAGTTAAGTCTAGTACTCACCTGACATCATACATAGTTATTACAATACTAGAGGCCCAGTGCACGGATTCATGCACCGGTGGGGTCCCTCAGTGTGGCCTGCGGGGATCAGGCCAAAACCGACAGTCCAACGCCGCCTGCCGCTCCTGCCTGCCCTCCTGTTCATCCCGGCCCCAATGCGCCTGCAGTGGGCTCGCACCCAGTCAGTCCCGATCAGGAGAGGCTCGCGATGCCCCACCGGCACTTGCCAGCTATGAGCCCTGCATCTGGTGCCCCTCAGTCAGCTGAGTGGCACTCCCACTGTGGGAGCACACTGACCACCAGGGGGCAGCTCCTGCGTTGAGCATCTTCCCCCTGGTGGTCAGTGCATGTCATAGCGACCAGTCGTTTGGTCATTCGGTCATTTGGTCGCTTAGGCTTTTATATATATAGACAGATTACTGATTAAATTCCTTAAGCTATACTTTTACATTCCCTTGACTATTTTGTAACTATCAATTTGTACTTAATCCCTTCACCTTTCTCACCCAGCCCTCATCAATCTCTGTTGTTTTTTGTAAATGTTTTTACTGATTTTTAAAAATATATATTGATCCCTTTATTGATTTCAGAGAGGAAGGGAGAAAGAGAGAGAGAGAAACATCAATGAACCCTGCCTCCTGCCCACCCCACACCAGGATCAAGCCTGCAACCTGGGCATATGCCCTGACCGGGAATTGAACCGCAACCTTCTGGTTCATAAATCTACGCTCAACCACTGAGCCAAGTCAGCTGGACTTTACTGATTTTTTTATAGAGAGAGGAAGGGAGAGGGAGAGAGAGATAGGAAACATAGGTGAAAGGGAAATGCCAACATCACTCGGCTGCCTCCTGCACTCGTCTCCTGGGGATCAAGCCTGATGTTTCTCTCTGTCTCTTCCCCTCCCTTCCACTCTCTCTAAAGATATCAGTGGGGAAAAAAATATCCACAGGGTGAGGATTAACAACAGCAGCAACAACAACAAATATATATATACATTTCCTTGATGATTAGTGATGTTGAGCATTTTTCACTTGCTGATTAGACTTTTTAATATATGTACATATGTATATCCACACATATATGTGTGTTATCTACTTTTGTGAAGTGTCTGTTCAAATATTTTGTCCATTTTAAATTGGATTGTTTATACTGTGGTCAGAGTTCTTTATACAGTCCATTATCAGATTTATGTACTATCTTACAAATATTTTCTCTCAGTCTGCGATTTGACTTTTCATTTTCTTATAGATATCTTTGGAAAGCCAAATAATTGGGTTTTGCTGTTATTGTTTGAATTTGAAGAGATAAATTATCAACAAAAAGGTGCCATTTTTACTTTATAAACGAGGAAAATAATGTTCATGATAGGTCATTGTAAAAGATCTTTCATTAGCCTAGTCTTTTTTTTAAAGATATATTTTTATTGATTTCAGAGAGGAAGGGAGAGGGAGAGAGAGATAGAAACATCAGTGATGAGAGAGAATCATTGATCAGCTACCTCCTGCATGCCCCTCACTGGGGATCTAGCCCATGACTCAGGCATAGGCCCTGACCAGGAATTGAACAGTGACCTCCTGGTTCATGGGTTGATGCTCAACCACTGAGCCACACCAGCCAGGCACTAGTATAAGTCTTGAAATGTAGGTTATATGGTAACTCTATTTTAAATCATTTTGAGGAACTGCCAAATTGTTTCCCAAAGAGACAGCACCATTTTACCATCCCACCAGCAATGTATGAGGGCTCCAATTTCTCTGTATTTTCATCAACACTTGTAGTTGTCTGTCTTTTTCACTTAGGTTATTCGAGTATATGAAGTGGTATCTCATTGTGGTTTCGATTTGCATATTGAACATCTTTTAAATGTTTATTGGCATTTGCATATCTTTGGAGAATTTCTATTCAGATACTGTACTCATTTTAAAAATGAGTTGCTTGTGTTTTTATTGTTGAATTGTAAGAGTTCTTTAATCATTCTGAATACAAGTCTCTTATTTAATAGGTATTTGCAAATACTTTCTCTCGAATTCTATATATTATCTTTTCATTTTCTGGATAATTTTCTTTAAAGCACAAAAGTTTTTCATTTTTATAAAGTTCAATTTAGATATTTTCTTTTTGTTGCTGTGTTCTGGGGTCATATCAAGAAACCAATGCCTAACCTGAAGACATGAAGATATACATGTAGGTTTCAGAGACCATGGCATGTGCCCTTGACCGGAATCAAACCCGGGGGGACCCTTGAGTCCACAGGCTGATGCTCTATCCACTGAACCAAACCAGCTAGGGCTATTTTTTTTTTATTATTGATGCATATTCAGCACCTAGAAAAAAGGCAGACTACTACTAAAATACCCAGTAGACAATTGTTAAGTAAACCTTATTTATTCTCCAGGTCCAATTCTTTCCTTTCCTTATTATTTAAACTCCACAAATGCTATGTTTGACACAATTTTCCGCATGATAAAAATGAAGAGGCTGTAATGTATTTGCATCACTATTATCAAAGTTAATTTCAATTACTAAACCAATCTGAAAAAACTTTAAACAAAGAAAAACCCAGGGATAAATTTGCTAAAAGAGATATTTTAATCTGAAACATGAGCAGGTTAAATTAAGAAATTCAGAAGACTTCCTTAAATACTCTTTGTTATAAGTATCTTGGAATATGTCCACTTATAAGGGATTACAAAAAATAAAGATACCTTTGAGACAGAAGATAAAGCAGCTTATGTTCTGCAGGGCAGGATTCTATGTTGGTACGTTTATCATTCTTACTAGGTGATAGGAAAGCTAACTCGATTAGCACAGTGGATATTCAAGTGCAGTTAGCATACCACCAGGGTTCACATGATTACTTCAGTTGAGAACACGCAGACACACCTTTTCAAAAAAAACAAATCTACAATTCCATGGATATTAATGCTTAGGACTAGGTTAAGTAGATATTACAATAAAAAAGAATATGGGTCAACCTAAATTTATTTTTAAAACAGTTGGTATGATGATGATATGGCAAAAGTTGTGAAGACAGTAAGTGAAAGACTGAAGTTTTAGAAACATTGGCTTAAAGAAATAAGAAAGGGTACAAAGTGCAGTGTATAAGATTTATAAGCTAGTGTTCGTTTGATGGATTTGGAAAGGGAATTATGAATCCAGACAGATACTACTTCTAAATGATACATGGACAATGATTCAAGGACAAAGGATAAGCAGATGATACAAGAAAAAGGTGCTAGAACCGAGCTGTGGTTTTATAATACGCAAAGACAGGGAGCACTTGTGTCCATCAGTGGTCAGCTCATTGAGTGTCTTAGTCTGTTACGTGTCTGTCTTCACATACGTTATCCATTTGAGAAAGAAAAGTACAGGAAGACTGGGACTACGTGTCTCCTACCTCCTTTAGTATTTGGCAGAGCATACAGGTGGATATTTAATAAACATTTTAATATTAATGAAAGAACAGATAGTATATATGATTAATTCAGAAACAATTTTTCTTGAAGAAGAACATAGATACAGAAAAAATGTAGATCATGTCATAACTACACAGTTCAATGAATTTTCACAAATGGAACAAAACCATAAAACATCATTTACCTTTTGTTTTTACACTATCTGCATGGCCTAAACTTACTTGTTCACTTTTACCTGAATGAAACAGTACACTTGACGACTCATCACTATTTCATGCCATGTCATATCTTAGAACTTCATCATACTTACCTGGCAGGGGAGTCGCCATGGTCACGAAGGTGGTTTTCCCAGGACGAGGCGTATCCATTGCATTCCGGATGTGCTCACCCCTGTGATTTCCCCAAATGTGGGAAACTCAACTGCATGATTTGTGGTAGTGGGAACTGCATTTGAGCTAGGAAAAAAAAGAAAAAGAATTTAACTTGGGTTTTTAATTTTTTAAATCTACATGTGAAATACCTGAGCTTACTTCTTGTATTATTTTTCTTCTCCCTGATTGTGGGGGTGGGGTGGGAATTAGCATTAGAGTATTATCTCTGGAGTGCTATTTAGAATTCTATTTATTTTAAACACTTTGAATTCCAACAGCAATGGGTTTTATTCCCTGTATTTTTTCTGGACAGCCCCTTCCCTTTTGTTCAATTAGAAGTCTATGTATGCATTATTACTAACCAATAGTATTTTTGATATATTTTAAGTAAGTTGCTAAGCTCTAACTTATTATCACTTTTTTTTCTGGCCATTTCTCTCTATGACTATAGTTAAACACTGTAAAATAAACTTGGTGAATTTATTTCATTTAACCCTCTTTCTGTGATACTTATGTTCTGGATACCTGATTAATTTGAAAATCATAATGGTAGCTTTATTTTTTTTAACCCATTTTGCTTATTTGGAACATTTATCCATAAATCTTTTTGCTGTTGATACACTATTACAAATCAAAATAATGATATTCATTGTGAGGTACAAGAATAAACTAATAAAAAATATGAACATGGTTGCCATGAAAATTTGGTTTCTTAAATATTGAAATTTTCTCAAAAAATCTATTTTCTAGTTAATTTTAAAATAATGCATAGTATTTAAATGACTTCATCATTAAGATTCTTTTAAAAAATGAGTATTATAGCCAAACCGGTTTGGCTCAGTGGATAGAGCGTCAGTCTGCGGACTGAGGGGTCCCAGGCTCGATTCCGGTCAAGGGCATGTACCTTGGTTGCGGGCACATCCCCAGTGGGAGATGTGCAGGAGGCAGCTGATCGATGTTTCTCTCTCATCGATGTTTCTAACTCTCTATCTCTCTCCCTTCCTCTCTGTAAAAAATCAATAAAATATATTAAAAAAAAAAAAAAATGAGTATTATATTCTAACATTCTCTACTTCCAGAAGTCGATGGGAAGTATGTGTTTTAAGAAAAAAGTTAATGAAAATAGACAAATACTTCAAGATATGCTGGAGAAAATCATAAAGAATATTGATTTGAGCCCTAGCCCGTTTGGTTCAGTGGATAGAGTGTTGGCCTGCGGACTGAAGGGTCCCAGGTTCGATTCCGGCCAAGGGCACATACCTGGGTTGCGGGCTCGATCCCCAGTAAGGGGCGTGCAGGAGGCAGCTGATCAATGATTCTCTCTCATCATTGATGTTTCTATCTCTCTCTCCCTCTTCCTTCTTCTCTGAAATCAATAAAGAAATAAATATTTTTTAAAAGAATATTGATTGTAATTTTTTGGATTTTTTTTTTTTGCTTGCTTTATTGCACTGCCTAGAACCCAATGTTGAAAAAAATTGGTGATAGTAGATACCCTTGCCTTGTTCCTGTACTTGGGAAAAAACATTCAACCATTCACCAGTAAGTATATTAGCTGTATATTTTATGTAGGTGCTCTTTATCTGGTTAAGAAATTTTTATTTTATTCCTAATTTCTGAGAGTTCCGTTTTAATCTGAAATGGATGCTGGATTTTTTTAAAAAAAATATTTTTTATTGATTTTTTACAGAGAGGAAGGGAGAGGGATAGAGAGTTAGAAACATCAATGAGAGAGAAACATCGATCAGCTGCCCTGCACACCCCCTACTGGGGATGTGCCCGAAACCAAGGTACATGCCCTTGACCGGAATCGAATCTGGGACCTTTCAGTCCGCAGGCCGACGCTCTATCCACTGAGCCAAACTGGTTATGGCTGGATTTTTATTTTATTATTTTTTATACAAGAAGCCCGTTGCACGAAGATTCGAGCAATAGGCCTTCCTTCCCCTGGCTGCCGGCACCGGTTTTCCTCTGGCACCTGGGACCCAGGCCTTTGGTCCGGCCACAGCGAGGCTTGGCTTCTCCGCCTCTTCAGTCTTCAGTCGTCAGTCTTCACTCTGGCCAGAGCCTTCAGTTTCGCTCCATGCCTGAGTATGCAAATTAACCTCCATCTTTGTTGGGTTAATTTGCATAGTTGCTCTGATTGGCTGGTGGGCATAGCGGAGTGACACCAATTTGCATGTTTCTTTTTTATTAGTGTAGATTGAGGGATTATCATACAATTTTTGTTTCTTAATCTGTTAACATGATAAATTGCACTGGCTTATTACATTGATTCCAATTTAAATGATATCCCAATTGTACTTCAGTTGTATTCAACTGTAGCTTCATTCCAAGTGCTCAACATCCCCATGTGGATTGTGGCCACTGTATTGGGCAGAGCAGCTCTCTTTGTTCTTAGCTACTCGGCTATACTACTTTCTACAACAAGCATGTCAAACTCAAAGGCTAACACGGGCCAAATAAACAAGGTTTAAGTTTATGTGGGCTGCAAAAAATCAAAAGCTTCAATTTTCATAGAAAGGTAGGTTTATTTTGATAGAGACATGCTGAATACAAAGGGCTGAAATAAACGAGTCATCGTTAACATAAAGTAATAGAACATTTTAATAAAAATTAATATTTTTTTCTTGAACATTAACTTACCAGACACTGAATAACTGCACAAATTAATAAGCATAATGCAAATAAAGCTATTTTTCTTGTTCTCTGAAAGCATAGTGTTTCCTGTTGCACACACCAAACAGGTCAGTCCAAGACTAATGGCGTGGCAATCGGCTGCTAAAATATTCATTGCTGGTATATGGCAATTGCCTGCTAAAATATTCGCTTCTAGTATTAGTGGAGAGAAATGGTGCGCCTGCGTGTAAGGCACGTAAGGGAAATGAATGCAACATGATTATAGTAATCAGTCATTAGTGAACGTTTTTGTTGTAGTTCATTATTAATAATGATGTATAACAGGATATTGTAAAAATTAAGTTATGAAATTTTTATTAAAACGTTTCTTACATACCGTTACATTGGCTGGGCCGTAAAAATATTTGTTGTGGGCCGCGAGTTTGACATACTTGTTCTACAACAATCACCCAAAAAGCACCTTAGCCAGATTCCCTCCACTCAGAGAATAGGAAACACACAATTTAAAAGTTAACATCTGTGTGAATTAGATATCATTTTTTTCTAAGTGACTGATTATAAAACTGAGATCCAAAAAGTTTCGTGCCATACACATACCTGTGAAGGAAAAGAGAAAGAAAACCCAGAGTACAGTGTTCTTTTCATTACATAATCTGCTATTCAATAGTTTTAGGAGGAAAACAAAAAATAACTTACTATAGACCCAGACCTGGGAAGATAGTAAATGACCTAGCAAGATGCAGAAACTCTTTTAAAAAGGCAAAGTTAAGCAGAATTGAAATTCCCCAAATCCCTTCTTAGACAAAAAACTGTGTTTGAAGCTTTGGGCTGGGTTAGGATTTTGTGAGATGCGGCTAGAAGAGAAGTAGGGTTAGGGGTGATGACCTGTATTTTATGGGTGTGGAAATAATCAGGAACCAAGGCCTAGGAAACAAAAGTAGTCTGGAACTGTCAAATCCAAGGGCAGAAAGAAAGAATGGGTCTGAAATGAATGATCATCAAAAGTAGTGCGACTTCTTAAGCAAATAGTTTATGATCTGGATACAGACTGAAAAGTACACAAAGGGTAAAAGCCTTTCACAAGGATCCTGCCTCCATGAGGGGGACATTCATTACATTCACCGAGATGCATGAAGCTCCTAGACCTCATTGCATGTCTGCTGAAATTGTCAAAAAGGAAACATAAAAGGTTGTTTGTAGAGCTGGAAACACCCTAAATGTACCATAAAGTGTGGATTCTTCCCATTTGATGTTAACGTCATCATATGGGTAGAGCTAATTTACTCCCAATAGAAAACCTAGTCCCACACCAGGGCCAGGGCCCAATCTCATCCTTTGTTACGAGGAATTGAAGGAACTCTAATTCAGTAGCTCAAGTGTTAGCTTAGCTGCTAGCCTGGCTTTGCTCTGTTCTCCCAGGATTTGGGTTATTCTGCTGCATTCTTACTATGAAAGATAACCCCAAAGTTCAAAAGACTGAAATCTCATGCCCTGTTATCAGACCTGTCTCACTTTGCCTGCCTGCCTGTCTAAACAGCTGTCTCAACAGTGCCTTCACTTGCATTCTTATCTCTGGGCAAGATGGGAAGAGTGTTAAAATTTGAGTTTTGGTTTTTCTTACATATTTAAGCCTGTTCAGATTTTGAATTCTTTTTGTGTCAGTTTTAGTTTTTAATTTGTTATTTTGATCTAACGTCACATTTTATTGACATGCAATTATTCCTAATGTTTTATTTCTTTTTCATGTCTATAACATGTGACAATGTGATTTATAGCAATCCCCACTTTTTGCTATTGATAATTTTTGCTTTTCTCATTTTAGTTATTGGACTTGCTAGGAATTTATCAATTTTATTTATCTTTACAAAGAATCAACATTTGGTTTTGTTAATTTTTTCAATTTTGTGTCCATTTTCCAATTCATTGACTTCTGCTCTTAACTTTTTTATTTTTCTTTTACATTTTTGGGTTCAATTTGCTGTTTTCTGAATAGGATAGTGATATGGAGACTTGAATAATTGACTTCCAACCTTTTTTTATTTTAACATTCCACTTGAAGCTATTTTCTCTTTAAGCACTATTTTAGCTGTAACCCACAAATTTTGTAATATTTTTGTTATATTCAATTCAAAATATGTTAAGATTTCCACTATGTTTTATTCTTTCATCTGTGATTTTTTAAGTATTTTGCTCAATTTCCAAAAACTTAGGAATTTTAAAATCATCTTTCTGTTATTGTTGGTTTAATTTCATTGTAGTCAGAAAAATATTTTGGATTACAAAGTCAATACTTTACAATTTGTGAATACTTGCTTTATGGCCCTGCATCTAGTCTTTTTTTGTAAATGTTCTATGTACTTGAGAGAATCTGTATTCTGCAGTAGTTTGGGGATGGGGCTCTATATATGATGAATAGGTCAAGTTGATCAATGATGTTGTACAAATCTTCTAGATCTAGACAATCATTTTTTTGTCCTCTTATTTTATTTGTTACTGTGGGATGTGGGTTGAAATTTTCAACTATCTTAATAGATTTATCTGTATCTCTTTGTAATTCTTCTGTCAGCTTTTGCTTCATGTATTTTTTGAAGCTGTGTTAAATAATGTGTCTAAGATAACACAGCTAGTCAGTGATAAAGCTGAGACTTAGCTCAAGTCTGACTGTAAAGTATTCAAGTATAGTGCTTTAGAGTACTCATCTAAGAATACTGACTTTAAGTTATATTATTTAATTAAAACTATGTAAAAATTATAGAACTAGTAAAAACAAAACTTATTTCAATAATGCTAACTTAGCCCAGCCGATGTGGCTCAGTGGTTAAGCGCTGACCCATAAAACAGGAGGTCACAGTTCGATTCCCAGTCAGGGCACATGCCTGGGTTGCGGGCTTGATCCCAAATAGCGGGTATGCAGGAGGCAGCTGATCAATGTTTCCTCTCTCTCATCATTCATGTTTCTATCTCTGTCTCCCTCTCCTTTCTTTTCTGAAAACAATAAAAACATATTTAAAAATTCCAACTTAATGCATTAATTTTAATCACTCTTAGGGTAGAAAAAAATTGGCAAATGAAAGAGCAGTTATGGAGAACCTCTCTAAACTTTTTCTTATTTCCTCAGTCTTCTGCAACTGGGAAGTAATGTTGATAGAAGTTTTAAAGTTGCTCTCCCGTTTCTCTTCATTTACACTGGAACCTCACATGGGAAGTAGTGGAGTCCTTAACCTAAAAGACTATTAAAGTGACATAGAGAGAGTGGCTTCTTGTCCAAGAGCTTAACTTTCTCCTCAAAACAGTTTAATGAGTCACATGGTATTAGCACATATCAAGAATTGTCACTACTCCCATAGCCGGTTTGGCTCCATGGATAGAGTGTTGGCCTGTGGATTGAAGGGTCCCAGGTTTGATTCTGGTGAAGGGCATGCACATCGGTTACAGGTTCAATCCCAGGCCCTGATCTGGCATGCGGGAGGCAACCAATCAATGCGTCTCTCTCACATGGATGTTTCTCTCTCTGTGTCTCTACACCTCCCTTCCACTCTCTCTAAAAATCAATGGAAAAATATCCTCAGGTGAGGATTAACAACAACAAAAAAGAATTGTCACTGTTTCCTTCCTTCCTTCCTTCCTTCCTTCCATCCTTCCTTCCTTCCTTCCTTCCTTCCTTCCTTCCTTCCTTCCTTCCTCTTGTCCCTCCCCCCTCCTTCTCTCCCTTCCTTTCTCTCTCATTTGTTTGGAAAGTACTGATAGCCTTTTGACTCTGTTCTCTCTGTGTCTGTGTAGCATATGTGTCATATCCTACTGTGCTTCCATCTGTTCTATTTCAATATAACTTCAGGGATAGGGAAACATTCAAGGGCTCAAAAGCAATATACTGATGGGATTTTTGTTTTTATTTTGTTAATAAACACAACAAGGAAAGAGAAACAAATAAAAAATTCCGACTTACTGTTGCAATTCCTTGAATAGAGTAATGTTTAGTGTTATAATTTTTAAATTAAAATAATGATTATACTTTATGTTTTGAGGACTTGGGTCACAAAAGGGGTTGGAATGTGAAAGAGGGAAATATTGGAGAGGTGTTCTGACTACCTTCCATCCCCAGAAAAAAGCTGGTTCTGGGTAGGAAACAGGACACAGACCATAAAGAGTTCAAGAACTTGTCAAAAGGACCTCTTGCCCCCAAATGAACAGGCTAACAGAACAACGATATTTCTCTGCGAGACTGGGCCTTGAAAGGTCTCACTCCTCAGCAGGCTCTGGATGCTTCCAGATCTTCTGGCCAAGTCCTGAATTCTGTACACAGATCCCTTCTGTCCTTTGAAGGAATTTATCTTGAGATTAGACATCTGATGATGTCTTCTGTTGGAGGAAAAGAAAGAAATATGCCATTCCAAGACTAAAGAATTTAACCTTCTTATAAAAAGTGAAGAGCGTGTTTATTTTTCAAGTCCAACAGTGCCATCCAGTGGACAAAATACTTCAGCAATTTACCAAACGGATGACTGAACATTTTCTATTTGTCATTGACAAAATAGATGCTTTTAAAAGTTTGCCCCTTAATAAAGGTCAGTGGTGTTTTGCCCCCTAAATGCAGGTCAGTGGTGTTTCCCACACTTACACTGAAATGGCTCTTGGTGACTTGTGGCCCCACAGAGGGTTGTTCAGCAGGATGTTAGTTAATACCCGGCACCCACAGAACCCGACTGGGCAAGGGGACAGACCTGTTCCCAACCACCTCTCTTCCCTCCACTAGAACTCTAATGAGGTGTTCTTGCAGCAGCGATGCTTTGGGGGAGGCACTGGTCAGAGCCCTTACAGTTACTTGGAGATAATAGTGAAATAATCTCTCTTGGAGGCCAGGGTTGGAGTCTGGTTAGAGTGCATAATGGGAGAAGAGGATTAGAGTAAGATTTCTAGGTAAGCTATGTACATGAGGAAGAGGAGTTTCTTAATTCTATGTTTTAGTATATTAACCTAGAGCAATTATAACTAAACTAGTAGCCCGGTGCACGAAATTCGTGCACATTGAAAGGGAATTTATTAGCGGAGATATTTTAATATTGCTATTTGCCCTTTCTCTATAATAGAAGTGTGAGAGATGAAAGGAAATTAGTAAAATGTATATGAAAATAATATATAAATTTATTAATAAATAAACATTAACAAAAGGATATAACAACAACAGAGGCATGATATAAAAACATCAAAAACATGATATGAAAACAAAAAAATGATATAAAAACAACAGTGATGCAAACAATGACTGATAAAGTGATTAAACTTATTCTAATATCTCCCTGTACACCACATTAAGAGTGAAAACACTTTCAGAATGCTTGACTAATTTCCCTTGTGATGAAGTATTTAGAACTTTAAC
>NW_005366214.1:1198377-1220777 GCF_000412655.1 Myotis brandtii
TGTGGGTAAAACAGTACCACCACGACCTCTAATATAATGTATTAAAACTTTATACAGATATGCAGGTGAATAGGATTCCTAGCTGGCAGGACCCTGACAGCAAGCTGGCCACCTGTGGATTCCGTGAGGAATGCGGCTCCCTCCTCCCTCCTCCCTCCTGTCAGGGTCCGGGGTGCAGGTGAATGGGGTTCCTGGCTGGCAGACCACTGACAGCAAGCTATCCAACAGCAGATTCTGTGAGGAATGGGGCTGCCTCCTCCCTACTGTCAGGGTCTGGTTTGAAGGCCGGACTCAGTACTTACATGCTCTGCTCTGAGGGCGGGTTCCTGCCTGAAACCTTGCCTGAGGGTGGGTTCCTGCCTGAAACCTTGCCCTCTGGGGAAACAGCTGGGGGAGAGCGCAGCCGTTTCCAAGACAACGCTTGCAGGACTGACTTCCTTCCGCTTGGTCGCGCTTCTGGACGTGATGTTAGACCCAGGGTTTTTATGTGGAATCTATTTTTATTGGTAAGAAAAATGAGACTCCAAACAAATTAACTTAAGTAGCAGAATCAGAGATCAGATCTCAATTATTTCGGTTCTAAAGCCCGTAATCTTTTCAGTATATACTAGTATATTGTCCCCTCCCAATGTTCAACTATTCAGAGGTCATCCACTGAGTTTGCTTATTGGACTCATGGTATCTCTCTCTCATTCCTTCTTCCTGCCTTAACCTTATTTATGGGTTGATTAGTTCCTTCATATTATAGATAAAGGAGAAAAACTAGGGTGAGTATGCTTTCCTCTTTTTCATAGTTTGGGCAAATAATGGAGGAATAAGAGTTTTAAACTAAAAGTTCAGAGGAAGCTTGTGGCTATCATAGTATTTTTACTAACCATCACCCTAGCTTGAAGAGTAGATTATAAATATCTTCTCTTCTCAATGTTCATTAACTTTCTTTTCACCATAACAGTCACCCTTTAATTAATAAGGTGCTTAATTTTTAACTAATAAATCACTTAATTTACTTTTCTTTTGTTTATTTCAGATAAGAATATTTGAAGTTCCTCAAAAAACCCCACTGGAGGGGTAATTTTGAATAAAATTCATAAAGGCAGGAAATAGTAAATAATTGATGGTAACACTACCCTAAAGTGCCAATTGAACTGATATATCTTGCAGGTAGATTACCAAGATCTTTTCTCTTTGAATGATTTTGATAGCCTGTCCATCAGACTTGGAAATGACATGAAATTAGAAGGAATTATAATATATGGGATGGCAGTCCAGGAATCCAAACAGATTAAAAAGGCTAAAATAATGAGGCAAAATAAGAGAGATAAATTTTTTTTTTATTTTTTAAAATTGATTTTGAGAGAGACATCAATTTGTTGTTCCACTTATTTATGCATTCATTGGTTGATTCTTGTATGTATTCTGACAGGGAATCAAACCTACAACCTTGGCATATTGGGATGACACTCTAACCAATTGAGCTACTGGCCAGGGCAAAAGAGCTAAAATTTAACAGATATGAACATAATGCATTTAGGAATGAGTTTGACTATCATATTAGAAAGTTGAAATTTATCATAGCTTAACCAAATACGCAATATTCATAAGAGGGGAGTGTGACAGCACTCCAAGCTCATCAGACAATGCCTGGAGGATATTGTTCCCACTGTAGGAGTCACAAACTGAGTCACCCTGCTAGAAGGCAGTGAGGATGGTGAGGGGACTCAAAACCGTGTCTATGAAAAATACTTGAAGAAACTTAGGTTTTCGAAGGAGGAACGCATGAGGCCAGAATGGTGAGGAATTAAGAATTTATTTGATCATCCGCACACCAGGTGGCTGAGCCTGGATGGCTCCAGCTGGCTTTTAAAGGACTTTTGGCGGGCTTTTTCTGGGCGGAGAATTCTTTGTGCATACCCAGAGGGGAGATAATGGAATGTGGTCTCAGCAAAGGGAATGTCCATAGTGAAATGGCCTGAAAAGCCAGTTCCCGGGGGAGGGGTGTGGATTTAATTGCTTGATCAAACCTAACAGAAACCAAGGTCTTTATTCTGAAGGAAAAATAAATAAAAGGTATTTCAAGTACTAAATTGTGAAAGGGGAATCAGATTTTTCTTGTGCCGCTCCAGAGGGCAAAGTAGGACCATTTGGTAGATGCCAAGAGAGGCAGATTTTAGCTCAAAGTGAGGTGTTTTTTAATTCAAGGAGATAACACATTTTTAGTAATAAAAATAATGGTGCCCGGCTGGCATGGCTCAGTGGTTGAGCGTTGACCTATGAACCAGGAGATCATAGTTCGATTCCTGGTCAGAGCACATGCATGAGTTTCTGGCTTGATTCCCATTGTGGGGCGTGCAGGAGGCAGCCAATCAATGATTCTCTCTCATCATTGATATTTTTCTCTCTCTCTCCCTCTCCCTTCCTTTCTGAAATCAATAAAAATATATTTTTAAAAATAATGGCTATGACTTACTAAGGATTTACAATGTCTCTGGCACTATTCTAAGAGCTTTACATGAATTAACTCATTTTAGCCCCAACTAGAATTTTAGACCCATGACCTCATTTCACTATTATCCTCATTTCACAGGAAGAACTGAATAAATCTGTCCAAGGCCAGACAACTAGAAAGTGGCAGATTTGAATGCATGGAGTCTGACCTCAGAGCTGGGATTCTGACTGCGCGGTTCAAGCCGAGGCTTGTGGAGTGATGGTGTGTGTGTCCCGGGGGGGGGGGGGGGGGGGGGGGGCCTGCAAGCAAAGCCTGGCTGGGATGAGGAAACTTACACGAGACTAATAGCTACATTTATTGAACATGTGCCAGGTGTCAGGCACTGGACTAAAAATTTCACATACGTTAAAGGAGATTATCCAGTGAAGCACAGCAGAGCGTTGAGTACATTGTAAATACTCCAATCTTACTGTCAAATCAAGTACAAGAAGGGGATAAAGATATTTTCAGACATGCAAAGACTCAAAAACATAACCCAAACAAAACGCCTTTGCCTATTTCTTAGGACCTTACTGGAAAATGTGCTCTGTTAAAACAAAAGGATAACCAAAAATGAAAATGACTTACAGCGCAAGAAACAGGAGAGGAAAGGATGATGGTGAAGGGAGAGTTCAGGATGACAGCTGTCACCAGGCACGAGGACAAACCAGCTCAGACAGTGGATCGCAGGGACCGTGAGAGCCTTTTTTGAAAGGTGAAAACAATGGGATATTTAATGCATCAGAACGACTTGAAAGGAGATTCAGACTACTGCCAAAGAGCTTCGGGCTGCGTTAGTGATCAGCAATAAAAAACGAAACCGCTTGAAGTTATTAACTCCAGGGAAAATAAAGAGTCAGAACGACTTGAAAGGAGATTCAGCAATAAAAAACTAAACCGCTTGAAGTTATTAACTCCAGGGAAAATAAAGACATGTTCAGAATTTTTAAAAAATTATGGTATACTACTTGTCTCAGGGGTGAATAGTATTTACATAGTCATATCATGTAAACCCTTCATATTGGTCTAACCAAAAACTTGATAGAACAATTTTTGGAAGGTGGGGGCCAGAGGAGGATGGACAGAAGGGAAGGGGGAATACCTGTGTGGTGAGTGAAGGAAGAGCCAAGAGAGTTAGTTCCCCATCTAGTTTACAAAACAGAAAAAAATCAAGAAATAACAATTGGAGGCATGACAGTAAACATCAAAATGATCAGCTATAAAATTGAAAGTGGTTGTCTCTGAAGAGTGGGTAAGGAGGTCTGAGTTTTGCTCTTTTTCTTAACAAAACTTGTTGAATTTCTTGATTCTTTAGGCCAAGTGCACGTATAATGATAATGATAAAAACAAAAATGCTTAAGATTTATTCGGTTTTATAAAGCATTTCTGCCTATTGAATCTCGCAGACTTTTTGTAGACAGATTTTTCACACCAGACACACATTGTCCTTTTTTGGATTACCTGAATTCCTTAGTAGCATGGTCAACAGATAAAATTGCTTCGTGAACAGTTTGAAGTTATGGCCAGGCAGAGTTCATCCTGAGTAGATCCTGGACATGAGGCTTGCTTGTTTTAATTAAGGGTGGAAATAAAGTGGAGTATCTTTTCCCAACTTCTCAGTATTTCCCAAACAAAACAGCAACCGTATTTGAGGAATAGAGAATGGTGGGAATTATCAGTATAGAGGGTTTGCTCTTAAGAATAAGGATCATGCCCTAGCTGATTTAGCTCAGTGGATAGAGCCTGGGCCTGCAGATTGAAGGGTCCCGGGTTTGATCCTGGTCAAGGTTGCAGGCTCAATCCCCAGCAGGGGGCGTGCAGGAGGCAGCCAATCAATAATTCTCTCTCATCATTGATGTTTCTATCTCTCCCTCTCCCTTCCTCTCTGAAATAAATAAAAAATATATTTTAAAAAAATAAAATCTTTTTAAAAATATAAAAAAAGAGTAAGGATCACCATTTCAAACTTAATACTAAGAGCTCATGTTTTCCCTACACTTACAAATATAACAGCCAGCCATTGAATTTAGCAGATAAGCACTCACACACAGGTACACTTATACATACATATGCTGGTAATGTAAATACATTTTTAAAAATATATATTTTATTGATTTTACAGAGAGGAAGGGAGAGGAACAGAGAGTTAGAAACATTGATGAGAGAAAAATATAGATCAGCTGCCTCCTGCAAGCCTCCTACTGATGATCGAGTCGTAACCAAGGTACATGCCCTTGACCATAATTGAACCCAGGACCTTTCAGTCCGAAGGTCAACATTCTATCCACTGAGCCAAACTGGACAGGGCTGTAAATACATTTTTAAACTATCTATATATATAAAAGCCTAAGTGACCAGATGACTGGACGACCAGACGACCGGCCAGTAGCTATGACATGTACTGACCACCAGGGGGCAGATGCTCAATGCAGGAGCTGCCCCCTGGTGGTCAGTGCACTCCCACAGTGGGAGAGCTGCTCAGCTGACAGACGGGCGCCAGACACTGCCTCTCCTGCGGATACTTCCCCTGTGGGCCAAGCGGCAGCAGGCAGGATAAATGGGAGCGGTGCCCAGCCCAGGCTCGGGCTCCTCCCTGGCCACCTGCCGCTTCACGTTATACGCAGACAGCGGGCTGGAGCCCAACAAGCTGGCGGGTAAGGCCGGGCTGCAGCGGCGTGAAGGTCCACTGATCCCCGCAGGCCAGGCCTCTAGTTTTTATATAATTAACAAACTTACAAAAAAGTTGCAAGAATAGTCCAAGGAATTCCCATATGTCCACCAGACTCACAAATCATTTGTATTTTGCACCATTTGCTTTATCATTCTCTTTCTCTCTGACACATATATATTTGTTTGTTTGAATGTATGCATGCATGTATATGCAGGGTGTCCCAAAAAATGTATACACACTTTAACAGCTGTAGCTCAAGTTTGAAAATGAAATGTATTTTAATAAACACTGCCTTTGTAATCATGCAAAGTGTGTGTATACATTTTTGGGGACAATATATATATTTTCAGGAATAAACTAGTGTATTAAAGCTTCCTATTATGCAGCATATGAGTTAAGCACTTTTAAAACAGTGTAAATTAACTTTGATTTCTGCACAATAGGGACTTACGACCTATTACAAATATAGTGTAGGCCCAGTAATGAAGTAAGATTTTAGCCAAATTAAAACAGAAACCTCATCAAGCTTTCAAAGTTTTCCTATCAGTATTCTCCATTGTAATTAACCGATATTTGGAAAAACTACAAAGAGAAATAATAAACAATAAGAAAATTGACCTTAGTTTTTAGTAAGTCAATGAAAACAGGGACTAGCTCATCATTAGCCTGCTGGTATGCTGTTTTTAAAATGCTTATACATACACTACATGCCCTTTTATACTGTTCAGTGAGCCTCTAAAAATTCTGTGATGCTAATTTTTCAGGTTTCCATTTGTGTTCAGTATATTCCTTTCTTTATTTTTAGAACAGTTTGGCAGAGAAATTGAAAAGTCATTATTGCCCTTAAATAGTCTTAAAAGGAAAACAATATGTACCAGTACAAACAATAGTAAGGAATTAAAAGGAATTGTAATTAAAGAAACTGCTACTTGAAATTACCTTCCTACCTTTTTAGATAAAATAGAACATGTGAGATGAAAGCACAAGTTCCTGAAGGATATTAAAACACCATTCAGTGCACTAGTCATGAATTTTAAGTGGATTATTTGAAATTCATCTGTTTTGTTCTAATGGATATAAGGAGTGCAATGAACCACTACACTGTGTTCACTGACAGCATAATTGTTACACAGCTTCTAGCAATTTTAACATTTTTACATGAAAAATACTGATATACACATACAAAGCCTTTTACTGTTTATTTGTATATCCCCTCTACCGAAAAATGGATAATTTACCACTTACCCATTACTATACCAGTTTAAAGTAATCAGCAAGATTAATTTTAATTTTCAAAATATTTAATTAAAGATACTTCATAAGCAAGTAATAAACAAAAAAAGTAATTGTTACTAGCCTTGATTATACTCCATTTCTATCATTTATTTTGATGCTTAAATTGTCCTAAATTTGGGTAGTGAGAGAACCTTCGAGTTAGATCCTTTGTACCTTTTGACACATCCTAGTCATTCTTTAAGCACTTCTGTAATTTTTTGTTCTTTCCCTACTTCAAGCGGAAAATAAAGGAAGCAAACCTGGGTACTAGGTGTATGTACTGCTAGTAATGTGTCATTGTTTCTAGGCCCTCTCAGTAGACAAAGCTAGGAAAATGTAACCATACATTAATATACATAAAATATATAGAAAACTGTTTATCTCTACTTCTTAAAAATGGTAAATCACATTGATACCTCCAATCCCACAGCAACACCTCCAGGGTTCATGCTAGCCCTCCCCCTTACCATATTTGTAACTTCCTTCTCCAATAGTGAGAACACTGGAATCCATTAGCCTAAAAATATTGATTTATTTACACAAGACAAGAATACAAAGAATGTACTTTTAGAATTGATAACTCATACGACTATGAAAAGCAAACCTGTAAGCAAAGATCAATACTTATTTAATTTTTATTTTTTAGGTACAATTTATATATAGTGAAATACACAAATCTTAATAGTAATAGTTGACAACCGTATATACTCCTTTAACCCACCTCTAAGAACCTTTTCATCATCTCAGAAATTTCTCTTGTGAAAAATTCTCAGGGAGTCCCCATCCCAATACCATACAGGTGCAACCTCTGCCCTGATTTTTTTCTCTGTAGATTAGTTTTGCCTGTTCCAGAACCACATGTAAATGAGTCATACATTATGTTCTATTTTTGGCCTGGCTTCTTGCACCTAATATAACATTTTTTAGATTCAGGCAAGTTGATACATTATCAGTAGTTTGTTCCTTTGTATGACTAAGTAGTATTTCATTGCATATTTACACCACAATTGATTTTGTAGTGTCTAGGATTGAGGTCATGCACAGCTTTTGTTAAATTTATTCCTAAATGTTTTTATGCTATTGTAAATAGAATTGTTTTCCTTTCATTCTCCAGTTGTATTTCCAATGTCATTTACTTGTAAATTTTGACTATGTACCATACCGTCTAGGAGTTGTTCTATAGATGATCAGATTTCCATCATTAACCTTCATGAACTGTGAAGAGTGACAGTTTCACTTCTTCCTTTCCTACCTGAATTCCTTTTCTTTGATAAGTTTTTAATAATGAATTAAATTTCTTTAATAGATACAGTGCCATTCAGTTTCTTTTCATACTGGGTTAGTTTTGGTGAGTTGTATTTTGCAAAGACTTTGTTCATCCCCTCCAAATTATTAAATTTTAGAGGTGATAAAGTTCTTTATAATATCTCCTTATTATCCTATCAATGTCTGTAGTGTCTGTGATGATAACCCTCTTTCATTCTTGATATTGGTCATTTGTGCTATTTCTATTTCTCTTTTATTTGTTTTTATTTTGTTCTTTTCATTTCTTGATCAGTCTACCTATGTGCTATCAATTTCACTCATCTTTTCAAATAACCAACTTTTGGCTTTGTTAAATTTTTAAATTATTGGTCTTTTTCTTTTTTCATTTATGTCTGTTCTCTTTATTATTTCCTTCCTTTTACTTAATTTTGATTAACTTAGCTCATTCTTTTACTTTCTTTTTGTTAGCTTCTTAGGGTTTGATCTTAGGTCATTGTTTAGACCTTTCTTCAAATAAAAACATTTAAAGCTATACATTTCTCTCTAAACACTGCTTTAGCTGTCCCTATACTTTTTGTGTTGTATTTTAACATCATTTAATTTAAATCTTTTCCAATTCCTCTGGGAATTTCTTTTTAAATTTTTATTTATTTATTTTTTAAGAGAAAAATCGATTTGTTGTTCCACTTAATTATGCACTCATTGGTTGCTTCTTTTATGTGCCCTGACAGGGGATGGAACCCCCAACCTTAGCATTTTAATGCTCTAACCAACTGAACTACCTGTCAGGGCTAGTCTTTTTGATAACAGCCATTTTATCAGGTGTGAGGTGACAGCCCCTGATGAGTAATGATGCTGAGCATTTGTCCATGTACCTGTTGGCCACCTGTATATCTTCTTCGCACAAGTGTCCATTCAGATTTTTAATCGCACTGGATATTTTTTGTTTTTGCTATTGAGTTGTATGAGTTATTTATACATGCTGGAGATCATTCCTTTATCAGATATATGATTTGAGACTATTTTCTCCCATTCAGTAGGTTATCTTTTCATTTTGTTGGTTTCCCTTGCTGTGCAGAAGCTCCTTAGTATGATGCAGTCCCACTTAACTTATTTTTGCTTTTTGTTGCTTCTGCTTTTGGTGTCAGACTAAAGATATCATCACCAAGACCTTTATCAAGGAGCTTGCCACCTGTTTTCTTCTAGAAGTTTTACAATTTCAGATCTTATGTTCAAAGTTATTTTAATATACAAATATTGCACACATACCTTCAGCTCAATGACTTAGCTTTCTCCCAGACTGGATGGGAGAGTCTGAGTTCTCAGAAGAGACCTCTTGGAGACAGGAGCATCACCAATACCTCCACCCTTGTCCTTCTCCTCCTCCTGCTCCATTTCTAATAAAACTTGTCTGGTCATCATTTGCATGGCTCCCCTCAAAGGTAGCTCCGAACTTGGTGCAAAGTTGGAGACCAGGGTTCCAGAACAAGGGCTCTCCTGGGTCTGGCACCCCGGTGGGTGGGGACAAAGGCTGCCGCAAACTCAAACCCAGCGCCAAAGGCTACCACGCGCCACTGAGCATGCCCAGTGCCAGATAATGCCGGCTCTGTGTTTTTTTCTGTTAAGTATCGACTTTTCTCTAGTTTCTAGCAGCTTGTGGTCACTTTCCAGTGCCTTCAAGTAAAAATAGTTAGTTATTATTTTATCTAGGGTTTTACATTGTTATCTGGGAGGGTTGGTTCAATGAGAACTACTCCACCAATACAAGAACAGTAATATGGGTAATTAAAAATTATAATTATCGCCCTGGCTGATTTGGCTCAGTGGATAGAGCATCGGCCTGCGGACTGAAAGATCCCGGTTCGATTCTGGTCAAGGGCATGTGCCTTGGTTGTGGGCACATCCCCAGTGGGAGGTGTGCAGGAGGCAGCTGATCGATGTTTCTCTCTCATTGATGTTTCTAACTCTTTATCCCTCTCCCTTCATCTCTGTAAAAAATCAATAAAATATATTTTAAAAAATTATAATTATTGTCTTTGAACCTTTCAAACTTGAGATCCTGAGACTACATATACCAATTGGTGTGAGTACTATAAGAAGAAAATAATAACCATACTTGGACATGTTTCCATCAGTAATGATTTACTTTCTGGGAAAGTTCGTATGAATTATTTCCCACAATTCTAGTTCAGAATTGCAAGACTGTCCTGTATTTTGACAAAATACTCCTTCAACAGTCAAGTGCAAATTGTTTCAGCTATGAATCATCCTTCTCATCAAAAGCCTCATGATGTAGCTTACTCATTCTGTCCTTTTGTAAGATGGAGAATTTCCCACTCCCTTCCACAACAGCTCTATCTTCTTAGTTTTCTATGTTGGGCTACTGCACATGATTTTGTTTAAAGGAAGTGTACCACTGTTTTAGAAAAAGTTTGGGCACACTCCCTCCTGGGAGCCCGCCTCTTTCCTTCTCTTCCCTTCTCTTCTCACTCCCCCTTCCTCTTCTCTTCCCTCTCCCTCTATTTCTCCCCCTCCTTTCGTGGCCCCAGGCACAGTAACTATTAGCTTCCTCCCTCCCAAGCTCCAAGGACCCTTCCTTTACCTCTATAACTTGTTTCCTAAGCCCATTTCTTCTAGGAATTATTTCTTCTACATCTGTCATTTACCAAATAAATGTTCTCTTAGAAAATTAAAAGTTTGTAAATCTAGTCTAGAAAATCTCTAACAGGCTCTACAATTCAGTAACTTCATATATTATAGTTTGTTTGACTATGAAAGAGTAGAAAGAGTAATAAGTGTACATAATAATAATCTTAGGCATAGAAATTCCTACTCCTGGGTGATTTCCTGCAAAGTGCTGGAATCGAACCTGGGACCAGTCAGTCCACAGGCTGACACTCTAGGGCAGCGGTTCTCAACCTGTTGATCGCGACCCCTTTGGGGGTCGAACGACCCTTTCACAGGGGTCGCCTAAGACTATCGGAAAACACATATATAATTACATATTGTTTTTGTGATTAATCACTATGCTTTAATTATGTTCAATTTGTAACAATGAAAATACATCCTGCATATCAGATATTTACATTGCTATTCATAACAGTAGCAAAATTACAGTTATGAAGTAGCAACGAAAATAATTTTATGGTTGGGGGTCACCACAACATGAGGAACTGTATTAAAGGGTCGCGGCATTAGGAAGGTTGAGAACCACTGCTCTAGGGCAAAGTGCTGCCTATATTTATAGCAAGTGAAATCACTTATCAACAAAATACTCCTTAGATTTCTTTCTGTTTGAACTCATCCAAGGATCCATAATGCAAAACTCTTTAAAAACTGTATGTGTGTGTGTGTGTGTGTGTGTGTGTGTGTGTGTGTGTTTGTTTTATTGATTTCAGAGAGGAAGGGAGAGGGGGAGATAGAAACATCAATGATGAGAATCATTGATCGATTGCTTCCTGCACGCCCCCTGCTGGGGATTGAGCCCACAACGTGGGCAGGTGCCCTGACAGGGAATGGAACCTGGTTCATAGGTTGATGTTCAACCACTGAGCACACTGGCCGGGCACAAAACTCTATTACTAATTATGTTGCCATCAATATTACTAGTCTGTACTATCGGACATTTTCATAATAGTAATCAAGACTAAAGATTTGTGTTGATAAATGTGTACTATTCAAAGATAATGTTACTTAAGCTCAAAGACATGTGTGCAGCTGTTCATTGAATTAAGACTAAAACCTTCACAATAGTTCAGAAGTGTAACTTTGCTAAGTTTTTAGAATCAGACACAGTTACAAACGATTGTCACTGCCCAAGGGTTTATGCAATCATTTCTCCGATTCATCATTGTTATCATCTGGACATTCCTGTTTGTCAGAAAGGTGGGACTTTTCACTTTAATTGTGATATGGAATTCATTAATCATTTGCTATCATCTTAATCAAGAGGAATGAATATTGTAATAAACACTCACTTATAGCCTCCAGTGAACTAAGATGCTATTTATGAAAAACAGTGCACTGGTATAGATCAGAATGTTCCCTCCGCCTTGGGTGTGCTTACTAATTTGCTGACTGCTCTCTGAAGGCTTTTAATGGTAAAGGAAAAGTACTAGGTGCTCTCTTTAGTGTGTTAACTGAGAGCATAATGTCTAGTCTTTGGTCCACATGCAAACGCTATTATAGTACCCGACTTAAAAATACTGTAGCTTCCCCTTCCTACCTTGTAAGCTTCTTGGAAACCCCGCATCATCACATCATCACATTATTGATCATTGTCATTTTGTCAGTGCCGAGCATGTTGCTTCGCATTTTGGCAGGTGTTCAGCAATTGTTTGTTGAATGAATCCATCTTTGATTAGTAAACTTTTCCATAAGTCAAGTCATTCAGGTAACAGGAAAAACTCAGGACTTAATAGTCTTCCATGTTCAGGAGATTATTATTATTGTTGCCAGTTTTATTTCTACTACAGATGCAATAATTTAAACTTACCTACCAAAGTATGCAATTTTATTGACTACAACTTCTCTCTTGTCTTCAGTTTCCTAAGCTGTAAAATGAGGGAGACATTTTCTAACAATGCTTGATAATCAACTGAATGGCTATGTTACCCACAGCATGTCATACAAATACAAAGCACTAATAATGTTATTACAATTATAAGATCCTCATGAGTGGTCAGGATCTCTAATTCTATAATCATATTGCAAAAACAAGATGTACTCAGCTCAAACAAAAGAATCTTCTGTCAGAAGTATAATCACAGATAATCATAGGCAAATGTGTTGGTGTCTGCACTTTTCATCTAAAACTGATGTCTGTTACTTTAAGTAGACAATCTTGCTCTTTACAATATATTAAAAATAGATACTTATTAAAATGCAAAATAGCTATTGCTGATAGGTATCTTGATGGAGATAAAAAGAACAGTTTTTAGAATTGAAACTACTTAGTATAATGGCAGAAACAAAGACCAAGAAGTGAGAAAACTCAGTGTGTGTGTTGATATTAGTGTGGCGATAGCAGATACTGAGGATAGAAAACAAGACAAGAAAGGTGAGCTGGGGTCAGACTGGGGAAGGCCTTGAATCCTCTATTACCTGGAGCAATTGTACTTCATGCTGAGGTGAATAGGAAATCTTGATGCTGTGTGAGCAGATACCTGGCTGTTATGTAAACCATGTTTGGAAGGCTAGTCTCATAATGAAATGAAGCAGAGACCAAGAGCAAGGGGATAATCCCTGCTCTCACAGAGCACAGATTTTTTTTTTTAACAGTAGTTTTGTCCTAGAGCAGTGGTGGTTTTTTAAAAATATATTTGTATGCCCTAACCGGTTTGGCTCAGTGGATAGAGCATCGGCCTGTGGACTCAAGGGTTCCAGGTTCGATTCCGGTCAAGGGCATGTACCTTGATTGCGGGCACATCCCCAGTGGGGAGTGTGCAGGAGGCAGCTGATGGATGTTTCTCTCTCATCGATGTTTCTAACTCTCTATCCCTCTCCCTTCCTCTCTGTAAAAAATCAATAAAAAATATATTTTAAAAAAATTAAAATATATATTTGTATTGATTTCATAGAGGAAGGGAGAGGGAGCGAGAGATAGAAACTAAACTGTTACCCAAAGTCATTATCAAACTTACAGTGCCATCAAAAGTGTATGAGGCACCCTAGCTGGTTTGGCTCAGTGATTACAGCCTTGGCCTGCGGACTAAAGGGTCACAGGTTTGATTTAGGTCAAGTGCACATATCTCAGTTGCAGGCTCAATCCCTGGCCCCGGTTAGGGTGCATGTGGGAGTCAACCAATTGATGTGTCTCTCTCTCATCAATGTTTCTCTCTGTCTCCCTCCTTTCCACTCTCCCCTCCCCCGCCAAAAAAAGTGTATGAGGGGGAAGGGGGATGGGGAGGTGGTTGGTGGAGGCAGGAGAGGGCATAGAGGGGATAAATGGTGATGGAAAAAACAAACAAATAAAAAGTACATGAGAGTTTTCTATAAATTAAGCAACTCCACTTTCTCACCAAACATAAAAAAATTGATCAATTCTTAAGTTTCTGCCAATCTGGTATGTATAAAATGGTAACTCACTGTTTTTAACTTGTATTTCTCTGATCACTAATGAAGTTAAGAATGTTTCCATATGTTTATTGGCCATAATGCTCCCCCTTCTGTGTAATACCTAACCAAATCATTTGCCCACTTTCTGGTTGGTTTGCATTTCTTCTCCCTTAAAAAAATTATACACACACACACACACACACACACACACACACACACACACGCGTGCGCGCAGAGATTTATTTCAGAAAGCGGAAAAGGAGGGAGAGATAGAAACATCAATGATGAGAGAGAATCGTTGATCGGCTGCCTTCTGCACGCCCCCTTCTGGGGACTGAGCCTGCAACCCAGGCATGTGCCCTGACCAGGAATCGATCTGGGACCCCCTGATTCATGGGCCGATGCTCAACCACTGAGCCATATCGGCAGTTCGTATTTCTTTATTGATTTCCCAGGCCGCCTCTGTCTTATATCAGATTTCTTATTTCTATGGATCTGTTTTTAGCATCTGTTTTTGGATTAATTCATTTTATTTTATTATTTAAAACTGATCAGCTAAAAATCTATTCTCATTGAAAGCTTCAGTGAAGGAATATGTAAGAAATTTTTGAAAACAGTCAGTAATCACTGAGGATTCCTGTGCCACCAGAGGGAGCCCCAGGGGGTCCATGAAGGTGCAGCATGCACAGCACTGAAGCTATACGAAGGGTAGGGGAGCCTAGCTGTACCCAGCACTTCATGAGCATTTTTCACTATTACCTACAGCAAGATCTCAGGGTTTAAAGCTTTTTTGCAGTATGTCTCATCTTTCCCTATTTTTATTTCATTTTCCCATATCACTATGGCACAGTAAGACACATCATGAAATAACTATTGCTCACAGGATTTTTTTTTTTTTTGGAAGAAAATCATGTTATCCTAATTGATTCACAAACAATCACATCACAAAAGCTGGTTTAAGGAGGCCATACCAACATTGGCCCTGCCTCAAACACAATACCATCTCAGTGAACTTCCATAGAGTAAGAATACCCTCTCCCATTGCAATCCTGAGGCAAGGGAACTATTAATGATAGAAGAGAGGT
Organism: Myotis brandtii; assembly: GCF_000412655.1. Lineage (NCBI taxonomy): Eukaryota > Metazoa > Chordata > Mammalia > Chiroptera > Vespertilionidae > Myotis > Myotis brandtii. The sequence continues at coordinate 1,213,217 of NW_005366214.1, forward strand.
TAATTGCTACTTTTATACTTTCACTATCAATTATATTTTTACACTAAATTAACTTGGTCATGAGAGATGATTTTCTTTTTCTTATATATCCCTTTTTTGAATTCAAATTCCATTCTGATCACTCATGGTCCAAGAACATCCAAATAAACAAAAACAAAAAAGCAAAAAATAAAAATAAAAAAAACAAGCCAACCCAAACAGATGTTAAAGATTGGTCTTCAAATATTATAGTCAGTGAGTCCACACTTGCCTGAGATCTCGCTGACATAAAACCACATCCACAACTCAGTGGCCACCAAACCATTCAGCAGAACTTCCTTAACTGTAAGCTGTTTGAAGCTACCAGTTTGAGAACTACTGACTATTTTTTTTTAAGCTGTGAATAGCTGTAGAGATATAAATAAGGGTCAGAGGAACCAGCTCAGCTGTGGCCCAGTGCCAAAATGTGGCCAATCAAGGCTCTGAGGACGTCACGGCAGTGTTTGCCAGCGTGGGGACCTTCTCTGCCAGCTTACAGACAAATTGGGCCTTGGTTTTAGGATGGAAAGTCTGCAGCCTCCAACCGAGAGATGATTTTCCGTGTCTTAGATCAGGCTAATCCACTGCAAATCTGCCCTGTCTCAGCACCTCGCTGAAACCCTCACCAAGTTTACGGTCACCCTGGTCCTGGGCACCCTCCCAACCTGTTTCATGTCACAGTGACACGGGGCAAACGGCTGATGCTCTGGGTTCCCTCATGCTCCTGATAAGTGATGTCAGGCCTTGAGGGCTTAGCATTACTTCCTCCACTGAAGCCCCAGAGACGGCAAGATCCCGGCTGTGGCTGACAGCAGAGCCCACAGCCACGCCAGCTGGGCCATCAGACCTGGTTGCCAGGGTGCAGCAGCAGGTGAGCCAACAGCAGGTGGTGGAGCTGCTGGGGGCGTCTGAGTGGCTGGTGCTGGCCTGGGCACAGCTCTCATCTGAGGTGCCTGGCAGGCCAGAGGGGCCATGCGGAAGGTGCAGCTTCGAGTTCCAGAAGGCATCACAACAGGGTGGCAGTTTGGCATCTACAAGTGTTAGGGGCAGAAACAGAAAGGTGGAGACTAACTATAATGATCAGAAATATTAACCGTGCTCTGTTAACCATGATTGTTCCGTTCTGAGTAGAAAAAGCACATTCTAACCTGGATGAGAGTTGCATGCCCCAGGACATGGGAGTTAACATAGGAATGTAGTCCATCCTCCTTTTCCAAGAACTGCCTATCATCATGGAAAGTTTAACAACCTCGTTGCTGAAACAGTCTTGTCCCAGAAGCACCCACCTTTGCAATACCCCAGCCTGCATTGCCTGTAACCATTACACCTTGCCTACTTCCCCACGTCTGTAATTCCTACTTTCCCACGCAATCATTGCCCTTCTATCCAATATAAACAGCTCGCTTATGGGAAGGGTAGAACAGATTTTCATGGGTGACCTGCTACTCTCCTATATTATCAGCATTATTGCAATAAACATTCATATAGGATTCAACCCTGTATCTGCTTAATGGGCTTCAGAAGTGACAGGCAGCCCTGACCCATTGATTGTCCGGTTTCACAAGTTCGAAACTCGGAGAAGATTGCCCAGTAGGATTTTTAATGGCTCTCCTGAATCTGTATTCCAGCAATTTTCAACAGATCAACAGTTGTCTGGTGTAAATGTCCTCTCTTGAACCATAAATCCACTTTGGAATAGGTCATATAATAGAGTTGCATCTTAATGGTCACCTTGCATAATAAGATTGCATCTGATTGGTTAATTCTTTTTTTAATATATTTTTATTGATCTCAGAGAGGAAGGGAGAGGGAGAGAGAGATAGAAACATCAATGATAAGAGAGAATCATTGATCAGCTGCCTCCTTCATGCCCCCTACTGGGGATCCACCACAACCGGGGCATGTGCCCTGACCAGGAATCAAACCGTGACCTCCAGGTTCATGGTTTGAGGCTCAACCATTGAGCCATGCTGGCCGGACTGATTGGTTAATTCTTGGTACCAGAAATCCTTATATACCAATTTTTTTAAAAAAAGTCACTTTGGAAGAAAAAGAGTAGGTAATTACTACTACTACTATTATTATTTGTAACTCTATCAAACTTATTCCTATTTTTTGTCAGATCAGAAAAAAATACATTTTTTTGATGGGCCACAGAATTTTAGTAATTAGTTTGTGTGCCATGAAATGGAAAATGTTGAAAATCGCTGCTGTATTCCTAGAGTGTTCTGCAGCCATCATAGTCTTGCTCTTCCCCAGACTGCGGGGCCAGTTCTGAAGGTGGGAAGTTTAGTGCATGAGCCTAATCACTTCCTACAAATGACGTGTGTCCTGTTCTAATCTTGTTGGCCAGGACTAGTAAGGAGATTCTGCCGCCTCCTAAACCCTCATTGCAAGTAACAAGATTTGTGTTTTGTTTTTCATTCACCAGGTTCCCATCTGAAAATCAGCACCTCCATGACTGTGTTTCTGAAGAGACCCAAGGCCTGTGCTGAAACCGAGGGCAGTGGCATGAACTCTGGACTCTAATCCTCAAGGCACTAACAACTAGGAATGCAGAGTGGCTTTATGAAGGTGGAGTGTCTGCTTGTTTGTTTTCCCACACTGATTTCTGGAACAGAGATAATCCTGGAATTATCCAATATAAACAGGCCACAAGCCAAGTCGGTTGGCTGCTTCTCCCTTAGTCCTGGTTGCTAGGAATCTGAAAAATTATTTTATGTTTGATGACTACAGCTTTGCTTAAACATTTCTTGACATATTTATTTATTGAATCAGTGACTATTTTTGCTGTCTGCTTTGGAATACAGCGGAATATAAAGGATTGGCAGAATCCCTGCCATCAAGAGCTTATGGTCTAGCAGGAGCAAGTTGTAACTAGGTAAGTGCTACGAAGACTGAAAGTAAGCTTACAACATGAGGACTTAACCTCAACTAGTTAACATTTATTACTAGATATTTGCCTTTTACTCTTGTTTTTTAAATTGTTTTGGTTTTACAGCCTAATTTATCTCAAGTCAATGCAAATTCACTTATAGAATTTGCATAGTTGTAGGCAAAGGTGCGTTTGCGCTTGTAATCACTTTCAAATATCCCTTCTTTCACAAAGAATTTGAGGTGATGTATCATGGGAGTATGTTTATGAGTTTATTTGAGCCAAACTGATGGCAATGCCAGGGAACAAGATCTCAAATGCTCCAGAGGGTAACAGTTTTGCAGCTTCTTTTATGCATTTGAAATGCAGGAGGGAATTTAAGAAAGATTACAGGGAGATGGGAGGTACAAGGTGAGAACTGGATTACAGGACAGTTAAGATGATGTGCTCTCGAGGGTGGTTATGGCAAAGGTGTGTTAACCTAGATGCACAGAAAAAATGAACAGGGCTTGCTTATGGCAAAGACAAACCTTTTACGAAAGAAGATGTATGCCTGGGGCATGACTACCCACATGACCTGCCCAGTTAGGAATTTATGATCAGATCACCACCTGAGGTTGCATTCCAACAACGCCCCCTTGTCTGTCCACAAATCTATTCATGTATTCACACTGCAAATGTGGACTAAACTCTTTCAAAATAAAAACCATAATATGACTGCGTTTATTACCTCCCTGGTACTTTCTATTTAGCACACTGACCTAACATTGATTGGCTTATTAAATATAAATTTAATAGTTCATAAGCCTTATACTTAATATTTTCTTGTATCAGTGAACAAGGTTCCTTTTCTTCAGGGACATTAGATTTTTCTCCCAGCGCATGGCTCAATATTAACTTCCCATCCTCTTTCTGTATGCCTTCCCTAAAATGGAGACTACAGAGATTGGAAATATCTTTTGAGATCCTGCTTGAATGCCTTGAACTATTTGCTTATTTCTGAGAAATAGTGTCTAGAAGCCTACAATAAGCAGCCCAAAACTTCTAATTCAAGCCAGTAGTGCCTGTCTTTGCATAATGACATCTCTAGGTTATGTGCTAAAGTGAGTCTTAGACATGGTAATCCTTGTTTTGCCCACTTCTTTAGTTTGTGGGCTGTGCTTGACAGTTTCATGTATACTTCTAGCCTTTCTTATAAAATTCAACGAAACATAAGGTTAAGCAGCAAAAATAAATAAGTAATATGCAAATTCTGAACCTGAATAGTAAACTCAATCCTCAAAAAGTGAATGCAAAAATCTAGCATCAAATGTATGTAAAATTTTGATCTCATTTTATTTCTACTGCTTACAATTAAATTTTTTATTTTAAATACTGGAGGGGGCTGGCCAGGTAGCTCAGTTGGTTAGAGCATTGTTCTGATACACCAAGGTTGCAGGTTCAATCCCCAATCTGGGCACATCCAAGACGCAACCAATGAGTGCATAAATAAGTGGAACAGCAAATCGGTGTCTCTCTCTCTCAAATTAATCAATCAATCAGTAAATTTTTTAAAGAGTGGAGAGTAACAAAGCATGTAAATAAATGTAATACCCCAAGTTATTTGACTTTTTAGTTTTCTAAGGCAGTGGTCTCCAAAATCTGGTGTTTGTCCTTCAGGACTATGCAAGACAATCCATTGGAGCATGGGAAGAAACTATTATATAAATATTTACTTATATTTTTATTACATCCTTAAAAATATTTGTGTATTGTATTGTGTACCTTATGTATTGGTACAGTGATACACATATGTAATGTAGAAATAAATAAGTAATATGCAAAAATGTTTGGAGAGCACTCTTAAAGTTCATACACTTTAATTTCATACATTTTGTTCAAATTCTGAGAAAGCTGTGGGATAAATTTTCATTTTCAAAATGAGTAAACTGAAATGCACAGCTAGGTATAAAATATTAAATGATTACATTTGGAATAGCTATTTTTCTCATTTTTAATCTACTTTTTAATATAGATGATATATATAAATTTTCATTTTCACTTGGAAAATACATTTATAAATAAATATATCTGAATATGTAAGATCATAAATGCATACATATAAACTTAAATGATTGTATAATAGCCCATTTTCACATATATCTCCTCAAAAAAATTGAAATAAAACTAATGTGCAATAAGAATTATAATGCTGATAATACATCTAGTAACCTCATCCCAGATATTTTGTTTTATGAAACAAGCCTTTCTTTTATTTTTTAAATATATTTTTATTAATTTCAGAGAAGAAGGGAGAGGGAGAGAGAGATAGAAATATAAATGATGAGAGAGAATCATTGATCAGCTGCCTCCTGCACACTCACTACTGGGGATCGAACCAGAAACCCAGGCATGTGCCCTGACCAGGAATCGAACTGTGACCTCCTGGTTCATAGGTCGACACTTGGCCACTAAGCAACACTGGCCTGGCCAGACAAGCCTTTCTTGAACATGCTATTTAGGTAGACATGATTCTATAGTAAGCTGGCATTAATTAGATGTGCGTGCTTTGTTGTGTGAAGATCTTATTTCACATCTTTATTTCTATCTCTATAATATATATATTTGTATATGATATATGTATATGTAGACACACACACACACACACACACACACACACACACACACACACCCGCAGTTGCCAAAGAGAGAGTCCTTAGGGTCTATTACTGGTGGACTACAGCCTTTGTACCAAAGGAACCTCATTCCAGGAGGTCTGAAAGCACAAAGAATGTAACTATTGAGTCATTGCAACTATGTTTCTTTCACCAGTACCCTCAAACTATTGGCTGAAATTTCTATTAAAAAAAAAAGTTAGCCTTTCTGTGTGAACAACAGAAAGAGGATACATCAAAAGCCAGGTTGGGGTGCATGGTGAGGAAAGGCTGGCATTATAAAAAGAAATTAAGTCCACACAGTCAGTGAGAGAAAAAGCAGAGAATCAAGAGAGGTGCTATCAACAGAAGTCACTAGAGAACAAAACAAAATAAAACAAAACAAAACATGTCAAACAAAATAAGCAGCTTAAATTATAAAGAATAAAAGAGATTGAGAAAACCCTTTGAAACATGAAACATCTATTTCCACCACTCTAATCCTTTAAAGCTCTATATTCTTTTCTTTGGTCATTTGCCCTAAATTACTTAAAACAAATACTTAACAAGAGACAGATTAATTGAGTTAATCTTTTAGCTTTTGGCTAAACTGAGATGAGGCCAACAAGTGTATCAGCATTTAATGGATAAATTTTGAATAAGTATGGGATTCAGTTAATATCTCAGTCCAATTATATATTTTTTTTAGCCCAATCACTTTTAATATGCATATTGACATGGTCTTACTCCAATAAACATTAGGTTCTTTGAACAAATATGACTTAAAAATATTTTCAGTCCTCTAGTAGCAAAACTCATTAATCAAAGATGACTAAAATTTTTATCCTTTACAATTTATAATTTCCACCATTTTAATGTTTGAATATTCCAATAATATCCAAAAATTTCCAATATATAGTGTTCAACAAATGTGAAATACTAATAGGAAATCTTTAAAATTACAACTAACTCTCACTAGAATGTGAATGTATATAACAAAAGGAATAAAAGTAAATGGAAGTCTTCACTTGCTGAAATTCTTTTGTTAATGGCATCAGGAATGTTTTCTAAAACTATTTAAATAATAGACACAAGATGATAAGAATATTTTAGCAATACTTGACACTGTTAGTTGCATATCTGTTTCAATTTACTGGCAAAAATAGTATCAACTGAAATACTATAGAGTTGCAGCAGTATTTCTCAACTTAAATTAAATGCGCCTATAGTATCTAATGAATTCAATACAGAAAGGTTATCACATAGGTACCGCACCCTTGCACAACTCAAATAAAAAACATTTTTAATTCTTGGTTGTGTTTTATTAGACTCTCTCTGTCCTTCATAGCCAGCTGGAGAGAGGTTTTTCTGCTGGCTATAAAAGAAGTGAGCTGCTGCCCAGTCTGTGTGGCTCAATGCTTAAGTGTTGACCCGTGAACCAGGTCATGGTTCTATTCCCGGTCAGGGCACATGCCTGGATTGGGGGCTTGATCCCCAGTATGAGGTGTGCAGGAGGCAGCTGAATGATGATTCTCTCTCATTATTGATGTTTCTATCTCTCTCTCTTCCTCTCTCTCTGAAATCAATAAAAACTTACATATTTTTAAAAGAAGTGAGCTGCCATATTGTTTCAGGGCTGCATGATGAAGATCTGAGGGCGACCTCTAGAATCTGAGAGGGGTCCCCTGCAGACAGCCAGCTAGAAAATGGGACCTCAGTCCTATAACTGCAAGAACAGAATCCTGCCAACAACCAGTGGGCTTGGAGGAGGAGCCAACCTCAAGTAAGACCACAGCCCAGCCAGCACCTTGATTTCAGCCTGGGAAGACCCCAACCAGAGGATGAACTAACCAGACACTTGACCCCAGACACTGTGAGAGAGTGAATGGCTGTTGTTTTAGGTCACTCAATTTGTGGTAATTTGTCATGCAGTATTGAAAACTAACACACAGGCCTTGAGGGGTGGGGAATCAGCTTTTAGGAATGACCTGAGTGCTTAAATTGGCTGCTAAGACCAAGAAGGAGGAGGAGGAGG